>NC_136930.1:71757612-72266652 GCF_949752795.1 Hyperoodon ampullatus
GGTGCTTTTGCATTGCATTATGGGAAGCTCCGACAAATGGATGCTTCTGGGCAGAAGCTAGAGCTTCTCGTCCGTGTTCTGGCTCCATGGTGATTTCCAGAGTCCCTCCCGGGGCAGCCTGGCTGAGGCCTCTCTCCCGGTGCCCACGTCCGCGCCCACCTTCCCGGGCCGCCTGGCTGAGACCTCTCTCCCGGTGCCCACGTCCGCGCCCACCTCCCCGGGCCGCCTGGCTCTGGCCTCTCCCCCGGTGCCCACGTCCGCGCCCACCTCCCCGGGCCGCCTGGCTCTGGCCTCTTCCCGGTGCCTACGTCCGCGCCCACCTTCCCGCCTTAGACAGCACCTTCCCGGGCCGCCTGGCTGAGACCTCTCTCCCGGTGCCCACGTCCACGCCCACCTCCCCGGGCCGCCTGGCTGTGGCCTCTCCCCCGGTGCCCACGTCCGCGCCCACCTCCCCGGGCCGCCTGGCTGTGGCGTCTCTCCCGGTGCCCACGTCCGTGCCCACCTCCCCGGCCGCCTGGCCCTGATGGCTCGCTGTCTTTGCTCTGCCCTCACCCCAAACGCTCTTCCTCCAAACTGTCCCTCATTTTGGCTCAAGGAGGTGACCCAGCACAGGGCATCCTCTGGAGGCACAGCGCACTCCCTGCAGCCCATACCTGGGTGCACTTGTTATCAACTGCCGTGTAACCGACCACCCCAGGACTTAGCAGCTTAACAGAACAAACATTTACAGTGTCACACATCCCCTGAGGGTCGAGAATCAGGGACTGTTTCTGGCTCAGAGTCTCACGAGGGTGCGAACCGTGAGCAGGGGCTGCGGTCCCTGGAGGCTGGAGAATCCACTCACCGACTCACTCACGGGGCTGCTGGCGGGAGGCTCTGGCCCTTGTCCCACGGGCCCCTCCACAGGCCGCCCAAGGGTCCTCACGACACGGCGGCCAGCCTCCCGCAGAGCAAGCGGTCCAAGAGAGAGAGTCCCCCAGCGAGGGGGCCACAGGCTCGGCGCTGATTTCAGAAGTCACATGACGTCACTTCCTCCACAGGCCTGTGGTCCTTTCCCACCCTCCCCGCTCCCCCCAACCCCCCGCGGGATAGTGAGGCGGGGGAACTGCTCCCGGCTCCCCCCACCCCCGGGGGGGCGGTCACTTGACACCGCTGTGTCCTCCCCCACAAAATGGGGAGAGTCGTGCCCCCCTCCCGGGGATCGTCAGGAGGAGGCCTGGCACGCGGTAAGCTCTCGGCAGGTGTCAGCTGTGCACCAGGACGGGAAGAACCCTGACGCGCGCGCATGCGCAGAGGCACTTCGCAGGGGGACCGTGGACGCCACTCTCCGCCCCTCCCCAGGTGTAGAGCCTCAGCCTTCATTTCCATGACAGTCACCTCCTGAGGGCAGGACAAGGACTCACCCTCCCCACGACACTCACCACGATAGCAGGCGCCTGTGAAATGCCCGCCAGGTGCAAGGGCCCCTTCCGCCCACCAGCGAGTGGTCCCCCAGCTGCTGGGCACGCACTGGGCGCGCGGGGTGCAGCTTCTGCAGTCCTCAGGTGTGGGTCACAGCCTTCCCTTGACCCTTGCGGCCCCGAGGGGGCTTCGGCCCAGCTTCCCCGCTGGTTCCAGAGCCATCACTCCCAGGACCCCGGCCCCCTGGCCGCCGGCTAGGCCCAGCCTCGACCGGTCTAACCAGCCGGGAGCAAGAGACTGCCCACCGAGTGACTCGTCACCCACTTCTCCCAGTAGCAGACCACCGCGGTTCCAGACAGAGGCGCCCGGCCCCGTGGGTGTCATGTTAACCCCCGATGTCCTATCACCCTTAACCCCTGGCTGCTTCTCCAGAGCCAGGGCCAGGCTTCCCCGTTCCTGTCCTTCCCCATCAGCTGCGCCATGTGGAAGCTCTCTGAGCCTCGGTTCTTCCATCGCTAAGATGGCAATTCTCTGTCGCCACCTCGGGGTGCGGTGGACGGACTCTCAGAAGCCAGCTGTTGGGGTGATAGGGTGGGGCCGGGGGCGGGCTGAGCCCCTGCACTGTGCGGGGTGCGGGGCGGACGCGCCCACCCTCACGTGGGCGGGAGGATCACACAGGGTTTCTAAAAACCAGAGCCCCTTTAGCTCTCCGGTCTAGCCTCACGTGGTATTTCTGCTCAGCAAAATGCAGCACGATCTCCCCAAACAAAATGCTATGCTGTGCTCATTCCCTCGCCCAAGGCCGGGCCCCTGGGGAAGCCGCCGGCGGCTGTCGAGGGGTCATCAACGTCAACACCCAAAGCGAATCATAACGCAACGGTGCAGGCAGAGGGGATTGGATCTGCTTCCCTTTGTGGGCAGGAAATTCATGATTTGCAAAGATGATGATGCAGGCGGCAAGATCCAAAATCTTCCAAAGACGGACGCCAAGGGCAGGTCCACCGGGCAGCTGAGTCCAGAGCCACCTCGGGCCCCCCGTGGTCGCCACGGTGCTGTCTGCAGAGCAGCTGTAGGGAAAGCTCCAAGCCCAGGAAGATCCCAGGAGCGTGGGCCCTGTGTAGGCCTCTCCGCCTGGATTCTCTGGATTGAGAGGGATTCTGAGTTCATAATGGGAAACCGCAGACTATTTTCATGATGACCACACATGCACTATCAGTCGCTCCTAAGGCTGTGCAGGCTTGATCCGGGCGCGCTGTTCCTTTCCTTGCTTAACTTCTCCATCTTAAACCAAATGGTGCGACTGTATCACAGAATATTCACCTCCCTAGATACTTTTTCCTACACATCTATTATACTGAATAATTTAGGTCAAGCTGTAGATACCTTAGAAAAACTTCTGCATTAAATATCAAGCAGTGTGCCTATTTTCTCTGCTTCTGACTTGCCAACAACAAGTGTTGTTAGATTATTTTCACAGTGTTTTAGGTTATTTTCATCTGCTACCAAATAACGCTACACGATTATCTACATTTCTGATTGCACGATAAGCAGGGGACCTGCAACCTCAGCCCGCGCTCTGCGTGCCCTGGGTCTGCTGGGGCGTGGAGCCATGGAACCGAGGCACAGGCCCCGGGGTTTGCCCCAGTCCCCATGGTAATAGAAGGTGCCATTTTGATCTCCACTCAACTGACTTCTGAATTCTCCACTGGCTCTGATCTTGGACAGGCGAAATGGGGGTTTTATTTGTTGTTTTTTAATTTTTTTTTTATTTGATAAATTTCATCACACAAATTGCAGTTCTCAGTGCTATCCCAAGATTTACAGCCCAAAAGACATACTATAATTAGTGAATATGTACCATACCACTACCAGCTGAGATGGGGGTTTTACATCAGCTCCCTGACCACCCAGGAGTTCAGGCAGGCGTTGGATGCTGCTTCTGGCCAGGGAAAGGATTCCTGCATTTCATGGCTAGTTGCACGCAGCCAGCATTTTTTTCCCCAAACAAAATCTTACCTGTAAGAACAACTCATGAAATTGGAGCTGAGCTGGTTAAGGCTGTGCCCTGGAGCTCAGCCAGGATGCCCCCGGCTGAGTCCTGGCAAACCCAGGCTATAGGAACAGACAACCTCGGAGGCCCCTTCCTATATGAGGCCCAATGACCCTAAGGCTTGATGATCACAGGGTCTTCTTTCTCTGGAGTTTCCTCAGATAGAGGCCTCCCAGCTTTCTAGAAGATGCTACCATGGGGTGCCCTGTGGAGAGTTACAAGTAGCAGCAACCTGAACAAAGAATTTAGACAAATTAGCCTTTTGTCCTCACATAGCGAGGATCCTGAAGCTCACTGGCCTGGAAATGGGATAATAGTTAGAGCACTAACCACAAGCCCGGCTGAGTGTATACCCTCAGCACCCCCCTGCACTTGAGGGAACTGAGGCCCAGAGAGGTTAAGGAACTTGTCCAAGTTTACACAGCTGCTAAGTGCCTGAGCTGGGATTCCCACCCCGGGCGGCTGGGTTCTAGCATCCCCACGTGTGACCACCGCTCTAGAATACACACTGCGGGGTGCGGCAGCTCCACTGTGCTAACAGGGACCCCAGCTCCTTCTGTTTTTCTGTTCTGCAATCTTTTGTGGGTGGCCTCCAATCTCAAGATGGCTTCTCGGTCACAAGAAGGGCATGGTGGCTCCAGCCATTGTGCCTGTTGTCCAGGCAGGGAGAAGGAAGAAGGGGGGATGGGGAGGGCAAAGGACATGTGTCAGGGGAGACACCCCCCTTTAAAAAGCATTACTGGAGTCCCCCTACTTGCAACTTCAAATTAAGGTCCATTGGCCAGAGCATGCAGCCCCTAGGACACTCTGTCACTGATGTCTTAGTTCGGGTCTTCCCAGAAGAGAGCTTCAGACGCAGGCTTGGCTGCAGATGGTTTGTGTGTGAGAGAGCAGAAGGGCTGTGTCACTGCCCTGCGGGCTGCTAGGGCCCAGTCCCTCTGGGATCCCCAGGAGGACACATCGCAGAATTGTCCCTCTGGAGGCCGTTTGGTGGGCACTTGTGCTCCGACTCCGCCCCCCGGTTGAAGGTGGCCCTGCGCTTGCTCTCTCGCTGTGAGCAGGCAGAGTGGGGTGGTCCACAGCTTCCTCCCGAAGGCGCTGAGACCTTACACCTTCCCCAGCTGTGTCTGCACGGTCCCTGCTCTCCCCGAGTGTGGGAACATCCAGGGGAGCCCCAATGACTCCCCTGAACTCCAGGCATCTCTATCCCTTCCCCGTCACCAAGTGCCAACCCCAGCTTCTCGTGCTCAGAGTTGACTGTCCCCATCCGTATAGTAACCCCGTTCTTTGTCTGCTGGCCCAGCTGCATGGGGACCGAAGTGGCCGGGCAGCGGGTGCAGTTCTAGATTCAGGGGAAACTTCACTGTGTTCCCTGGTGGGAACGCCCCCCTCTGGGAACCAGGCCACTGAGTCCAGCACACGCCTGAGCTGCAGGGACAGAAAGCCAGTTTCCGAGGGGGTCACTGGGAGGACAGCAGAAGGAGCCGGCCCTCCTTCCGACCTTGGTTCCAGCGGCTGGGCTCAGAGCCCTGTGCTTGCCCGCGGTTCAGAGCCTGGGGTGTCTGAGGACAAAGCGGGGACGTGCAGTTGTCAAGCCGGCACACGAGCTGAGCGGCTGCCTCTGGGCGGCGTGGCGCACGGTGGGCCCAGGGACCCTGTGGTCGTGTGCTGTTACTGGACCTCCTTTGCCCTTGAGTCTTCCACTTGGTTCTGCACGGACCACAGACAGAGCCATCCCCGAACTGCAGATTTAAGAGCAAGATAAGGGGTGCTCTTCTAAGACAGAGGCCAGCAAACCTTTTCTGCAAAGGGCCAGGCAGGAAATAGTTGGGATTTTCCCGGCCATAGGATTTCTGTCCCAGCTGCTCGACTTGGCCCTCGTAGAGAGAAAGCAGCCGTAGCCACCAGGCATGGCTGTTCACCTAGGAAATGCTGTCGGCAAGAACAGGTGTAGGGCTGGACTTGGCCCAAGGGCTGTAATTCGCAGGCCCCTGTGCTCAGCTCCGACCTTTGGGGTGACTGTTTCGCAGCAGTAGCGAGAGAACGCCCACGCTTTTCCTTGTCCCTGCACCTCGTCCCCATCACTTGTGATGCCAGGGACGTGGGCTCCTTGCCGTCTGATGGGTGAGAGGCGATGCTAGAATCCCATCCTGCATCCCCTCCCTGGGCCACCTGTGGTCCTGTCTGTCTTAGTTTGCGACTCCCCAGAGCAGATCCCAAGGCGGACTTGGGTGCTGGTGTCCTGGAGGTGATCCTGGGAGGCAAGGGCGGGCAGAGGGGAGGTGAGATGGGGACGGAAAAGGGCCAGGATGCTGGGGGGAGGCTGCCGTGTGACTGGGGCACCACAGTCAGGACAGGGCGCTCCAGGGATGTGAACGCCCTCGCTCCTGCACACAGCCTGAGCTGGACAAACTGGGAGACGTGGCCAGAAGACGCCCACCGCAGCCGCAGCTGGGACCTTACCTGGGCCGAGGGATAGGCACAGGGCACAGAAAGTAACAGTGTCAGCCTTGGCTCTTGACCTTTAGCTGCAGCAGAATCACCCCGAGGGCTTGTTAAAACAGATTGCTGGGCGCCCCCTCCTGGGTTTTGGATTCAGCTGGCCTAGGGGGCGGCTGGAGGATTTGCATCTCTATAGAATTGAATTCCCAGGTGATGCTGATACTGCACCAGGGTCAATATTTAGAGAACCGCTGGATGGGGAATGTGGATGCTGGGCTGACAGCTGTCAGTCTCTATCACACTATCAAGTGGGCTATCCTTGTGTGTGTGTGTGTGTGTGTGGTGTGTGTGTGTGTGTGTGTGTGAGAGAGAGAGAGAGAGAGAGAGAGAGAGAGAGAGAGAGACAGAGAGAGAGTCACACAGAGAGAGAGAGGGAGAGACTGATTCCTGATATGGCCTGGGGAAAAAAGCTCTGAATTGAGAGTCAAGAGTTCTGGCTCTGTTACCAGCTAGCAGTGTCATAATAGTCACGTCCCGGGGCCTCAGTTTCCTCACCTGTAAAATAAGCCTGGACTGCAGGATTGTTCAGGGCTCCTCCAACTCTAATTTGATGATTATTTGCAAAAAGGAAAGGGCTCAAAACCTGGCTCAACAATTCACTGCATCTCCAATGCATGCACCTTCCCAACCTTCGAGTCAGAGTTGGCTCCTGGAAGGTTTTAAAAGAGCTGAGGACGTCAGAAAAGGAAAGAAATGCGAGGATTTGCCCAAGAGGGAAAATTCCCGACAAGTTTTCCTAGAGATGAGCTGCCACTGCCCCGAGACAGCAGAGGGAATCCCAGCAGCCTGCTCTCAGGAGGAAATGAGGTCAGAGGCTTTGGGGTCACATGCAGTCCTGGGCGCGTCCCCAGAGGGTGGCCCCAGCAGCCCCCAAGCAGAAGTGGGCAAGGCCAGGCTCGGGCACCCCTCTGCAGTGGCTCAGCTGGACGTTGTGCATGAACCTGGGCATGGGTCCCGCACACACCTGCCTCTGAATCCTGCCTCGCAGACCCTGGACAGGTCACCTGGGTCTCTGCCCGTGAGCACAATGGGAATACGATGGACCCTCCGCTGGATTTACTCCATTAGCCTTTGGGGCACACCTAAGGGTTCCCGCGGTTGTTGGGTGGATTTAGTAAAATAACATGGTGGGACTATGGCCATAATAATGGTTGTTTTGTTGGCAGTAATATCATCTATGGTAGCTACGGTTCTCTTGTCATTGTCGGTTTTCAACCCTAAATCCCCCATGAGATGCCCTCAGACTGTTCTGTCAGGTTCATCTCCGCTGTGGTGCGGGAGTGACCCCGCTGTGTACCCTCGGGCAGTCACGTCACGTGGGGTGGCCGAGAACAAACGGGCAGGCTCACACTCGGGCATTTAGCGCCTCCCCTGACTCCTGGGCAGAGACAACGGGACGCAGCAAGGTGGCGTTTCTCCCCGCAGGTCTCCTGGCCTCCGTGGCGCCACATTTGGTTTTCTTTCTTGGGTGAAACTTGTTCAGCCCTGACTGGAAGCCGGGCACTGAGCTGGGAGCTCTCCGGGACTTATCTCAGTTAATGCTGAGGATTCTAGGAGTTAAGTACAATCCTTATCATGCACTTTTCACGTGTGAGGAAGCTGAGGACCCAGAGCTGGCAAGAGGCGGAGCCCAGATCTGTGCCCAGGTCCCAGACCCCTGATGCCCCGTGATCCTGCCTCCCCGGCTGGTGATGCAGCGACGGGTGGGAGCCAGGGACAGGCCGGGGCCACCAGCCCTGCCCTGCCTGCGTGCCGCTCACGTAGGCCCGGCCTGTGCTCGATGCAGGACGGGTGGACATGGCCCTGCTCTCCCCACGGCCGCTGCTCTGGCCCCGGGTTATAAAGCTGCACGGGCTCGGTTAGGCTGGGCCTGGGTCCCAATTCATCGCCATCTGCACACCTCTCGGAAAGCCCCACGCCTTTAAGAAGGGGGGACTGGGTGTCAGGCAGCATTTTTCCGTTTAGAAAGAACAGGTCAGGCTGTGGAATCGATCCAGGAGTCCGGAGGCCAGCTCTTTTCAGAAGCTCCCAGGGCAGGGTCTCCGAGGGCAGGACGAGCAGACCGTGATGATGAAGGATGGCCGTGGCCTGTGTGCTGAGCTGGGGGCAGTTTCCAGGGTGCAGACGCTCTGGCTGGTTCAGTGACTCACTGGCTGTGAACTCCCCGTGGGGCGTCTGGCACCTGGCAGGCATCCGCGGAGAGGAAAGGGCAGAATCCGGACTCCAAGTGACTGGGGGGGGGCGGCGGTTCTGGATACTCCCAGACTGGTCACCGGTGGGCGAGTCAGGCCAGAGGTGGCCCCTCATGGTGCCCTGGTGAGGGAGAGGCCTCGGGTCCCGGGACACGGCAGCAGGTGTGCCCCACCAGCGGGTCTCTCTGCTCTGCCGACCTGCCCTCAGCCTGTGTCCAGGTGTGCCACCTGCCCCTCTGCCCGCGGCCCTGCCCTGCTCGACTGGCCAAATCCACCTGCACTGCAGGAACAGGGAGCCTGTACTGACTCTGACACTCTCTGCTCATCTCTCCTGGCAGCAGTTCTGGAGGCAGGTTCTGTTATTAGCCCATTGTACAGATGAGGCAGTTGAAGCACCGGGAAAGAGCCCGTGCCAAAGGTTACCCAGCTGCTAGGTGGTTCAGACAGGCTTCGAGCCAGGCATCCAGCTCTAACCACTGGCTCCCAGCCCTGCCCAGCCACCCTGGGGTTTAGCGAGGGGGCCACCTGCTTGCAGAGGCTCTCTTGCCCCTGCGTATGGAGTGGAGCCCTGGTCACTCCGTTATGATGACACGGGCTCTTCCACTTCCGCTTCTCCCATTTCTTCGAGCCCCTCTGGAGACATAACCGTCTCCCTGTTTCCTTAGCACCGAACAAGGCCTCGGTTCATGTTTATTGCTGCCACGAGTGAGTTGCTGGGGTCTGACCCCCAGGCGGGAGCAGGCTGGTTCCCAGGGCCGCAGAAGTCTACTCTGCAGAGCTCTCCGCACCCTGCAGGCCCTGCGGGGCAGCCCCCAGCTGCTCCGAGGCAGAACACGATGTCCTCCTCGGCCCCAGAGTCCCGCTTTCAGTGGATCCCGGGGGCTCGCTCAAGCATCCTCAGCAGCTGTGATCTCGCCAGACCGTGGTTAAGTCCTGGGGAATTCACTGTCCCCGGTGCCTGCCTGAGTCTGGGGCCTGGCTGACATTCAGTGGGTGTTTGGACTTTCAGAGTTCCCTGGGCCCGGACGGGACTTCTAAGTCACTTGGCTCAGATGGATTTTGAGCTCTTGAAGGCCCAGACTCACACTGAACCATTTCAATCAAGCCCCAGCTCTTGGTCCACCCAAAATGGGAGAGTCTGCCTTACATCATGCAGGCTGGAGGCCCTGCCCTGGGTGTGTGGCTCCAGGGCATCAGGCACAGCAGGAGAGACCTGTGTCCATGACCTTCTTTAGCTACCAGAGCAACCGTGCATGGCAGACACCATCATCCTCAATTAGGAGATGAAGACAGTCAGGCTCAGAGAGGTTAAGTGACCTACCGGGTGTCACACAGCCGGGAGATGGCAGACCTTGGATGCCAACCCCTTCGGTCGGCCTTCAAGCTGGCTGTTCTTCTCCACACAGCCCCTCACGTGGAATTCTCATTTCCAGCCATCAGTAGAATCTTGGAATGGGGGCTTCCTTTGAGATCCTCTGAGAACGATCTACAAGAGAAACAGGGCAGTGGGTGAGGGGTGGAAACGTGTCTGAAGCACCTGGAAGAAGGTGCGAACCCCCCCAATGAAAACCTTGTTAACAGAAGTGTGTGTGGGCCATGTTCGTCCTGTGACCCTGGGGATGTCCCATCACCTCTCTGGATGCTCACTTCCTCATCGGTAGCATGCACAGGGCTCTACCACGCACACTTCCCTTCTAGTCCCAACAGTCTATGGTTACGTCTGTCCAGCGGTGCTTGATCAGCCCTCTAACCACAGAGGCCAGCAGGGCAGAGTGGAATTCTGATCGAGTCATTGCAAAGAAAAAAAAATTCATCACGTCATGGAACCTGCTTCCGGAGCAAACAATTCTTCAGGTAAACAGTCTTCATTCATTGTTACAAGTTGAGCCCATAGACAAAATTTTCAAAGCCCCCAGACAGCTTAACACCTTTGAGAATGGAGGTGGACAAACAGTGGCCTGCCAGCAAACCAGTTGACAACCTGGGTTTGTAAATAAAATGCAATGGGCACACGGCCATGCCTGTTTACCTGCTTTCTGTGGCTGCTTTAGTGCCAAAAGTTGGGCACTAAAGTCTTATCCTTTTCATTTCTTCATTTAAAAATGGGGTAGGGGCTTCCCTGGTGGCGCAGTGGTTGAGAGTCCGCCTGCTGATGCAGCGGACTCGGGTTCGTGCTCTGGTCCGGGAAGATCCCACGTGCCGCGGAGCGGCTGGGCCCGTGTGCCATGGCTGCTGAGCCTGCGCATCCAGAGCCTGTGCTCTGCAACGGGAGAGGCCACAACAGTGAGAGGCCCGCGTACCGCAAAAAAAAAAAAAAGGGGGGTAATAATAATGATGACCTCACAGAGTAATTTTGCCGGCAAGTTTTTAAATGGTTCAGTAGCTTGAAATTGGCCATGGTGGGAATATTTACACCATGTAAATTGGCAAATGCTATAAATGTAGTGCATTTTTTAAAGTTGGATTGATAGCACACCACCGCTAGGTGCCAGTATATATGAAGTCTCAAGCAATACCTGTGCAATGAATGGATGGATAGATGAGTGAATGGATGGATGGATGGATGGGTGGATGAGTGAATGGATGAAGAACATTGTGACAACAGAGCTATGGGAAGAGGCAAGCCAGTGGCGGGATGAGTACTGCCTGGTAGCTCTAATAATAATAAAAATGGATGTCATTTATTAAACCTTTCAAGTAGTACTTTACGTGAGCACTATATATGAGTTAGCAAGTCTCTAAAATAGTCAACATCTTCATAGTTTACGGATGAAGGCACAGGGGGATTAAGAAAAATTCCCATTTATTGCACACTTGCAAGAGGCAAGTTTCAACCCGTGGCAGCGCAAGTCCAGTTGTGGTCGCCTTAGAAGACTCCTGGCTACCAACTCCTGCCTGTAATGGTCCCGGTTGATATGTCCATCCCTCCTGCCCTGAGATCACCATTATTGTGTGTGTGTGTGTGTGTGTGTGTGTGTGTGTGTGTGTGTGTGTATCATCTCCTTGCTTTACAGTTTTTATAACATATTTTTATATCCTCAAACAACACATTTTCATTTTACTGTTTATAAACATTTACATAAATGTAATAATACTGGATGTATTCTTCTGTAACTTGCTTCTTTCACTCAAATTTTCATTTGAGATTCATCTGTATTGATGTGTTCAGCTATTATACTATCACTTTCTCTTCTGGATATTCAACTGTATGAATAAATCATAATGTGTTTATTAAGAAAAATAAAGGTAGCCTTGGCTTCTATACTTTCAGGCAGAGCTTTCTTGGGGACCTGGGGAGAGCAACTCTGGGAATCGGTGGCTGGTCAAGAATTCAGGAGACAGTTCCCTTGCTAAATTTTGCTTGAAGGCATCAATCTCATCAGAGGCATGCAGGACATTTTATTTGCCCAGGTAGAAATAAAGTGGTCACCAAAAAAAAGGATAAAAAAGCCAGCTTGAATCTCTGAAGGCCTAGAAAAACCAGTGGTAGAAGCATGACCTGCATTTCCTTTTCTCCTATTTGTACTACAAAGTCTCCCCTTAGACACAGTCCTGCCCTGTAGGAGCTTAATGTCTGGGTCAGATCAACAATTCATGTGATGAGTGATGCCCCAAAAGAACTCAGCATCTTCTGTTCTGAACTCTGTCTTGGAGGGTGTTTGTTAGAATTCTGTGCACTTGCAAAGAGCTCACACGGAGGATGCATAAAACCTAACCAGACGATGGAAGGCCCTCCCCGAAGAATCCCGCAGTGAATTAGCTGGGATCATCACCCTGCCCCACCCTTTCGCACACTGTTCTCCTCTATTCCATTCCGTTCTGTTTGTTGCACAGATTTTGACTGTCCCTCCAAAAGTGCCCTGAGTCCCCACCCAGGCTGAGGGCTGGGGCTGAAAAGCTGTCCTCTGAGACCTTCAGTCACTCATCTCTGCTGGAAGTTTACTTTTGGAGCTGTTGGGGCTGCCACGGAGTCCTGCTTGCTTATGTCAGCAGTGGTTTCAATACTTCATCATTAGACTGACTGACTGAAGGGTGGGGCGTAGGGGGAGGGAGAAACCCATCAAATGCTGGTTGTCAGTAAATGTCAGGAAAGAGGTACATCAGCAGAAATAGCCAGGGCACATTTGGGATCTTTCTTTCTTTTGCTTAGCTTTGGTTTGAATTTCCAAACTCACTTTGCAGTTTCAATCACAGGGTTTGTTGCAACATGCAGGATGTAAGGACCTAAGAGGGGAGAAAGTCAATGTTCAATCAGCTTTTTAATGTATGTATGTGTTTTTTTGTTTTTTTTTTTAATTACAAGTGCACAAATGGAGGGAGTGAAAAAAACAAAAAAACAAAAAAAAAAAACAGGGTAGGATTTCTGGTTTGAGCACTGGGCAAATGCTGGGGAAAATGGAGAGAATTCCCAGTATTGGTTTATTGCTTCCTCTGCCTCTTGCAGACTGCACTGGTCTAACACTTCCCTAGAAAACCCCTCGCCTTTGCCTGGCCTCTGCACGCCCGTTGCCCTGCTTCCTGTCCTGTGGCAGAGGAGAGTGGACATAAGTGGGTTCTAAGCCTTTGCTTTGCTCACCAGCCAGTGGGTGAGCTCAGTATACTGAATACAGCACTTTCTTGGCTACCTTTCTATTTTTAGTATTTTCCACTTTCTAATTATCAAAAACAATAACTCAATGAACATCTTTCCTTGGATTCTTAAGTCACTGATATAAGTTTTTCTGTGGAAGCCCATCTTCCTTGTGATACATCCCACGCAGGACTGAAGACCAGAAAGTGCCCAGGAAATCCATGTGGGATACATGAATGAATGCAAAAGTGAATGCTATTGAAGGATTGTTGTTTTGTACAAAATTTGCTTAGATTTGCTTATATATTTATCCACTTATTTGCTCACTATCTCTTCTGAGGGACTTTCAGAGGATTTTTTTTTTTTTTTTTGCCTGAAACTCTTCCTTCAGAATTTCAGTCAGTGAAGGTCCATTGGTCATAAATGCTCTTGGTTTGTACTTGTCTGGAAAATGTCTTGATTGCATACTCCGTTTTAAAAGATTTTCGCTGAATATAGTTTTAGGTTGACAAACGTTTTCTCCCAGGACATTTGTGATATGATCTTATTGTCCTCTGCATTTCACTGTTGCTATCCAGAAGTCAGCTCTCAATCTGTGAGAGGGAATCTGTCTTCCGTCTCTGGAAGCTTTTAGAATCTTTGTTTTCAGTTTCTTCACTTTCAGCCTGGGTATTTTCTTGTGGTAGGTTGAGCTTCCTGAATCCTGACCTGTCTTTCGTCATTTCTAGAAAATTCTTAGATTTTCTCTTCAAAATTTCTTCTTCCCCATTTTCACTGTTCTGGAAATTTGATCATAAGATTGTAAGGCTTTTCATGTGAGTCTTCTTGTTTTTTTAATCTTGCTTTTATATTTTCCAGCTTGGTCTCTTTATGCTACATTTTGAGGCAATTTCTTCAGAATTATCTTCCTGTTCATGAATTCTCCCATCGTCTGTAGCCAATCTACAATTTGACCTGCTGAGTTTTAAATTTCAATTATTATTTTTTCAATTTAGAGAAGCACTACTTTTTAGATCTGCTTGTCAATTTTACCATCTCATATTCCTGTGGATAGTTTCTTTTGTTCCTTTAAACAGTAAATGTATAAATGATACTGTGCCTAATTATTTGTGGGTCTGGTTCCACATTAACAGTGTTTTGTTTCCTTAAGTGTTTTGAGATTTTTTTAAAATTGTGAATTCATGTTCCTTGGATATTTATCTGTAGAAATTCTTCCAGTACTGGAATGAAGTTGCATTCTTCTAGAAATGATTCATACTTGCTTTACTTTAAAATGAATTCTAAGCTTGTGATTGGTTATGGACTAAACTGTGTCCCCCTCAAATTCATATGTTGAGGCCCTAACCCCCAGTGCGACTATGTTTGGAGATAAGGTCTTTAGGGAGATAAGGTTAAAAGAGGTCATAAGTGTGGCACCCGAATCCAATAGGACTGGTGTCCTTATAAGAACAGGAAGAGACATCAGAGCGCTCTCTCTCTCTCTCTCTCTCTCTCTCCACGTGTACACAGAGGAAATGCCATGTGAGGCAGAGAGAAGAGACCTCTCACCAGAAACCAACCCCCAGGAACCTTGATCTTGGGCTTCTAGCCTCCAGAACTATGAGAAAACAATTTCCACTGTCTAAGCCCCTGCTCTGTGGCATTTTGTTATGGCCGCCCTTGCAGACAAAGGGTCTTTGAACTACAGGTAGAGAAATAGTTTGGTCTGCAAATATGTGTGAGAGCTGGTTGGTGGTTATGGATCCTCAGGGGAGGTTTTCTCTACCCCGTGCTGAGGCAGGTAGCAGTGGGCAGAGTTTCCTGCTGTCTCTCTGCAGTGTGTGCTTTTTCTTTTTCCCTGTTTCACACATATGGAACACATTCTAGCGCTTTGGGATTCCAGCTTCATTTAGACTCTCCTGTCAGACTTTCCGCCACTGGCCGGCCCTACGTTTTTCTTCTCCTGGTGAAGATGAATGTCTGTCTGTGGGGAGGATGAGTGTGGCAGGCAGGTGCATGAGTGCCCCCAGGGAACCCCACTTCCTGGCATCCCCTGCCCCTCTGGCCTTGACTCGGAGTTTGGCCGCATGACTTGATTTGCCCAATGGTCACATTGGCCCCTGTGATGCCATCAAAGGCTTTAAATCTGCCTCCGTGTTGGGGCTTGTCCTCTTGGAAGGCATCCCCCCAGAATCCAGTTGCCATGCTCTAAGAAGTCCAGGCTATCGGCTGGTGGACACAAGGATTCACCCAGAGGCCACAGGAGTTGAGACAGCACACAGAGAGTCGGGCCACGTGGAGGAGAGCCAGGGCTCCCCAGCTGAGCTCTCAGCTGAAGGCAGTGGCGTGAGCTGCTCCATCAACCCAGAAGCAGAACCCCTTTCTCCCCGACCTCTGTGTTCCAAGTGCCAACCCAGGCCCGGGCCTGGAGGAGGAGGCCTGCAGTGCGTGTGTGTTTGGTTGCTGAGGAAGAATAAGGAGAAATAGTAAACTGATGCTTTCAGCCACTGAGCTCTGGGGAGGGCGCTCTGCTGGACAGGTGACCTAGTCGATGAGAACTGACCTCCGTCTCCTGTCTCCTCTGAGCTCAGGGCACACGTGTCGGAGAATTAAAGGAGAGGCTGGTGGGGGAACTCCTCTCTTGGCTGTCGCCTTCGCATCCACAGGTTTTAGGGATGCGTGACAGCTTCGTCTCTCACTCACTGGGGACTTAGGTCGGCAGCGTCCCCCCTCAGCCTCCTTTTCTTCATTCAGACACAAAGGCTTGGACCAGTGGTTCTTCTCCGAGTTCCTCAGGTCCTTTGCAAACCCAGCCTTCAGTGTTTCCCATCTTACTAGGACCTCACGGAGCTAAGAACAGAAATCAAAAGCACCACCCTGGCCTTGGGAGTTTGGTCCCAGCTGGGACTGGAACACGCCTCGGGTAGGCACTGACCAGAGACTCGGGGGGGGGGGGCAGCAGCGAGCCCTGCGCCATCTTGGGAGGTTCTGCTGCCTTTTCCCCCAGCCAGTCCAGTGGATGGGTAGGGCCTCCGCACAGAGGGCACCAGGGCAGGGGCTTTGCAGCTGAGACCAAAGTGTGAGGGCAGCTGACCCTTGAACAGCCGGGAAGTTTGCCCCAGCACAGGACCTGAGGGGAGAGCAGGAAGGGAAGGATGGCTTGTGGCTGAAGATGAGGGAATGGAGGGAGGACAGGTCAGAGCGGCAGCAGGGGCCACGGCATGGACAGCCTTCGAAGCCACGGGGAGAGTCAGGCACCTTCCTCGACGGTGATGAGAAAGCAACGAAGAGGGTCATGGTTTGTCTTCTGCTTTAGGAGATCACTGGTGACTGCTGTGTAGACACAGGCTTTTGGGAGGCGAGAATGGGCGCTGGGATCGAGGGGCCGGATGACCACAGACGAGAGGCCTCACCTGGGCCTCAGGAGCCACCAGAATCAGGTCAAGCTCCCTCCCACCCCTGCATTGTCCACCGGGGCGGGGATGGGGGCTCAGCAAGAGTTGCCCGTAGGAATTTGAAGTGTGAATTCGGGTGTTCATGGATGTGGGAGGGGCTGGGGAAGGGAGGTCTGGAAGGGGGGGTCAGAGGGCCGCCCTCGGGCGCGATAAGCTGGGGCTGGTGGGAGATGCAGGACGCCGAGCCCGTCCAGCGGCTGGACTCGGATCAGGGAAGGGAGGGGTGTGGGCCTTGTGAACAGCCCCGCTGTGACGGCCGCTGACCCTGAGGCTCCCTGCCAAGTGCGGGGGTGGCGTCTCAGGCCCTGAAGGCCAGCAGGGCCAGCGGCCAGGAGGTGAGGCGACACGAAGCCTGCAGAAGAGCGGGGACAGCCGGGGCCACCGGACAGCACAGGCACAGACCTGTCGTCCCCAGGGAGCACGGCCTCTGCCTCCTGCCCGTCCGTCCAGCGGTCATCGGGGGCCGCGCCGGGCAGCAAAGACCCTGCTTCAGACTGGAGCACAGTGCCCAGCCCTGCTCTGCCGGCCCCGCTTCCCCCAGTTGCTGGATTAATTTTCATTTGCTGCAAGTTAGCTTCCTTCACACGGGAGGATTCTGTTCACTTTCAGCTTCTGAGCTTCATACCCCATGGCCTCCATCATCAGAGGCAGGTGAAGTGTCCACTGTAGCTGGAAGTTCCTGGGTAACAGCTCTGCTGGGCCTGGGTCCAGTCGGCTTCCCAGCCCTAGAAGAGGGAGGGGGGCTGAGGATAGCCCTGGAGCTGCAGCTGCGGTGGGGAGGGGCGGTTTCCAGGCGAACCGGGCTGGGGCTGGGGCCTGGGTATAGAATCTCACCAATCCCACTGTTCCTCCACTGAGCCTGGGGGACCCAGGCTGGGGGGTCGTGAGCGCTAGGGAGTAGAGGTGAGGTCTCTCAGAGACAAAGAGACACAGAAGCAGAGACCCACAAAGAGACAGAGAGAGCCAAAAGCCTAACCTGGAGAAGCCATACCTGTTAGTAGTCCAAAGAGCAAGCCCAAGGTCAGGCTCAGGAGGCATAGACGGCAAGTTGGAGCGAACATGGCACCAGGGGAGGGTCCCTGACTAGTGCTGGGCTGGAGGAGCCCCTCATGTTGTGCTGCAGGCGTGGTTCTCTGTGGTCTGACTCAGACTTCCTTGGCTGCAGCAAGCCTGGAGGGAAGGGATCAGTGACCTGTCCCTGAGAAGCCTGGGAAGTCTTCCTGGAGGAAGCAAGATTTCTTTTTTTGTGTGTGTGGTACGCGGGCCTCTCACTGTTGTGGCCTCTCCCGTTGCGGAGCACAGGCGCCGGACGCGCAGGCCCAGCGGCCATGGCTCACGGGCCCAGCCGCTCCGCGGCATGTGGGATCTTCCCGGACCGGGGCACAAACCCGTGTCCCCTGTATCGGCAGGCGGACTCCCAACCACTGCGCCACCAGGGAAGCCCTGGCCCTCATTTTTGTTCCTCATCGCCGCTGCTTATAAGATAAAGAGATAGAGGTGCACAATGCAGCCACAGCAGCAGGTGCTAGCCCTCACCGTGATAATCAGCTTACGTGGGATTTAACACTTCCACGACCTTATGGTATTTGTATTGTTAAACCCATTTTATAGAAGAGAAAACTGGGGCTCAGATAGAATAAGAACTTGTCCAGGGCTCCACATCCAGTGAATGCTGTGACAACTCAAAAGCCTGACGCCAAGCTTGGACTTGTATCTCCTCACCGGTCTGCTGCTGACTGGGAGTGGGGACACGATAAATACATCTCCAGAACTATATAGATCACTTTCTTGGAAATAGGACTTGCTTTTCCCTCCTGGGACTAGCAGACTCTGCAGTTATTGCTACAGGTAGTGCTGTCGTTTCTTAACTCTTGTCAAGAAGATCAATTGGCTAGTCTCCGTAGTTCCAGCTCTCTGCGAACTTCAATCATTTGGCAACGATCAAGTCTTTCAGCCCAGTAATTATTGTCCTTGCTGCTCTCTTTAATTTCTCCTGTTCCCCTGGTGAACTTGTAGGAGAAGGGGATGAGGTGACCCACAGTAACATGAAGTTCTGCATCTCAGGGGCTCTGGGGAGATGTATGGAACCACGGCCGAGCTCTCCATGCTGAGAAGGAAGGGCGGGCCGAGGGGTTCCAAGGGCCCCCGGGGATGGGGGGGACCCGGATCTGAATCTCACACTGACTTTGATGGCCTTGACACCTTTGAAAACGTCAGGCCAGTTATTTTGTCAGTATCCCTCACTTCAGGCTGATGTTCCCTCAAGGCTGGGTCAGGCCCCTTTGGCAGGAATGTCACAGAAGTGATGCCGTACTGGTGGCTTCAACTTGTCCCATCATTTTGAACGTCTGGGTAGGGTGGGATGTCCAGAGCTTCTTTACTTCCCATTTCGAGCAAATTTTGTGAGGAGATTCCATTCAAAATATGTAAATAGCCGTTGGTCAAGAAGGCCTGATCCCTTTAAGACAAGGGTATCTAGAAGCCAAGGGCTGGGTGAGAGGTGGGCTTGGTGTTAATGGAGTATGGCTGCCTGGTGGCATCAGACATTTACATGGATGTTTATTTCTAATTCTATCTGTATGTATTGAAAACCGTAAGTTGGGAATTCCCTGGTGGTCCAGTGGTTAGGACTCAGTGCTTTCACTGCTGAGGGCCTGGGTTCGGTCCCTGGTCGGGGCACTAAGAACTAAGATCCCACAAGACATTCAATTCCAATCCAACCCCAGAGAGTTTATTCTAGCTTTCACTCTTCCTGTATTTCTAAGTCCAGTGGTGAGAAACCTGACTTCCCTCCATCCTCCTTAACAAATTCGTTTATTTATCAGCCCTCCTGTAGGTGAAATCTCCTCTGTTCATTCCCACCACCTCCCCCAGGCTCTGACTTCTCCTGTCAAGCTGCCCCACCATGAGGCTGTCCTCCTCCCCCAGTTTGGGTTCCACGCCACGCTGGCCGTCCCCATGCCAGGGTGCCCTCCTCACCCCTTTCGGGCTCTGACAGCTCACACAAGGCTCCCCTCTCAAATGTGCAGGTCGTCCTGTGCACATTGCTTTTTTTTCTTTTCTTTTCTTTTTTTTTTTTTTTTGCAGTACGCGGGCCTCTCACTGTCGTGGCCTCTCCTGTTGTGGAGCACAGGCTCAGCGGCCATGGCTCACGGGCCCAGCCGCTCCGCGGCATGTGGGATCTTCCCGGACTGGGGCACGAACCCGTGTCCCCTGCATCGGCAGGTGGACTCTCAACCACTGCGCCACCAGGGAAGCCCCTGCACACTGCTTTTTGATGATCTCTTTATGTATTTGTCTTCCCCACTGGGGTCAGCAACTCTTCAAAGCTTGGAATGTATCTAAGGCATCCTTATATACTGGTACTTGTTCCAGTGCCAGGTACACAGAAGGCGCTCAACAAATGCTTGCTGGGTGCATGAAGGAGGGACAACACGGGTGAGGGCGCAGAGGCGTGAAGGAGGGAAGGAGTGAGCGGGTCGGTGCTGAGGGAGCGGAGCCAGGAACAGGCAGCAGGGGAAGGAGGCCAAGGTCAGGTCACAGAGGGCTCAGGGCTCTGTGGAGAGAAGCCATGCCCAGGCCTCGGGACCGCAGAGTTCACGGGCCTCTTTTGGTCTGAAAGGGACAGGTCAGCTCTGCGCTCTGGAAGCAGCCCTCTGGCTGCCCCCCCTGACCCCGGGGATGCACTGGATGGGACAGAGAGGAAAACCCAAGGGCCTCCGAGTGGCCCAGGAGCGATGCCATTGCTACCTTCCACCCAGACTGTTAGTCCCAAGGTTCCTTCTGCAAATGGAAATGCAGGCCCTCTCCGATGTGGTAGTTTTGATGTGCTCATGTATAAATGCATTAAAAGGAGAGCGTCTTTTCATGCTTCATCTACTTTCTTGTACAGTCGCAGCTTCATTTCCAATTCCCTACTCGAGGGTCCTCATTTCCTCCTTGATGGATTGTTTGATTCCATCCTGACCGACTTGCTGCTGAAGGAAAGCTCTTCAGGGCCGGGTTTCCTTTTTTTTCTTTTTCAATCTTAGAAGCAGCTGGGGAATCTTGGTAGGGTTCAGTGAAGGTGGGATCCAGAGCCTGGGATTTGTTTTAAGACCCTACATGGCATCCTGCCCTGGCCTGGTTTGGGGCTGACTGTGGACACTTTAAAAGAAAACTCAGGGGGCTTCCTTGGTGGTGCAGTGGTTGGGAATCCGCCTGCCAATGCAGGGGACACGGGTTCGAGCCCTGGTCTGGGAAGATCCCACATGCCGCGGAGCAACTGAGCCCGTGAGCCACAACTACTGAGCCTGCGCTCTAGAGCCCATGCTCCACAACAAGAGAAGCCACCGGAATGAGAAGCCCGCACACCTCAACGAAGAGTAGGCCCCGCTCACCACACCTAGAGAAAGCCCACACACATCAATGAAGACCCAATGCAGCCAAAGATAAATAAAATAAATTTTTTTTAAAAAAAGAAAAGCATTAAAAAATATATATATCTTAAAAAGAAAACTCAGGGATGGGACAAAGGGTTACTGGGTGCTACGTCCTATGGCCATTGTCTCTGCTCTGATAAATCCATTTGCTTTCTTCTGGGGAGAAACGGTTATTATTGAGTTGGCTGTTCTCCGTTTTTGCCTTGATGTCTAGGTTGCTCAGGCTGCCATTCTTTCATTTATAGACACATCTTCCTTTTACAGACCAGAGACACCTTAAGGATGCTGTCAAGAACCCAGGCCTTTCCTTCTTTCTACTCTGTCTCCTTAGTGCATTTTGAAGTCCTCCATGCCACAGAATTTGTGACCTCCTCACATAGCCAAATAAAAAATCAAGACTAGGGGCTTCCCTGGTGGCGCAGTGGTTGAGAGTCCGCCTGCCAATGCAGGGGACACGGGTTCGTGCCCCGGTCCGGGAGGATCCCACGTGCCGCAGAGCGGCTGGGCCCGTGAGCCATGGCCGCTGAGCCTGCGCATCCGGAGCCTGTGCTCCTCAGTGGGAGAGGCCATAACAGTGAGAGGCCCACGTACCGCAAAGAAAAAAAAAAATCAAGGTTAGAAAAGACAGGGCTGAGGCTTTCTATTTGTGCATCTGTATGTTATCAGAGAGAAATGTTCCTCAGAAGCCTCAACAGGTCTGCCCTCCACTCTCACTGGCTGGCATTGATCACATGACCACTCTTAGTGGCCAGGGAGCCTGAGAACTTGAGGACCTGCCTTTGGAACCTCTCTCATTGAGAGGCAGGTTTTGCTGGTCAAGAAGGAGGGAGAGAAAGGTACCTATTGGATGCAAGTAGCTTCCTGTGCCCAGCGCTCGCTGGCCAACCCCCCTTCCACCCATTGTGGGAAAGGCTCCCCAAGGACATACGCTTGATGCGGCCATTGGCTGGGGATGGGTGAGTGCTCCTCCCTGCCTTGGTGCACTCTCTTCCCTCTCGCTAGAGTGCGAGCCACATAATTGCCTCCCCAGGGTTGAGATCATCGCATGCAGTAGGTGCTCAATAAACGTTGATGACATGAACAAGACCGGGGCTGAAAACGACAGCTGTCTGGGAAAAACCCTGTTAGCATCAAACATTGCCAGGAAAATGCCTTTTGAAACGGACTTTGTTCTGGGGAGAAATTTGCCATAAGGTCCAGACCAAGGGAGTAGCTGGAGATTTGGGACTTTATCAAACCTTCCCTGGAACCCGTGGAAATGGGGGTTGGTGGGGTGCGGGTGCAGCTGGGGAGAGTGGAGGGGCTTCCCACTTTAGAGCAGGAGGAGGTGTGTCAACCTCGGGGACCTGGGTCTAATTTCTGTGATGTGGTGGGAAACATGCAAGCTTGGGTTCACGTTTGGCTCGTTACCCAGCTGTGCAAGCCTGGAAGAGACACTTACCCTCTTTGATCACAGTGCTTGTCAACAGAAACACGGGGATAATAGCAGCCTGCCTTTCCTGGCTATTTCAGCATCTACAGGAGAGAGCTCTAGAATAATTACCACGTACTGGGATCTTTCAATAAATGTTAGTGACAGTAAAAACAAGGAATATTAATACTAGCTATTATTGTTCTTAAAAGCCAATTTGCATTTACTATGTGTTCAGTGAATTATTCTGGCTGGTTTAATTTCCTTTTGATACTCAAAAACACAGGAGTATCCCAACTGCAGACAAGAAGGCTCACTCAATGAACTCTGTGCGTTGAAGAGTCAATAAGGGCAGGGAAAAGGCACTTTTTTGCCTCACGTTTTTATGATCTCATCATCTGCTCTGGTTTTTAGATGGGAAAATGTGATTGTCAATTAAGAATCTGAAAAAGAGTTCCCTTTGTTAAACACACACACACACACACACACACACACACACACACACACACACCCCATAAGCACCGTATTTCATGCTGTATCAGAGCTGCTGCCGGCTAGCTGAAATTTACTGCCTTGGGTTGCAGCAGAGAAAATTTGCAGCTGGATTAATACCCCTTTCTCTGGTAGTAAATCCATTTCATACATGTGGCCATATTTTTGCCCAAGTGACAGGCAGCAATGGCTGCTATTTTGTAGTCACCGTAGGAAAACCCGGGATAACTTCCAAGGCATTTGGAGCCTCCTCTGTGAATAGTGTAGAATTGCAACATTTTCCTGGGGAGAGACACTTTAGAAAGCTTGGCCCGGTCACTCCAAAGATGGGAAAACTGACGATGGGGCCTCTTTAAGCGCACTGCATCTCTCCATCTGGCCAATCCCTTACCGTGGCCTCTGAGGACACACAGGACCATCCAGAGAGCCTCCTGGGGCCACTCTCCTCTTTGCTTCCACACTCCGGGAGCTCTGGACTTCTCGTGGCCTCATACACACGCTTCCTCTGTCTGGCCCGTCTTCATACTCTTAGAGGCATCTTCTAGGTTAGACCCCTGTTGTGTGCTCTCATCACCCAAATCGTCTCAGGCAAGGCCCTCACATGGACGTAATTAATCGTCGCATAATCAGTCACTTCATGTTGAATGCCTGCCCTCCCCATTAGTGTCTTCCTTATGGAGACACTAACCTCCCTGAGGACGAGCGCCCCCCAGTCCCTTGCCCTGAGCAGCGGTGTATCTTTGGGGAAGGAGTGAATGAATGATAGCTGAATGAATGAATGAAAGGGCCAGATGTGGGGACACACAACAATAGCGTCTGGGGGATGGTGAGTAGCTCACTGTATTTGGAGTGGAAGGTTCTAGGGGCGCATGGAGGGAGGGGGGCTGCGGGAGAGGCAGCTGGGAGGGCTAAGAATGCTGCGTCTTTCAGGGTCTTGTGAAGGTGCCCTTGACGCCGGGGTGACGTGGCACGGGTGGGGTGTGGGTTACAACAGGGCTGCTCACACCTTATGGTACGTGAGAATCCCCGGGGGATAGTGTGACAGCTCAGACGGTGCCCTGTAGGTCCACAGTGGGGCCTGAGGTTCTGTGTTTGTAACAAGCACCCAGGACCACAGCTCTAGAATCATCCCTCCTGGCAGCTGGTGGAGGATGGCCTGGGGAGCAAGGAAGAGGGAGGCAGGGACACCAGTTAGGAGGTGATGGAGATGGTCCAGGACCACAGAGATGAGGGTCAGAGGGGGGCAGAGCTATGGGGGTGGAAGGAGAGGCTGAGCACTGAGGCTTGGAGGACAGGCCAGCGGGACTCAGCGGCCATCAGGAGGAAAAGGGAGCTGCTCAGTGTGTCAGTGTCCGCGTTGTATACTCAGACGCTGAGTATCAGTGCCCGCGTTGCTGGTCGTATCAGTGTCCGTGTTGTATACTCAGACGCTGAGTATCAGTGTCCGCGTTGCTGGTTGTATCAATGTCCGCGTTGTATACTCAGACGCTGAGTATCAGTGTCCGCGTTGCTGGTTGTATCAATGTCCGAGTTGTATACTCAGACGCTGAGTATCAGTGTCCGCGTTGCTGGTTGTATCAGTGTCCGAGTTGCCGGTTCTTGCATTTTTTAAAATTTATTTTATATTGGAGCATAGCCGATGAACAACGCCATGATAGTTTCAGGTGCACAGCAAAGCAGCTCAGCCATACGTATACATGTATCCATTCTCCCGCAGACCTCCCTCCCATCCAGGCTGCCACATAACATTGAGCAGAGTTCCCTGTGCTCTACAGTAGGACCTTGTTGGTTATCCATTTTAAATACAGCAGTGTGCACATGTCAATCCCAAACTCCCCAACTCTCCCTTTCCCCACCCTTCCCCCTACCCCGGTAACCATAAGTTCGTTCTCAGTCTGTGAGTCTGTTTCTGTTTTGTAAGTAAGTTCATTTGTATAACTTCTTTTCAGATTCCGCATGCAAGCGATATCATAGCTATTTCTGTGTCTGACTTACTTCACTCAGAGTGACACTTCATTCAGTATGACGATCTCTAGGTCCATCCACGTTGCTGCAGACGGCATTATTTCATTCTTTTTTATGGCTGAGTAATATTCCACTGTATATATACACCACATCTTCTTCACCATTCTTAAAAATTAGTCTTTAGTGGCATTGACATCACTTTTCAGGGCTTGTGATTAGTTTATTTTAAAATGGAAAGAACTAAAAAAAAATTAATAAAATGGAAAGAACTCCATTTTGTTGAAAATAGTGGAGTATAAACCCATGCAGCCACTCTCCACACCCCGGCCCTGGGGGCTCACAGAAGATCCAAGACCCCAGCTGTGGGACTGGAACCCTGACCCTGAACCCAGCTCCCTTGTTTGGGACCCAGGCCTCCCAGACCTCTCTCCTCTTGGCCTCTAGGCTGTCTCTTGGTCCCCGCCCCCTATGCCCTATTTTAAGGAGATGGGCCAGCCAGGGGTGGGGGGCCAGACAGTGAGTCCTGTCTCCTCCGTCAGCCTGCAGCTCAGACCCTTGTGGAGTCCTCTCTGGCCCAGGGTGGCCCAGATGCTCAGCCCCCCATACCCCCCAGCATGATGTTGGCTATCTGGGCAGAAGCCGCCTGTGGCAGCGTCTACTGGTCCCCTACCCATGTCTATTCTGCTATTCCTCACTGCCAGCAAAATAAGAAAACTCTCATTTTGTTAGAGGGAGCCCTGACCTGCTGAGAGGTTACCTTGCTCACCGCCCCCTGCAGACGAGTTTGTCCATGGGACTGAGTTCAACCAATGGACAGGCTTCTAGAAGCGCTCCTTGCATTCCCCGTTTCCCTTCCTGCTACCTGGAATGAGGATGTAGTGGCCGGAACCCCGCAGCCATGTTGTATGGAGCAAATGAGCGATTCGTGACCCCCCTACCAGCTGCAGTACTGTCCCCTTATTTTTTGACATCACTAACTGCTCATGTGGGTCTCTTACATTCAGTCTTGGCAACTTGGTGTTTTTCGGGGCTTTTTTTCCATGGGAGAACCTCATTTCTCTCTCCACAGGATCCTTGGCTGGTTCTGAACCTGCACGAGAAACTTCGGGCCTTTCGATTCCCTGCTCTGCCTTTGCTCTGGGAACACCCAGCCCCAGTTCTCCCCGTGGCCCGCAGATGGCTGCCTCCTGTCTCCACTGGCAGAAGGAGCGGCCCGGGTGTGCCAGGCATGGTGCTAAAGTTCTCGCCTATTTTGGGCCAATCATTAAACTGCTCCTAGGGATAAGAAATAGTTGCATTTCTTTACTGGTGGGAAAGTGGCCTCCAGGAGATTATATAACTTCCCCAGCGTCCTTCATTTGTTCACTCAGTAATTATTTGTGGAGCTTCTACTATGCACCAAACACTGTTTCTTAAAAAAATTTTTCTTTGTTTATGGTTGCTTTGGGTCTTCGTTGCTGCGTGCGGGCTTTCTCTAGTTGCGGCGAGCAGGGGCTACTCTTTGTTGCAGTGCGTGGGCTTCTCACTGCGGAGGCCTCTCTTGTGGCAGAGCACGGGTTCTAGGCGCACAGGCTTCAGTAGTTGCAGCGTGTGGCTCAGTAGTTGTGGTGCACGGGCTTAGTTGCTCCAGCATGTGGGATCTTCCCGGACCAGGGCTCGAACCTGCATCCCCTGCATTGGCAGGCGGATTCTTAACCACTGCGCCACCAAGGAAGTCCCCTGTTTTAATTGTGGATGGCACCCACAACATGCCACTTTCTGAGATAGAGGAGACGCAGAGACACAGGCTTGGTCATGCCATGTCTGAGTCGAGTTAGGACACCCAAGGGGGATGCTAAGTGTGCCTCTGGACACGGGGGTCACCTGGCAAAGCCATGACAGCATCATGAGTGGAGCCCCGCTCTTCTCTGCCTGGTGAGGCCTTTGGAATCAGGTGGGACCACAGGGGGAGACAAGAGAGAGAAGGAAAGAAAAAAACCTCCTTAGGCACGTCTGGCTCAACTTGAAAATAAATAACCAGTTTCCTAAGGGGAAAAAGGCAAAAACTTTTCAACCACCTAAAATAAAAGATCTCAATCTAATTCTATATCCTCCTGACAGCTGCGGTGACGGCCTCGTCAGAGAGTCAGTGACCACACTGTCCGACTTGAAGAGTTTTCTGTTCTTATTTCAGAAAATGAAGGTGCCTCGGGCACCGTGAGTTTGGTGTGTGGAGCTGGGGCTGTTTCTATTGACATCTCTGTGCCTTAATGGCCCGGCATTGATTGGAGCTATCGACCTCTTGGTTTCAAATAACTGACACGGTTTCCAATGGATCCAGATAATTAAGACTTCTCAAAGGGCGACCAACAATTTGCAATGCAGTGTGGGCAACCCACGCTGGTGGACATGAAAGCAAAAGCTGGTCCTGGTGGTCGTCTGATCCTCGCTAATGGAGCCTTAGAAAAATCATTTTGCCCTCCTGACCGATCTTCCCCAAGTTATCAAGTGACCGAGGGGAGTGATTTTCATTTACTGGAAAATGGTTGGGGCTGGCGCACAGCACTGGGGAGTGTGGTCTGTTTCTCAGATTCATCCCTCGGTCACTCACAGGGGTCAGGCTGTGGAACTCCCAGGGGGTCCATTGCTTCGAGTCCCTCTCTCCTCTAAGGCAGCCTTCTCTCTGTAACCAGCATGATCTTCCTGGGGCCTTTATTCCTCGGCTTTCACACCTCCGTTGTGCTCAGTATGAACTCAAGTCCAGGCTCCCGTGGAGATTGGCCCTGGTTCTTTGCACCCGCGCACTCTACATCCACACCCCCTGCCCAGAACCATGTGGATGCAGTGAGTGTATATCCTTACACCTTGACTTTGGGCTTGCCTGTGTGAATTTCTTTAGCCAATGGGATGCTAGCGAGTGCATCTCAGATGGAGGCTTGAAACGTGCTTGGGCGGTTGGACTTGCCTCTTGAGGTTGTGATCGGCAGAGAAGAGCGTGCCCTGGGTGGCTGCAGGTCCGGGGGGTGGAGAGACATGTGGCGGAGCCGAGCACAGGGTACATCAGCTAAACAAACAGCACCGTAGGCCACGCTGCTGGACTGAGCAGTGTGAGAAGGTGACTGTTGCTGTAAGCCACAGAGTTTAGGGAGTGCTTGTTACACAGCACTGTGTAACAGTAGCTGAGAGGTAATGACCCCATTGCATTATGATTATTTATGAGTTTGTTGCCCTTCTAAGACAGATATTGAAGGCAAGGACCACACTCTTCCTCACCCCGAATACAGCCCAGGGTCTGCTATACAACAGAGCTCAGAATTTGCTTGTAGAACTGAAATAACCATGTGAGAAGCAAACCAGGAAAGGAGACATACCTTGGGGAGGGGTGCATTGTTTATACAACAGGTGTAACAATGACAACAGTATTTATTGAGCACTAGCTGTGTGCCTCGTAGTGTTCTAATGTTTTTAAATCTATTTTCTCATTTAACCATCATTACCCTTGTTTGCTTTTCAGGCGAGGAAGCTGAGGCTCAGTGAAGTTACGGGGTTTGCCTGTGGTGAGTGACCACTAAGGCGAAGGAAGGCCCATGCCTTCCGGCTCCTAGCTGAGCATCTCTCCTTTCGTGTGTACAGTAAGGACTGGCCTGCCCCACCTGCTGGGACAGAATCTTCCCAGTAAATGCTGTAGCTCACCAACTAGAGCAGGGTGGAACCAGGATTCGAGCTGGTTTCTTTGTTTTCAAAACCCTGCAGAGTTGGGGGTGGGCAAAAGCCTCCAGGCACAGAATGAGGGGGAGAGGTCCCTGAGGAGAGGAGGTGCAGAATGCAGTGCTCCGTGGGGCTGTGCCGGATGCAGCAGGGGACGTGGAGGGGGGCAGGGCGCTGACCGGGCGGCGCTCCCTTGGGCCTGGGTCGGGGAGATCTTGGTGAGCAGCTGGGTTTTATTCTGTCTCCTCTTGGTGAAGTCTCTGCTCCTGAATGCACGGGAGTTAGACACAACCCTCATTGTCAGCTTGCTGTTCTTTGGATCTGCTCTGTCCTGAGGGGCCTGGCTCCCAGGCTGACCTGACTTCCTGGTCTTTGATCACAGCCCCTGGAACCAGCTGAGATCCATCTTTGTTTATGAATCTGCCTCCCAGGATCTGTCTGGTTCATCCGTGGGCGCCCAGAGCCCAGCACACGCCCATCACAACAGCAGACAGTCACCGAGCACACGCAGGGTATCTACCAGCACCCTCACTGCCCCCCGCTTAACTCACTTAAGCCTCAAGGAGCTATCAATCCCACTTTACAGAGAAGGAAACTGAGTCGTGGAGGTAACTGTCAAGGTCATGCACTTGGTAGGTGTTGGGGCCAGGATTTAGCCCCAGGCAGTGTGACCACAGGGCCCAAGCTCTTAACCACCAAGCCATGCTTGGCAGATGAACACAGGATCCCTCTCCCCTTTCCGCTCTCCTGTCCTCGCCTTCCCTTCCTCCTTTCCTCCCCTCGCTTCCCCTTGGGTACTCAGCTCCCTACAGGAGGCCTTTCTGTGAACCAGCAAAGGTGCCCTTCTGTTGGGCAGGTGCACCTCTCACCACATGGTGCATGGCTTGGACAGTGGGGCCTGGGGCCTGGGTTTCAGTTCTCTTCAAACTTTCCTTCAGGGCCCAACACTGCCCCACCTCCCTCTGCTGTTATCGACTGCTGACCCTCTGGTTTGGTGTCTCATGCGTGGCTATCTTCCAACCTCCCCCCCAGATGGCTGTTGCTGACATCTGTTGTTGCCCCCATCCATGGTGGCGTGGTGGGCAGGGAGGACCCACAACTTTCTCCCCAGTCCCAGAATCCAGGCTGCAGTACAAGGGTGGCCCTAGCTGGGGACAGCAGGGAATGGGGCAAGGAAGGCTTTATGTTGAGGTTCTACACCATTTAGTTTGGAAAAAAGATCACACTTTCTTTGAAGTTTCAGATGTCATCTTGGAGTCAGACAATTAAACTGAACTCCTGACCAGCCCCTTCTGCTAAACCTTTTTGAGAATTAACAAATGTTGCCTGTTGCTCAAGCCTTCTCACTGCCCTTTGCTGAGAGTGTCCCAAACTGTGATAACAAAAATGGCATCCCTAGAGCCTAGAGCTGTGCAGTGCACAACCTGTGCAACTGTATAGGGCAGCTCTGACCCTGACGAGTTGCAATGTTTTTGAGCCTTGTTATCTTCACCCATAAAGTGGGGTTTTATAGTCCCGAGAGAAATTGGTTAAGTATTAACTGATATATTATTATTGCTGTTATGACTTCAATTCTGATAAAAATGATTAAGATGCTGATGAAGACACTGGTATTTATAGAGGATTTATGCTTTTCCAATGGGGTTCCTTCCAAATTTTCTAACTGCCTTGGTACAGTCACAAAGCAATCATTATTATCTGCATTTGACAGGTCAGAAAATCGACCCATGCATTATTTCATGACTTAGGATAAGGCCATCAGGAAAACCCAAAGTACCACATCAGCTCCCAGAGTTCTCACTCAGCTTCTCATCACTCCACATCTGGCTTCCTGAAGCCATGGGGATGGCGGTGATGGGGACAGTGGTGGTAGTGATGTGTGTCCTTGTTCAAAATGTGCTTTTGTTGGAAAGGCTTATTAAATTGACTTCTGTCATTGTTCCAGATTTATTGCTTTAATTTATTTTGGCTTTTTATACACAGGAGCTGCATTTTCCTTTGTTCTACCTCAGTTTCAACCTGCCTGTAGGGTATAAAAATATTTATATTCTTATATTTCACCCTCCATAGTTTTCTTCTCTGGTGACTGAAGTTAAGAAAATGATTTACTCTGGACTTGTGTGTCAGCAGAATGTGAAGCCATCTGTATCTGTAGTACTCGCATGTTTACAGATAAAAAAAACACATGGACATGAGACTAGACTACTGAAGACCCCTGGAATCCTGATGGACGAGGCACAATTTTCAGGAGAATCTCTCTCTTCTTACCTAGACGACCGTCATCTCGTTCTAGATCACCCAGCATGGCAGAATTCTCCCTCCACCCGCCGTGCAACGCCCACTCCCCAGGTGGGTCTCCGGGCCTCTGCAGAGCCCCGTGGTCACGGGGGGGTCAAGTCTGGACTCTGCCTTTCCTCCCGGCTCCGCGGGGGCTGCCCATGAATTGACTACACCATCTCGGAAAGAGCAGATACGGTACTCAGCATGACGTGCCATTCGTAACTTTTATAAAACACACAAGTACTAATTTTATGTGGGGAAGCCACTGGGGAAAGGAGAAAGGTAAGAAAATAAGGAGGGAACGGAAGGAGGCAGGGAGGGAGGAAGACAGACCAGAGCCTGAGGATCTGAGCTTTGAGAGACAAAAATCACGAATTCCTGTTCTTCCCTTCCTCGTAATCTTCTCTGCAGGAATGCGGACACATGCCCCCTCCCTCACCAGCCCATCTCCTGTCCCCTCCCCCAGCCATCCTTGCATTGCATCCTGTGATCCTCCTGGGCCGGTCCCGCTGGCCCCTTCCTCAGGCACGTCTTGTCTGCCCCCAGCTGGACGGGTCTCCCTGTCTCCCGCTTCTGCCTTTAGAGCACCTACAGCGACACGTCTGGGGCCCACGTCACAGCCTCCTTGCCCTCCCCCACCCCACCCCCCCCCGCCAGCCTGGGCGTCAGTTCACAGAACTCAGGTGGGTCTCGGGGCACAGCGCTGAGTCCAGGGCTGGAGTCTCGGTCTCTCTCCTCCAGGGCTCCCCTGAGAGCAGCCACATTGGAGAAGTGGGATTGAGTTCATAGCGGGGGGCACCCTGGAGCTGTGGACGGTGCTCCCGTCTCCCTCCCACCACGTCTCTCCGGCTGACCTTCCAGGAGGGTTTCTGCCTACTTCTCAGGGGTCCCAGGAGCACTGGCCCCTGCTCGTCTGCACTGACCTCCCAGAGGCATCCCTGTGTGTGTCCTCTCCTCCTTTCTTTCCCTGCCTGCCCACCCTCCCTCCTTCTGCTTCCTGGGATCACAGCCCAAATAAAGTCTGTGCACCCAAGGCCTAGTCTCAGCTCTACTTTTGGGGAAATCAAAAGACAACACTATTCTCATGGTATGATTTTACATGTAGAGGCTGCCTTGTCAAATGCATGTTTGTTTCATGAGTCCATGAGCTCCTTGGGGGCTCCATGGGTCTGCTTTGCCCATCACTGTATCCTGAACATAGTCCTGACACATAGTAGGTGCTCAATAAATCCATATAACATGAATGAGTGATCACTGTACTGTGAGGTCATGATGCCTCAAGGCGATGCCATGATCCCACTTCCTGAGAAAAGCAGTTGCAGGTGGTGACAGCATCAGACGCCTGTTCTTTGTGTCCGTGTGACCTGGCTCTTCTGGATGGTATGGGTTGGATCTGACTCTAAAGGGAACTAGTGTCCTAGGAGGTTACCTGGCCTGAGAGCCCTGCACCCCATCCTGGACACAGGCCCACAGTCCTGGTCCCCCCACGCGTCCCTTATGCAGCCTCCTCTCCTACAGTTCCTGGTTGTTTCCAGACTCTCCACTTTGGTGATGAATTTCCTCCCAGTGGACTGGGTTCTTTCTGCAAGAGGAAGCTTGGTCTAAAATTTCTGGCTACTCCCTGCCAGGGACTGGGCCACGAGCAGACCCACACAGCTTGGAGCAAGGTAGTCTGTGTCTCACGGCCACCCCTGCACCTCAGTGAGAGAGGAGGTCTATGCTTGGACATAGGCAGCCCTCCCCCTGAGAGCATTCCACCATCTTCACATCTGGTATCTACCCCCTTGGCTGAGTTCAGACTGAATCACCTCCAAGGAACAGCCTCCTTGACTCCAAGAGTTTGTGACCTGCACTAGGTGGTCCCAACTCCTGCCCCTTGGGCTCAGCCTCGCACATCAGGGAGCCAGAAAGGAGGGCTGGAGTGGTGTGTGTGTGTGGTTTTTTTTTTTTTTTTTTTTTTTTTTGGCTGCATTGGGTCTTCATTGCTTCACGCAGGCTTTCTCTAATTGTGGCGAGTAGGGGCTACTCTTCGTTCTCTTCGTTGTGGTGCGTGGACTTATTGCCGTGGCTTCTCTTGTTGCAGAGCCCGGGCTCTAGGTGTGCGAGCTTCAGTAGTTGTGGCTCACGGGCTCTAGAGCACAGGCTCAGTAGTTGTGGCGCACAGGCTTAGTTGCTCCGTGGCATGTGGGATCTTCCCGCACCAGGGCTCAAACCCATGTCCGCTGCATTGGCAGCTGGATTCTTAACCACTGCGCCACCAAGGAAGTCTGGATCTGTTTCTTTTTTACTTTAATCTTTGCTTCCCGTTGCTTTTGTTCACTAAAAGGATACTGTGTATACATAATGGCCTGCCTCGGGGAACCCTGCCCCTCTGCCTGAATGTTAAACCAAAGTGCCTTTGTTCAGGGAAACATCCAGACCCTGTCCACCTGTGGATGGCTGCAAGAAAGAAGAAATTAGCACATCCCCTCCCAGAGGCTGGCCATTCCAGGGGACATCTGCAAAACTTATGGTCTTTTTACTTTACTTCCTCATCTCCTCCCCCTCTCTGTGCTATAAAAGAAACTGGCATCCAAACCCTGACACGATGGTTATTTTGAGGTTTTAGTCTGCTGGCTTCTTCCCTGCCTCAACACCTCGTCTCCGACTCATTGGCCTGTCGTGCGGCGAGCAGAGCGAGCTTGGACTCGGTAACACAAACAGGCGGAATAAACGACAAGGCAAAATACAGAGCAAAACCAACCACAGCCTCCACCTGCAGGGACTAGCACATTCTGCCTGATCCCGGAGAGAACAAAACGCTCACACCTGGGTGCCTCTCGTCCCCCTCCGGGGCTGGAACGCCCTACCTCGAGGACGCCGAGTGCCGTCCCCTCACCCGGGCTGTGTGAGCTGCCCAACCTGGACGGGGGCGTCGGCTCTTGAAAGCAGGGGTTGCAAAGCCTTTTCTGTAAAGGGCCAGGTGGTAACTGTTTCAGGCTTTGTGAGCCGGGCCAGGAGATCTCCTCGTATCTACTCAGCTCAGCCACTGGAGGAAGAAAGCAACGACAAGCCATCAGCGAGTGCGTGTGGGTCTCTCCCAATCAAACTTCATTCGCGAGCGAGCAGACCGGGTCCACTGGCCTCATCCTGCTGCCCCCTGTTCTAGGCATCTCAGGGCTCCCACCCCGGCCCCTCTGATGGGTGGGCAGGTGTGACCTGCCGCCCCAGGACGCGCTCGCGAGCAGCTGGCGGGAAGGCTGGACTCTGACCTGGGCTGGGGCGGTGGCCGCCCGTCTGAAGGGTCGCCTGAACTTTGTGCTCCTTTCCTTCGGCACCAGAGCACAAGCCCTGTGAGGGCAGGACCCTGTCCCGTGGGCCGTGCGTTCCCGTTCCTGGCCCTCCACTCTCGACTGTGTGCCTTTAGCCAAGGGCCTCAGCCTCTCTGAGCTGGGCTCCTCTGCCAGCAGAAAGCACGGAGAAGAGGTGCCGAAACCAGCACAGGGCACCGGGGGAGGGGACGCGGTGGCTGAGCCAACGTCGAGGGGCTCATGTGAATACGGAGGGAGGCGGCTCCAGGCAGAGGGACCAGCGTGGGCACAGGCTGGGTGGCATCAGCTTTGCTGGAGACTTCTGTTATGGAACGTTTAAAAAAAAAAGAAAAAACAGTAAGAGAACCTCTTGCATGGATACTGGCCCATCAGCGCCTGCCCACTTCAAGGGACTCGTGAGGCCCCTACAAGGAAAAGCATGTGCCGCTGGGACCCAGGGGAAGGTAAGTGGAAGCTGGGAGTCGCATCGGGTTGTTTGCTGAGTCTACGAGCTCTTAGCCCTTCAGGTGTTTGACTTGCTGGAGCTTATTTGCCAGGGGAAGGGGGCGGGGATGGAGGGTTTTGCCCTGAGGCCTGGGCTCTCCTCCCAGCTGTGGACCAGGGCCGAGTCCTGCGGGGAGGGACGGGCCCTGGAGACAGGATGGAAGGCCCGCGGCCTGCAGGCAGGGGCAGGGGAGGCTGTGTAGCAGGGCTCTGTTCCTACAGCAGCAGGAGGGCCCGGCCTGGCCCTGCACGTCTTTGCTGGTGGAGAACATGACCCAGAGTGTTGGCTCCTGCAGCCCCAGGTAACACGGAGACGTGGGGCCAATGAGCCAGGGAAGTTTACTGCTAAAGGGTCCAACTGCCTCATCATCCCCTCTGACTGTGAGGCCCGGGGAAGCCAGTCAGAAACCAGCTACAAATCGGGGAGCTACGCGGCTCTGGCCCTTTGGTGGGTGTATTAGTTTCCTAGGGCAGATGTAACAAGTTACCGCAAAGTTGGGTGTCTTTTTTTTTTTTTTTTTTTTTTTGCTGTATGCGGGCCTCTCACTGCTGTGGCCTCTCCCGTTGCGGAGCACAGGCTCCAGACGCGCAGGCTCAGCGGCCATGGCTCACGGGCCCAGCCGCTCCGCGGCATGTGGGATCCTCCCGGACCGGGGCACGAACCCGTATCCCCTGCATCGGCAGGCGGACTCTCAACCACTGCGCCACCAGGGAAGCCCTGGGTGTCTTAAAACAAGAGAAATTCATTCTCTCGCAGCTCTGGAGGCCAGCGGTCTGAGATCAAGGTGCCGACAGGCTTGGCTCTGAGGATGCTCTGAGGCTCATGCCAGGCCTCTCTCTGGCTTCTGGTTGCCTCTGGCAAGCCTTGGTGTTCTTGGCTTGTAGATACATCACTCCAACCAGTGCCACTAACTTCATGTGGATTCTCCCTGTGTCTCTCTCTGCCTCAAATCTCCCTGTGCTTTGTCTTATAAGGATCAGTCACTGGATTTCTGGCCCACCTTAAATCCAGGATGATCTCATCTCAAAAAAACTTCTGCAAAGACTCTATTTTCAAATAAGGTGAATGCACAGGTAGGGAGTTGGGACTTGGACCTATTTCTTTTAGGGACACAATTCAGCCCCTTGCTGTGGGTATGCGTCATCATGAAGACACCCTCCATCCCCTGTCTTTCCCGCCTCCTCCCCTTGAATCCCCCCAGGTGTCCTCTGGATATCCCCCTCTCTCCAGGAACATGCCAGGCCTGACTCTAATTCTCCCTTCGGTACTTCTTTTGGGGTCTTCCTGCATGGGTCTCCGCTGGGAAAGACATCCCATTAGTCTGGTAGCCACAGCACAGTGTCCTGGGGCTGGGCTGGGCTTTTATTGAGGCTTAGGGCATGAGAGACCATCTGTGAGGTCGGCTGATGAGCCTCTCCGGGAGGCTGGTGATATCAGAATCCGTTACCTCCCTTGTAATTTTCTTGTTCCGAGGAAAGACTTTTCTCTGGGAGTGAGTTTTCCCAGAAAAGATTTTTTAAAACGGCCTAAAAGCTCTTCCCAAAAACCACACCTAAAAACAGAAGGCTTCCCTCTAGCTATCTTGACTCCTGGCAAAGAAAAAAAACTAAAAAGGCAAAGGAAATAGCATAAACCGAGAAGGAAACCCTTGAGAGTGGATTCTACCTGCTGGACTCGAGGGGCCAGGGCTTGTCTGGTGGGGGGCATGCAGACTTCTCCCCCTCCTCTGTTTTTGTCTGGACTGGTTTTTCTCTATTTTTTTTAAAGAGGGGGAGAGTATTATTAAGCCTGTGCCACTGGCTTTGGGCAAGTTGCGGTAGTCACTGGGTCCCCAGTCTCCTCTTCCAGAAAATGGAAGTAATAACACCCATTCTGCAGAATAGTCTAGAGTAAATAAGACTGCAAGAGTGTCCAGCACAGTGCCTGGCGCATAAGTGCTCAGTTGTATTTATTGCAACCTTTTAATTTCATGAGCACTTGATGAGATGGGTGTAATTCGCTTTTCCACAGATTTGAACACGTCTCACAAATGTTACGTCACTAGTCCCAACTCGCCCAGCCGGGCGGGAGAGAGCCCCATTCCTGATCGCCTCACCCCTGCCCTCTCCTCACCCCCTTCTTCCTCTACCCTCCTTTTCCTCAGCCCTTCCCTATCTCTGTAAAACCCGAGTTTATGCTCGGGATTGGAGCAGAGATGGACAGAGGTCATGTTGTGGAGAAAGCGCCGGATTTGCAGTCAGGAGACGAGAGTCCAAGTCCAGACTCTGCGTGGAGTGAAACCTGGGCAATGCCTCCCTGTCCGGCCCTCTTTTCCTCCCCTGTGACCAGCTGTGATAGGACCACCCACCCTGGCCACCTCTTGGGCTGCAGTGAGATCATGCAGGGGGTTTGTGCCCTGCTCTGTGCAGGCTGCTGTAGGTGAGGCACAGAGCCCTACAGTCTGCCTGCCTCATTTCAAGCCCAGGTGTCATCATACTTTGCCCATCACTAGGAGGCTGGAGATGGCCCCCACCTGCAGGCAGTTTTCCAAATCTCCATTCCTGACTCAGCACTCTGCTCTCTAGAAAGGAGCTATTGCGTTTTCCTTGTCTGCTTCCTTCTCCCCCAACACCAGTTATCAGTGATAGGTATCTTTAGTTTTTATCATTTAGTGTTCCTAAAGGGAGAGAGAACCCCCCCAGAAAAGATGCAGTACTACATGCCACTGGACCTTTGCACATGCTGTTCCCTCTGCCTGGAGCACCTTTCCCCCATACTTCACTTAGGTCCTACCCGCCCTCCAACCTGTAGCTCATGTCGCTTTCCTCTGCACCCCTGGGCTGGCTGTGGCCTCCCTGCTTCTTCCAAGCTCTGTGCTGGGGGCTTTCATTTCCTGCCCGCATCAGTCTCAGGTCCACCCATCTTTGTCCCTGTGGTGGACAAGCTCCATCAGAGGAACCCACTTCTTCTGTGTTCTCAGTCCCCACCGCCACGGAGCAGCAGAGTGAAGGAGGTGGCATTGCCCACCCGTCTCTGGTCCAGACAGCCTGGAGGACCAAGCCACGGGGGTTCAGAAACGCAAATCAAGTTACGTCTGCTTCAAATTAAGCCCATATTCTGGTCTAGTGGGGACAGAGCTGTTTCTTAGCCAGTAAATATTAATAAGAAAAATAAACCAATCTTTTAGGTTTCCTCCCCTCAGCTGCCACCCCAGAATCATACATTATGTACTGCCCGAGTCCGTTTTGACACCTGTGATAAAGTGGGCTTCAGATTCGGAGAGCATTTCTCCTGAAAGGCTGCAGCACTGCGCGTTTCACGTACAGTCACCCCCCACCTTTCCCTGTCTAGGAGGAAGACGTGACTAGCGGTTTTCTACTCTGGGGCCTCCTGTCACTTTTTCTGCCAAAACACTGACTTAAAAAAAATTCGACCCTTACCACAAAAACCTAGAAAAATTCTATCCAGCAAGAAGGACAGGCTCCCTGCAGGGGGCAAGTCAGGCTGTGATCGACCCCCTCCAGTGACCCTTGTGCATGGTGTTCACCCTGCGGGGACCAGTCCCCTTGTCTGCCCACCGATCCCGGCCGACAAAACCCAGCCCCTCGCTGAGGGCCCAGGTCAGGCTCTGGCTTCCTCCATGCCTCTCGGAGCGCTATTCCCTGTTCCCTCCCTTCGCTCCCACTAACGAGACGAATCTTTTCTCATCTTCCCTGCTTTCCACCCAGCTGGTTCCCATTCTTGCTTCTCCCACTGTTACCCACCCAGGGTAGCTTCAGCCCCGAGCTCAGCAAGCCAAAACAGGTTTTCCCGAGACAGATGGACAGAGAGACAAGAAGACGGGAGAATAGATCTGAAACCCGCCACCCACAGGCCAGGGGCTGAGGTATTTATGGGTGGAGGACTAACGCAGCAGGGAGGTCCCGGCGTGGGGGTCGTGGGGAGCGTGGGGAGCGTGGGGGTCGTGGGGAGCGTGGGGGATTGCAAAAAGGTGCGGCAATCGTCTGCGTAGGCGTAACTAAGCCACGGGCCTCTGCACGTTCAAAAATGGAGGCGCTTGGCACGAGTGGAGGGTGGAGTTTTCTGCCCTCTGACGTCAAAAGGTCACGCAGGGGGTACTCGCGCATGCCCAGTGGGAGGGTGCGTGGTCCCATGCAATCTTAACCAGCTCAACTCCAACAAGACGCAGTTGAGTCCAAGTTCCCGCGAAACCACTCGGGTAAGCATCTTCTGGTTTACGCTACGTGCGGTGTGGAGGACCTGCAAGGCTTTTGCAGACCACTTTGATGAGGGAAGGCAGGGGAAATGGGTTTCACGTGCACGCGTCACCACCGCCCCCAGTAGGTGTCAGGTGCCTTTCCTCTCCATCCCCAGTGCTGCCCACCCGCCTCGCACTTCCATCCTGGCTCACCTGGGCTTGCTTTCTTCTTCACTCAGCTATTACCTGCATAAGCAAAGTGCGCAAACCCCGGCTCTACCTCCAATGAATTTTTACATATGTCTACACCTGTGGAACCTCCAGCTCGAGACAGATTTCCAGCACCCCTGCAGCTACCTTGGGCCCTCTTGTTGGTAACCAAAGGCTCAATTATCTTTCTCACTTACATCAAGGTTACTTTCACCTGTTCTTGAACTTCTAAAGAGAATCAGAATGCACTTTTTTGTGTCTAGCTTTTCTTTTTTTCTTCTCACCATTATGTCCATGAGATAAATCCAACTTACTGTATTTCGAAGTAGATTTTTTTTCGTTATGACGAAGGGCTCCACTGTCTTTGTTCTTTTGGGTTGCTTTAACAAAATACTGTAGACCCGGGGGACTTGTAAACAAGAGAAATGTATTTCTCACAGTTCTGGGGACTGGGAGTCTAAGATCAAGGTGCCAGCAGATTCAGTGTCTTGTGAAGGGAAGCTTCCTAGTTCATAGCCATGTTTTTGTCTTTTTGCTGTAACCTCACATGGTGGAGGGAGCAAGGGGTCTCTTTTATAAAGGGTACTAATACCATTCATGAGGGCTTCACCCTCATTTCCTAGTCACCCCTTCAAAGACCCCCACCTCCTGATACCATCACATTGGGGTTTAGATTTCAACATATGAATTTCAGAGGGACACATTCAGGCTGTAGCATCTGCTAAAGAAGAAAGTCTATCTATATTTATATCTCTCTATCACAAATGATTTATCCCTTCTACTCTTAATGGGCATTTAATAATTTCCATCTTTTTGTTATTATGAATAATGCTGTGAACATTCTTGTGCCTGTCTTGGTGGAAAGAAGTTTTCATTTCTCTTACGGACGAAGCCCAGAGTAGAGTTTCTAGGTCATAGAATATCTATGTTTAGCTTTAGTTGATTTTGCCAAATAGTTGGCTAAAGTGGTTGAACCAATTTACACTCCCACCAGCAATGTAGGAGAGTAGAAATTATTCCATATCTTTTACACTTTGTTTTTGCCTTTAGACTCGTGTGTGTGTGTGTGTGTGCATGCATGCACACACATGTGCATGTGTATGTTTGGTCCATTTAAAGAAATTGAGTTATAAGTCTCTGCATTGTAGGAGTTATTTATATATTTCTGGATATGAGTCTTTCTTCATATATATGTGCGACAAGTATCTTTTCCCACTCTGTGGCTTGTTTTATCACTCTCTTAACAGTGTCTTTTGATGAACAGAAGTTCTTCATTTTAATGAAGTCCAATTTGTCCATCTTTTTTTTTATGGCTAGTGTTTTTTTTGTGGCATGTTTAAGAAATCTTTGCCTACCCAAAGGTCATGAAGATGTTCTCTTATGTTTTCTTCTAGAAGCTTCATTGCTTTACCTTTCACATTTATGTTTATGAACCATGTCAAATTCATTTTTTATGTTCTGTGTGAGGTTCACCTTGACTTTCGAAATAGCCTCTTGCTTGGTACCCACCCCAGCTTCCTATTATGAATTATCCTACTTTTTGCTACAGTCACAGTTGTCTATTCCAAAGCCAGGTCTGATCACATGACTTTCCTGCTTAAAGCTGTTTTGTGTTTCTTTGACTGTAAAGTCTAAAGTCCATAGCATGGCATGCAGTGCCTTTCAGGATCAGACAGATACTTATCTTTCTAGGTTCATCGCCTGTTAAGTATAATGAATGGATATTATACTCCAGCCACAAAAAATCTAAATATCTGCTTTGTGGGTTGAATTGTGTCCCCCCAACCTGAAAAAATAAAAAAAGAAATACTGAAGTTCTGACCCTTAGTACCTCAGAATGTGACCTACTCCAGGGCAGAGGATAAGTAGTTTCCCACGGCAATCTTTCTCCTACCGGCCACATCCAAGATGGCTCCTGGTTCGGATCTCTAACACCGGGTTACAAACTATGCCAAAAGTTAGTGACTTAAGATGATAATTTATTACAATCTCTCTAGGTTCTGTGGGTTCACAGGTCTTCACTGGGTGGTTCTTGCTTGGTCTTCCATATGGCTGAAGTCAGATGGCAGCTGTGGGTGGAGTCATTTGAAGACTCAGCTGGGCTAGACAACCAAGGCAATGTCTCCACCAGTGTCTGGTGCCTTGGTTGGATGTATAGAATTCCTGGGAGCTGGCTGGTCTCTCTCTTCATGTAGCTGCTCTTGGCTAGCTTGGGCTTTCTCACATCATGGCAGTATTAAGGTTATCATACTGCTTACATGGAATCCGGTTTTCCTGAGAATGAATGTACCAAGAGATCAAGGAGGAAGTTGCAAGTTTTCTTCTGACCCAGCCTGAAAAGTCACTTCCTAAACATTCTATTTGTTAAAGCAAAAGGACCAGACTAGATTCAAGTGGCAAGCATTATGCAAGAGTGTCAATACTGGGAGACCTGGCTAACTAGGGCCTGTGGGGAGACTAGTTATGATAGCTCCTTTGTGTATCCTCCTTAGCTGTGGACAGAATATCTTTTGTCCCTGGAAGGTTCTAATATGAGTCAGAAAAGGGCATTTATTAGAGTAGTGATTTATTTTGCAGTCGATTTTCTATTACATAAAGCATGCCCAGCCCTGATATCTTATCTAGATTAAAAAAAAGGACATAAATGAGCCTAAAGGATGGCCTAAAACTCCTCCTTCAACTCATGTAACCTCAGCAATATAGACGTGTCTCACAAACTGGTATATAACACACTGCACCGAGTAACTAATGACCTGTGAGGCTGTATCAAGAATGATATCCAGTGTACACTTCGAAATACAGAAAATAGAATAGCTCTCAGAGAGTACCTGGGAACTTCAGGTTAAGAAGCACCAGAATAGATTACCTCGTTTGAATCTCGGATAACTAGCATTTTCATTATACCCAACAGAGCTCATCAAAACAACCATGTAACGGAACTAAGATGTATTATACACATTTTATACAAGAATAGTTGGAGTTTCAGAGAAGGAGATGGATCTCCCCAAGGAGTAGCTGTTCCGTGGCTGAGCTGAGGTTCACATCCAGATAGTGTGATTCAAAATCCACTGTTCTTTTGACTATAATAGGTTTGACTATAGTAGATTTCTTTTGACAGCAGGTTGGTGTCATACATAATATTGCTTCCCCTCCCATGTCTGCACAGACATCACTAATCAATCTCGGATGTCTATCCTGCCGAATTGAGACATTGGCTCATAATCTTTCTCAACCCAGCCCTCTGCCAAACACTTGAGGCTCAAGATAACATTTTCTCGCCATCCTGGTACTCTGTGTGTTGTCTTTCTGGGGGCTGAGCAAGGCCCAGAAGGTATCTTGGGTTATATTTTGGTGGTCCTTTCCACATTGGAAAGATTGTCTCTTCTTTGATTAGTTTATTTTTAAACATAAGAAATATTCTCTGTTTACTCACTTCTAAGATACACATCTCCCCCACCTCCCACTCATTTGAACATTTTTGACTTGTGGTGTATTTTACAGTCAGTGTGGTGCTGTTTCCTTTCCCCCTGAACCACGCCTGTTAAGCTGATAGTACATTCTTCAATTGGCAGCATCCTAGCGCTGAGGAATATGTATCCATACACACTCCGTGCGAGGCTGGGTACTGGGCAGTTAGCCCCCATCAGTGAGCATGGTCCAGACTCAATGCTTGAGGACAGAGTTCCTCAACCTTGGTATGATTGACATTTGAGGCTGGATAATTCTTTTTTTTTTTTTTTTTTTTAGTGGGGGATTGTGAGAAGCTGTCCTGTGCATTGTAGGATGTTTAGCAGAATACCTGGTTCACACATATTAGCTGCCAGGAGCATCCTCATCCCAGTTGTGACAACCAGAATGTCCCCAGACATAGCCAAATGTCCCCTGCTGTGGAAAAACACCCCTAGTTGAGAACCAGTGCTCTAGAAGTTAGCTCCCTGGGTCATCACAATTTTTGGTCTTCTTTCTCATGTCACTCATCCATAAACTGGAGATTTACCCAAATTGAACCCAGGCAATTTTTTTTCTCCATGTGCCCTGGGAATTGAATAATGACCACTATTTTTAGGGCACTTACTATGTGCTAGACACATACTGTGCTCTCTGCATACCCTTAGCTCGCTGAGTCCTGACACAGAAGGCCAGGATGTATGAAGAGGGGCTAATAGTGTGGGCTCTGGCACCTTCTGTCTGGGGTTAACTCCTGGCTTGCCACTGCTGGCTGTGCATTCTCATGCATAGGGTCATGATCCTCTCTTCTGTCTTGCTTTCTCCATCCATAAGATGGGAGTGCTAATAGTTGATGTTCTAAGAATTAAACAGTTAAAACATTAGAACTGTTTAGAACAGTACTGGGCCTATAAGAAGTACTCATAAAACTTGGTTTTAATTCTTAAACTCAGTGATGCAGGTGTTGCTGTCTCTCTTTTTCACATGAGGAAATTGAATCGGGGAGGTTACGTGCTTCACGTTCACACAGCTAGGTGAGTGGCAGAGCTGAGATTCAGTCGCTGTTAGACCTGCTTTCAGCATGGATGGAAGAACTCAGGGAGCACACACGTGGCTGTCCTCCTGCGTGTCTGCTGTGCCGCACTTTCTGGCCGCAGCATTTGCAGGTGGCTGGAGTCTGAGGCTGGCACGCACTACCTTATCCAGTCAGGGTCACCGCGGGTCACGGGTTAGAACATTCGGGGTGGCCCTGCGAAACAAGATAATGGGAAAACACCATGGACTGTGAACAGGGTAAATGAGAAGCACGCAGAGAGAAAGGTGGAAAATAAGAGATGAGAACCAATATAGGAGAAATGCACTGGCGCCCAGCCAGGGCTTAGCTGGAGACCAAGGTCAGTGTTCCTTATTCTCTGTGCGCTTTGAGTCTGCCCTGTTGAGCGTTTGGCCAGTTGTGGCCTGTCCACTGGCTGTGGCTGTGTCCCCTTCCTCAGGGTGTGCTGTGTGTGGCTCACAGGGTCATCTGTCTCACCTCCACGAAGATGACCTGCCCTGGGCTTGGAGCCACTTACTGCTGTGGGCAGTGCCTTCCTGTCCCTGTGTCACCAGGATGAGTGCCCTGTGGTGCTTGATTATGGCTTGTTTCATAGAGGGAACAGTGATGGCATCTGATTCTCGTGGGAATCCCCTGACTTAACGTCTCATTTCATAGTGAGGAAACTGAGGCAAATGAGAATAGGGTGCTTGAACCCAAGTGCATATGGTCAGTGAGGGGTGGGATTAGATCATGGCACAGACTCTGTCACTCTTCCCACCGCTGTTCATGCAGATGGATAGATCATACATAACCGTAATGCGTGACACTCATTCATTCATTCATCTAATGAAGTTATGGGCCCTCAGTATGTGCCAACCACCTGCTGACCTACCTGATTCCATCTTATCTGAACCACTCCATTAGCACATGAGCCTGTTGGGGATCCGTGGAGAAACTAGACCTGGTCCTGTCCTCACGGAGCTCCCAGTGTGTGCTTGAGCCACACTGATAAGTAACCGTTATTTCATCTGACAGTTGTTAAAATATACACAAGGCAGAGTGGGGGCAGTGGCTTGTCGATTGTTGTTAGATGTGCATCTTCTTTCTGCAAGTGGACGGTGAGTCCCTTGCAGGCTGGGAACACATCTCCTGCACTTTTCTGGTGCCCTACTAGGGGCAGCTTAGGCTTAGAATATTGCAACTTGGTCAGGTTCAACTGGTGTCTATGCTAGGACCTCTTATTGAGGATCTACTATGGGACAGACACTGCTAGATACTTCACATGAGGTATCTCACAAAATCCTCACAGCCACCTAGAAAGAGTCTTAGTCCCATTGTACATATGAGGAAATTTAGGCTCAAAAACTTTGAACTGATTGCTTTAAAATGTTACAGAGACTTCATATTTCCTACTCAATATCCATTTTCCTTTCTTCTTTAATGACAGAAGCCATATATATCTATATGTCTATATATACCTAGACGTGGCAATGTGTCAAATTATAAAAGTGTATTTTACATTCTCTCTTGCTGATGAGAATGGCCAATGAGATGTGGCAAGAAGTTGTTGCTTGAGGCTTTTGGGGGGAGCTCTTTAAAAGGAGATAATTTGGCTCAGAGTGGCATCCTTTTCCCTGTTCTTCCTCCTTGCTTGGGACAAGGATGTGATAGCTGGAGCACTTACAGACTTCTTGCACCATGAGGGGAACTTGAGAATGGAAATCACAAGTGAAGAGCAATGGGGAAAATGATAGAATAAGTCTGAGCCCTTGATTATGAGGGAGCCACCAGCCCAGCCTGGGATTGCCTACCCCAGGCTTATTTTAATGAGAGGAAAATAATTACTGTTTCATTTACTACATCATATAGGTTTTCTGTTCTGCACAGCCAAGATGATTTCCTAAGGTCCCACTGCTAGTAAGTGGTAGAACTGGGATGTGAAGTGAGGTCTTTCTTAGGTGAAAGCTCATTTTATTAATCACAATGCCGTTTGTTCTCTTGGAAAACATTACATGACTGCCACTGTGCCAGCTACTAAAGACACCAAAATAAATAAGACCACATGATATTTGAATGATAACATATGCTAGAGGCACATGATAGAGAGGATGGCTAACTATCTGGGTCACAAAAGGAAATTGCAGACTGAGCAATATTAGCAAGGATTTTAAATGTTTGAGTTCATCAGCAAAGTGGAGTAAAAAGGCATCTAAGACAGAGGGGATAGCACATTCAAAACAGCTAGATGACTCGGGGTTATGTTCAGAGTGGATAGAAGGCAGAACTTGATAGACATTATAGCTGGCTGTCTTTTAAATGGGCAGCTTTGTCAGCGTGTCAGCCTTTGCTGTGTAACAAACCACCCCATAATATAATGATTTAAGACAACACATATTTCATTTGCTTTTACTCCCATAGGTCAGCAATTGTGGCTGGGCTCAGACGGGTGGTTCTTCTGGTCTTGTCAGACTCTTCAGGGTCCTGAATGATGGACAAAGATCTTGGCATTGCTCCAGGAATGCAGTGTTTTCTGGTGGTCCTTGTATTAGAAAACATAGTTTATCATTGTGTTTCCTTGTTAACCAGCTCTGAGAAGTCAGTTTGTCTTTTTCTTGTTTTTCCATTGACCAACACCTAGCATCTATCAGAACCTGTGTAGGTCAATGATTGCAAATTATTTGGGAAGGAGAGAGATTCTGAACAGTGGAGCAATGGGAGAGGCATTTTGTAAGGTATTAAAGTTTAATAATGGCTCAACATTTTTACCCAAAATTTACATCTTCACTAATGCTCTCCTTAGGTCTTGTTGTTGTTTTTTTTTTTTTTTTGGCTGCATTGGGTCTTTGTTGCTGCGTGCGGGTTTTCTCTAGTTGTGGCGAGCGGGGGCTACTCTTCGTTGTGGTGCACAGGCCTCTCATTGCGGTGGCTTCTCTTGTTGCGGAGCACGGGCTCTAGGTGTGCGGGCTTCAGTAGTTGTGGCACGTGGGCTCAGTAGTTGTGGCTCACGGGCTCTAGAGCGCAGGCTCAGTAGTTGTGGCACATGGGCTTAGTTGCTCCGCGGCATGTGGGATCTTCTGGGACCAGGGCTTGAATCCTCGTCCCCTGCATTGGCAGGCGGATTGTTAACCACTGTGCCACCAGGAAAGCCCTCAGGTCTTGTTTTTATATACAAGATATTATTACTGCTTTTAACATTTTGTGAGGCCTGCAGATTGCACAACTACAGGGGCTCTCTTTAAGGAAAGTACCACAGGATTGTGAACAGAAAATTAGACATAAAATAAATATTTATTTAGAGCTGGAAAAGAAATAAGTTATACAGATTGAAAATCTATAAAATTCAATGTAATCTCACAAAATCTAACCTAAATTAAAAAAAAGATATTAATAACTTCCAGGCACACATCTATAACAAGTTCTCCCTAAGATTTTTGGGTGCATACTCTTTTATTGTCTCTTCACAGGATGACAACTGCATAATAATTTTTTTTTTTTTTTTGCGGTATGGGGGCCTCTCACTGTTGTGACCTCTCCCGTTGCAGAGCACAGGCTCTGGACACACAGGCTCAGCAGCCATGGCTCACGGGCCCAGCTGCTCCGCTGGGATCAGATGTGGGATCTTCCCAGACCGGGACACAAACCCGTGTCCCCTGCAACGGCAGGCGGATTCTCAACCACTGCGCCACCAGGGAAGCCCCATAATAATTTTTAATGAGAGAATAGAAAGCTTATTCAGTCTTTCTTCTAGCATGGTAGACTAAAATAGTTTTATTCATAACTTAGAAAATTCCTCTTCAGTGTCCCAATCCACTGCTGGTCCTGTCATGTAAGTTTTTAGGATTGTTACCAACTTTAGGAAAAACTCTATTTAACTTCTTCCCTAGATGGGCTATAACATATAAGAGCATTTGAAGTTTCCTTGTGTAACAACTAAATACTGAATCATCTTTGAATGACTGAGGTTCAGTGATTTCCTCTTGTAATGGTATATTTTGAGTTTTGTATGATCTGATTGATGTCAGCATTTTGTTTCAGATCAGCCAGGCATTTGAATATCTCCCCAGTATATTCAGATGATCCACTCCTTTAGGTTGATCAAAATATTAAACAATTTAAGAGCCTATGCATTATGTCTATGAGAGTCACTCTTCCTTCTAATGAATGACCACATTTAGTTTTTGTTATAATTCACTCCTAAATGTCAGATTAACTTCTATTGCTTTTCTTCCTTCATTTTTTCATTTTGTTTCCATTAATTTTTAATTGAATTTCCTCTCTTCTCCTTAACAAATAAAGATGATAAATTGGACGTTCATAAACATCCAATTCAGGAGCCTGTATTTCTTATTTGTTTTATTGAAACATTCCAGAATGCCTTTTCAAATTGCAGTGGAAATGGTGTATTGAAGCCTTATCAACTTTTTGAATACATTCTTTTTTTTTTTTTTACATTTTCTTTGTGCTCAGATTTCTCTTCTGAGTCTTCAAAAGTGTATGTCAGAGTCCTTTTAATGTCTTTAAGTCCATGTGCAAGACTTGAATAGCTTTATAATGTCCAGGCCATTTTATCACTCTTAAAATCTTTAAAGAAAAATCCAAGTTGGCATGTGTGGATAAAATAACACATCTACAATTCAAATCTGAAAAGAAAACATTTAGTGTAGCAGAATACCAAAAGGCATCAACAACCTCAGCACAGGGGAGGCAGCTTTCTCTTCAGTAGGTTTAAGGCATTGACATGCTCACTGCACACATTGTGCCATTTTAAAATGTTTTAAAAGCGCATGTGGAGTCCTTTGTTCTCCATAGTAGCCGTGTTTTCATGCGACTGACCATGTATAGCATTCAAGGGCGGGCTACAGTAGTCCCAGACTTGTTTCCCTTGGTTGAGTGAAGTCATCAATAGATAGTTGTCAGTTCACAAAAAAGTTAAAATTTTCTCATAGGATTTTTGTTGAAAGACTAGCACACAGTACTAGCCACAGCTCAGTGTTGGTTACATCCCAAGTAGGACCTACAATAATGGAGTAGTATAATATTTAGGGGGTGGTTTAGTTGATATAGCTCTCTTTTTCCCCACCTGGATGTTATTAATTAATTTTGACTGTCTCAATAGTTACATTGATTTATTACATTATATAAATTTCATGTGTACAGCCTTATATTTCTACTCCTATAAACCCTAGAATGTGTTCACCACCAAAAATTTAGTTTCCATCTCTCACCATACAGTTGACCCCCCTACCCATATGGTCCTCCCCCAGCCCCTCCCACCCCATAACCACTACTCTGTTCTCTGTATCTATGTGTTTGTTTATGCTTGGTTTGGTTTGTTCACTTATTTTTTTCCCACTCAAATGTGGAATATAAAAAATGAATAAACAAACAAAAAAGCAAAATGTTTAATACCTCTCTTAATGGAACATAATTTATAACCAAAACAGCACCAAGCCATACAGGACACACCTATAGGACATCCTATAGGACAGCCAAAATCTCAGAAGTTTGGTCATTAATTTTGTAAGTACTTGTTTCAGAAACATTTTTCTGTCCATTTTTGTTCTGTTGGAATCATTTGTATTTCTTTGTAATATGATGCTTCATATTACTGTGATCATGATATTAGAAAAAAGTTATTTTTAGTTAAACCTATATGAATAAAAATACCGCTCACTGTAACAGTCCATCACGAAATATCACAGAAGTTACTGAAGTTGATGAATTCAGCAACGGGGAGCTACTGTTGACCTTCACGCCAGTCTTGTCACTTGTACAACTTGTGTCTTACTTTGCTTTTATTTTCATCTCCCTCCTGACTTTGTTTTCTCTTTGGGAGTGTCCTGATTTTCCAGTTTTTTATCTTTCAGTTGTCATTTTAATTTTATCCTTTTGGTTACTAGGATTCTTTTCTGCATCTTTCTCATTTTGTCCATCAGAATTTTAATTCCTGTTGTGATATAACAATAGAGTATTTGACATAAAGATTCTGCCAGTCTTGGCTTAATTTTTTGTTGTTGTTTTTTCTTTTACTTCTACTAAGATATTTCCCATCAAATTTTCATTTTGCTTTGATCAATACTTCTTAAAGTGTATACAATTATTCTGAAATTAAAGCATATACAAGAGCAATTCAGATGCTTTTAAAAACTGCCTTTTAACTTTGTACTGAGCTACTTAATAGTGTAATCCAATTATTCTTCCTCCTCATCCATTAACTTACTGATGAATGTGTAGGAGATTGTCACTTGTTTCTTCAGGCTGTTTTTCTGTGTCACTGACAATGTTGCATTCTCTTTCATCTGGAACCAGCAGACTTCCTCAGGACAAGATGTGTTGGCTGTGGTAGATGCAACCCAACATGTTAGGATACATGAAACACACAGCTTCTCACATAGACACACTTGCTGTGATTGTTATTCTGTTTATTGTTCTGATACTGGTTTCCACTCTACAAACACAGGGATTCTGATAAATTCTATTTTGTTTCAAAGAAAAACGCATACAGTACATTTATAATCGTAACTTCTGAGATTTTTGAGCATATTGCTGACAGGAGAGGGCCTCTGTTTTGATGAGACAAGGAGAAACAAACTTATAATTGTTCACAGTTGATGACTGGAAATATTTTCAGCCCTTGGAAAATTTTGGCTTCTGGCTATGTACATTTCAAACCTTGTTTCTCTCCCACTAGCTACACGGACCCAGTGCCAGGGAATAGAGCACAGATTCCTATCAGGGTCAAACCCTGAATCTTCAAGTCACCGTGCAGGGTAATTTGGCGCAGAGGGAGGTGGAGACTTCTAGAAGTTCTTCCTCTACCAGGATGGCTAGCAATAACTCAACTATAAATGGCAGTGACAGCAAATCACATAAATAATATCTGCAAGTCAGCACTAAATATATCCCCAACTCAGCCTCCCTTTAACCAGACCTCCAAAGCACTTGGGGTAATTTATCACAGCAAAATGATAAAAGGCCCAATCAGTCAAAGAAAAGGGTACATGGGGAAAATTCAGAGGAAACCAGGAACAAGCTTCCTAGCATCCTTTCCTAATGGAGTCACACGGGATGTGCTTAAATCCTCCAGCAATGAATCGTGACATACATGATAATAGAAAATCCTAAATAAAAATTTAACAAACAATTCAGCAGCACATTAAAAAAAAAAAGCACAGCATGACAATATGCCATTTATTCCAGTAATCAAGTGTGGTGTGTTATAAGGCAATATGTTTAATTCATCATATTGGTAATTCTAAGGAAAACAACTTATGATAATCTTCATAGTTGCTGAGTAGGCATTACGTAACACTGAAAATCCATTTTTAACTTTAAAAAACTTAATAAAAGAGGAATTCATGATATTTTCCTAACTTGGTAAATGGTATTTCTTTTGTCCCAAAGGCATATTCAGGATGAATGTGAAACATTCCCACTAAATTCAGGAAAAAGACAAGGATGCCACCACTCCCATAATTTCTCATCATACCAGACGTGTTAAAAAGATAAAGAAATTATATGTACAAACTTGGAAGGAGGAGGTGAAATAGTCAATAGTTAAATATATGATTATATACCTGAAAAATTCAAGGCAATTAACAAAAATGAATAAAAATAGTAAAAATAATAAAATAGCGTGATTCAAAATTAATATCTAGAAATCAATAAACTAATTGCATATATATACATACACATACATACACTGCTATGTACCATAAGCTGTTTATTACATTGTGATATATGAAGGAAGAAAATTATCAGTGGACTATGAATAGCCTTGTTTAGTCCATTCCATGTTTCCGAGTGCATTCCTGCTGCCACTTTCTCAGAAACCATGTCAGCAGGGAACCAAAGGTTCTGTATCTGCAGGAGGACAGATTCCCCTCAGATGAAACTCCACGCCTGCATCCTTCCAGGCTGCAGGTCTGTGCCCACGCAGCAGTAGAAATTCCGGAGCCGAGAAGAAAGCTTCCCACTTGGAAGTGGAGACATAGAGGAAAGGGCTGCAAAAGGCCAGCTCAAGGAGGGTTTTGAACGTCATGGTGCAGACCCTGGGCTGAAGGCAGTGAAGCCATCGAGTGAGCTGGGGGCAAATGTAGAGGCAGAGAGACCAGTTCAGAGGCTCCTGTAGAAACCATCCAGCTGAGAGCTGATGAGGGGCTTGTCTCTTGTAGCCATGATAGAGATAGAGAACAGATGGATAAAAAATATTTAAGAAGTGAAGTTGGCCAGGTTTGGATAATTGGTTTGGCCCATGTTGGAGGGCAGAATCTAATTGGTGCTATGTCTTTAGAATTCATCCTTCTAATATGGTTATTAGAATTTTAATTATTATTATTATTTTAGTAAATTGACAGAAATCAGAAGCTAGTGTTTATATCTTGATAATTATAAAAATGCTTCACAGATCCCCTCTCTGTAACTGTGCCCCCTGTTTCTGTAGTTTTTACTATTATAATTCACAAGAAATGTCAGATACCATCCTAATTCTTCTTCCTGGGGGTGTTTCAAGTTTCAGGTCATTGATGGCATAGAAAACTGGGAGACAAAAATAAAGAGTGAATTCCTAGGTAAAAATTGAAGTGACAAGTTTGGGATGAAATGTGTAGAATCGGAGTAATTGCCACAAAGAGCCCTGGAGTTTGTTCAGCTCAGTTTTATTAGTTTTTTCTTGCGTGATCTGTTGGGGTGCTTTAAAGATATTGTGTGTTTTTTCGTGAGCATGGGGCTACATGTTATTTTGAGAAATGAGAAAAAGAAAAAGAAAATGGTAGGTGCATCCTCATGCTTTTTTGCACAAAAACATAAGAATGCACTTTACATTTTTCAATGATATTTTATGAGCAACTGCCTACCCATTGACTTGTGAACTTATTTTTGCCCAATGAGCCATTCAAGATGGGCACTGCAATTTAGAAGAACATAGACTGAGTTATCCTTTAAAAAGTCTTGCTACACTGGAACATTAAAAAATACATATATTCATTTGGGAAGCAGACTTTCACAAAATTAGAAAATCATAACTTTTCAAAGTCCTTAATACCCCAGTCCTCAACATTTTTTGACCTGAGTTTCACAGACGATCAACCCAGGCTGGCAGTGCAGTTTATCACCACTGAACTTTGCCACCTGGCTTAATTTCCCTTTCAGCTTGACTTGGTAATAATATCCGCCTAATGGAATCCCATCTCCGAAATTTCCAGTCATCCCTGCGTTGCACAATGGATGAAGCTAATCATGTTTTAAAGAGACTGAATATTACAGTGACATAAAAAGGTTCATTATGTCTTGGTTAGGAGTATTAAACATCTGTGACCCGGGGGAGGAGAAAGGCAGATATTAAGTTTGATGTTTGAGTGAAAACTAGGTGATAAAAACAATTAGGGCATTAATGGAGGAAGATTCTGGGCATTTTAGTACCACTGACCTTTCCAAGCCCACTGCTTCTCTTTGCATCGTCTCTTCAATTGCTACGTCTCCTGAGGGGAAAAGGATAATTTAGGGGATTGAATGGAAATTCACTCAATTTCATCAGTGGAGGAGGGCTGCCGCTCCATCCCGTCACCCAGGGGTTTGTGTCTCTGCAGGCTCGTTTCCTGATCAGCGAGCCTCTGAACCATCAGGACCCACACCTGTACTGCTAGATACCATGAAGACAGTAGTGTCTGGACGACCAGTCTGATTTTTAACCCCCACTAGTGCATGCGTTTGCAGACTAAGCTTGGGGGCTGGAGGAAAGAACAGATGTTGAAAGTCAGACGGCGCTGCTGGCAGTCCTTCTCCACCACTGACTGTCTGTATGAACTTCTGCAAGTGGCTTAACCTCTTTGAGCCCCATTTCCTCATCTGTAAGAGGGAGGTGATGACATCAAGGTCTGTGAGATCAAATGAGACACATAAACAAAGCACCTGGAATAGTACACAGGACAGTCTCCATCTCTTTCACTTTCTAGATTCCTCTGAAGACCTCTTTCTCTATGAGGGTATTCATTCACTTATTCATTTTCCCTGCTGTGTTTACATAGTACTGACTGTGGGCCAGGTACTGGGATACGTGAGATTCAAAGATCATTAAAATGCATATTTTCTTTAGTAGGTTCTAGTTAAGTTGATCAGAGAATGGAGGGAGTAGGATCAAGTTCATAAATTTGAGCTGAAGATGAATCACTTAATTTTGTTTTGTGTTCTTGCTTCAAATGTCTGTTAAGAGTAACAGGCATTTAATGAGCACCCGTTACAGCCTAAACACTGTACTAAGTGTTTTAAATGTAATGCTTGTTTTTATTTTTAAAATATTATTTTTGATTATATAACAAGATTCATCATGATTATAGAAGGATAAAAGTGAAATTGGGGATATATTTGAAGACAAAAATAATGGCTTAAAATTTTTCTTGCAAGAACCACTGCCAAAACATATCCATTGTTAACATTTGGGTGTGTAACTTTCCAGAACTTTCTGAGACTTTCTAATTATATACATAACTTTGTATTAATTTTTGTATATATGTTAGAAAATACAAAATTTTGAAAACAAAAATGGAATCACATATCACGAATTTACAGCATGCTTTTTCTGTCAGTAGTATATTATGAATCTCCTTTTGTGTTCTATAATTCTTAACTGGTTATATGTGTGTTTCCAATTTTTATACCACAAACAATTCAGAAACAAATGGTTTTGCACATACATCCTTTTGTGCCAAGCCAATGATTCCCTTATGATCCATTCCTAGAACTAGAATTCCTGGGCTAACTTTTAAAATAAAGTGTTTCTATGGCTGTAGCCAAATTTGTCTCCAGAAATGTGCTTTTTACACACCCACCAACAATCCATAAGAGTGCTGATTTCTTTTCAGTTTCACGCTCATTTTTATCATTCTTTTCCATTCCTTCAGATGTAATGGCTGAAGGTATTTTCTCATTTTAGTTTTTCTCTCTTCACTTACTGGCGAGGCTGATCATTTATTGGCCATTTATGTTAACCTTGCCAATTCCTTTTTTAAACCATTAAAAAAAATTGAAGTAGAGTTAATTTACGATATGTTAGTTTCAGGTGTACAGCAAAGTGATTCAGTTATATATACATTCTTTTTCAGATTCTTTTCTGTTATAGGTTATTACAAGATATTGACTATAGTTCCCTGTGCTCTACAGTAGGTCCTTGTTGCTTATCTATTTTATACACAGTGGTGTGTATATGTTAATCTCAGACTCCTAATTTATCTCTTCCCCTCCCACTACTATCACCTTTGGTAACCATAGGTTTGTTTTCTGTGTCTGTGAGTCTATTTCTGTTTTGTAAATAAGTTCATTTGTATCATTGTTTTAGATTCCACGTATGAGTGATGTCATATATTTGTCTTTCTCTGTCTGACTTACTTCACTCAGCAGGACAATCTCTAGGTCCATCCATGTTGCTGCATATGGCATTATTTCATTCTTTTTTATGGCTGAGTAATATTCGATTGTATCTATACACCACATCTTCTTTATCCATTGATGTACATCTGCTGATGTACGTTTTGGTTGTACGTGTCTTGGCTATTATAAATAGTACTGCTGTGAACGTCGGGGTGCATGTATCTTTTCAAATTAGAGTTTTCTCTGGATATATGCCCAGGAGTGGGATATATGCTGGATCATGTGGCAAGAAATCTGAAGTCGGCAGTTGTTGCCAGGTCAGTGTCTCTGCAATCCTTTTGATCTTACCCTCAGGGCTGTAAAATAGCTGTTGCAACTCTAGTCATCACAGCTGCATTCCAGGCAGAAAGAATGGGAGAGATGTGTACATCTTTTTTTATTAAGAAAGCCAAACAATTCTCAGGACCTGCCCCAGAAGACGTCTGCTTCAGCCTCAGAGACCAGAACATGGCCATACTTCTCTAGGAGAGAGGCTGGGAAACAAGAGACCACGGATATCCTGATGGCTGGGGTCAGTCACGATCTGTTCCTTGGGTTGGGTGTTTTGCTGCTCCAAGCCAAACTGTCTTCTTTATCGAGCAAGGAGGGGGCTAGAATTTGGATGACCAACTAGCACAGCTGGTTTCCTGCTGGCGCCCCTCTGGGCAGGTTTAGGGTTAAGATGCTTGCTTTGCATTGTCTAAAATTTAGTGTGCCCCTCTCATTGGCTGTCCTCTCTTCTCTCACCTCTCTTGTCTTTATAAGTTTTGATTGAATGAATTCCCTTACTGTCATTCTTTCAGGGTTTTGGGAAGTGGCTGCTTTTAACTGCAAAGCCAGAATGCATTCTACTCCTGCTCTGGGCCATCAAAGCACCACTTTTGCCCTCCGTTTTTAACAATATACTTTTTCAGAGACGACTTTACACATTCCGCGGGGGCAGGAAGGCTCCCTGCTCACCCTTCCAGAGCCTGACCGAGGGCCTGGCTCGCCTCAGGTGCAGAGAACATCGTTGCTGACCGGAGCCACTCTCGGGAAAGGAAACCTTCCTTACATCTTATTCAGGTCCTCCAGGTGACAGCTTTGCCAGTGTCTTCTCATTGCTGGCCTCTACAGAACTGTAAAATGGTACATCCTGTCTTTTCAAGAGGAAGTAAGGAAAGTAATAGAAGCTCCTGGGGGCAGAGTTTCAGAGTTTCAGAGTCCAGAGCCAGGCCGAGGTATATTTTTAGTTCCAGGCTTCCGAGGTGGCAGATTGGAGTTGCGGCTGCAGGGAAGGAGGGGGCGGGGTGCGGCCCCCACCTGCCGGGAGCTCCGCGGAGGAGCTGAAAAGCCCTCAAAGTACCTGGTTGTCTGCACGGCGGGCGGGGAGGGAGCCGAGCATCAGAACCTCAGACTCACCTGCTCGGGGGCTGAGGGGTCCAGAGTGGGCGTGGCTCCCTGTGCAGTTTCGCCGCCGTGGCCTGTGTGCAGGGCAGCAAAGGGAGAGAGAGCGCGGACGGTCGTTCAGGGCTCCGAAGGGGACTGCCTCACCTGGATTCATCCGTTTGGGGCCTCGGAATCTTGACTTAAAACTCAGTAGCATCCACCCAACCCAGCCCCCGTGTAGGAGTAAGTCATAGTGACATTTAATAAGCCGTCCACGTTAACAGATTGTAAGCTCTGTTACACGTACACCCATGAAACCATCGCCACGACTGGCATACTGAACACATCCATCACCTCCAGAGCGTCTTCCCGTTCCCTTGTAATCCTTCCTCGCCACCCTGCCGTCCACCAGCAGCCGCAGATCTGCTTTGCATCGCTGCACACAGAACATAGTCTGATAACTGATCTACAGAGCTGATGCAAAGACCCAGCAAGCATGTCCCTGCTTCCTCATGGGCAGCTTCTCTTGACTCTTTTCTTTCCTGGGTGTGGGACACTTGTCTTTGCAGGTGAAATCACTTTTGTTGAAAGCTGTACATTTTCAACAATATAATGTGGCTACTCTGGAAATGTGACTCCCCTCTCGCTAGGGTTGATTGTTGTTACTCTTTGTCGCTGTTATCGATGCTACTTGTTTATTTCGTGACTTTTCTGGACTAATCTTCTAACACCTGTACTTCCCGTCCTGTGCCGCCACTGAGGTCTGTGCCCACTTAGCTCCATGGTCAGTTGAAGATTGGACAGAGATTTCCTCAAATCCTTGAACCAATAAGTCTCCTGCTTTGCCAAGGAGCTGTGTTTGTGTGTGTGTTTGGACACCTTTTAGCTACTCTAGCAGTTTGTAACTCTGCCTTAATTATTACTTCCTGTTTGCACAGAGTCTCAAGGGGAGCCAGAAGTGGTCCTTCCTGGGAACGTGCACACCCGTGCACGTGTGTGTGGCCCGTGAGATCCCAGGGATGCGTTGCAGCTTTTCAAAGTCCCCTGTGAACGTCACATTCCTCAGATCTTTCAGAGGTTTTGGCTTGCCTCTTTTTTGCCCCAAATAGTATCACCACCTCAAGCTGTTGCATCACAGTATGAAACAATTGCCACTCATTTTTTAAGTGTACTTTTTTTCAGAGCAGTGTTAGGTGCACACAGTAAAATTGAGCAAAAAGCACAGAGAGTCCCCGTATATCCCCAGTCCCCACGAACACACAGCCTTCCTCATCATCAGCATCCCACCCAAGTGGTACGCTGTCCCAATCCACAAATCTACACCAATGCAACATCATCACCCAAAGTCCGTAGTTTACATTAGGGCTCACTCTGGGTGGTGGACATTCTGTGGATTTTCACAAATATATAACAACATGCATCTACTGCTGTAGTTGCATACAGAATAGTTTCAGTGCCCTCAAAATCCTCAGGGCTCTGTCTGTTCCTCCTTCCCTCCTCCCTGACCCCTGGCAACCATCGATCTTTTTTATTGTTTCTATATTTTGCCGATTCCAGAATGTCATGTAGTTGGAATCATAACAGTCCATAGCCTTTTCAGATTGGCTTCTTTCACTTAGTAATTGCATTTAAGGTTCCTCCATGTCTTTCCATGGCTCGATAGCTCATTTCTTTTTAGCGCTGAATGGTATTCCATTGTGTGGATGGACCACAATTTATGTATCTGTTGACCTGCTGAAGGACATCTAGTTGCTTTTAGGTTTTGGCAGTTATGAATTAAGCTGCTCTAAATGTACGTGTGCAGGTTTTTGTGTGACCATAAGTTTTCAACTCCTTTCAACATCCCTTCCTTCCCAGCTCCATAGGGACCTTGAAAACCAGCTGCCTTGCAATCTTGATTGCTGGGCAAACAAGCAGCCTCGCAGACACTGAAGGGTCTGGGGCTCTTCAGAAGTCCCCTCCCCATCACACTGCACTATTTCTCTTGTCTGGCAACTCCCTGGAAAAGCCCCACTATTTGACCTGATTCAGAGCTCACACAATGAGAAAAGTTCTATCCCCAGGGTGTTTGTCAAAAACAATCAGTGGTCAAGAGGATGAGAAAACAAGCCACAGACTAGGGGAAAATATTTGTCAAGGACATATCTGATAAAGGACTGTTATCCAAAATATACACAGAATACTTAAAACTCAACAGTAAAAAAAAAATGAATAACCCGATTAAAACATGGGCAAAAGATGTGAGCAGACGCCTCATCAAAGAAGATATACAGATGGAAAATAAGGATATGAAAAGATGCTCAACATTGTATGTCATTAGGGAACTGCAAATTAAAGCAACAGTGAGATGCCATTGCACACCCATTAGAATGGGCAAAATCCAGAGCCCTGACAACATCAAATGCTGGTGAGGGTGTGGAGCAACAGGAACTCTCATTCACTGCTGTGAGGAAAGCACAATGCTAGTGCCACCTTGGAAGACAGTTGAGTAGTTTCTTACAAAACTAAACCTACTCTCACCATATCATCCAGCAGTTGTGCTCCTCCTTCCTAGGGTTCCTGTTGCTCCACACCCTCACCAGCATTTGATGTTGTCAGGGCTCTGGATTTTGCCCATTCTAATGGGTATGCAATGGCATCTCACTGTTGCTTTAATTTGCAGTTCCCTAATGACATACGATGTTGAGCATCTTTTCATATCCTTATTTTCCATCTGTATATCTTCTTTGATGAGGCGTCTGCTCACATCTTTTGCCCATGTTTTAATCGGGTTATTCATTTTTTTTTTACTGTTGAGTTTTAAGTATTCTTTGTATATTTTGGATAACAGTCCTTTATCAGATATGTCCTTGACAAATATTTTCCCCTAGTCTGTGGCTTGTTTTCTCATCCTCTTGACCACTGATTGTTTTTGACAAACACCCTGGGGATAGAACTTTTCTCATTGTGTGAGCTCTGAATCAGGTCAAATAGTGGGGCTTTTCCAGGGAGTTGCCAGACAAGAGAAATAGTGCAGTGTGATGGGGAGGGGACTTCTGAAGAGCCCCAGACCCTTCAGTGTCTGCGAGGCTGCTTGTTTGCCCAACAATCAAGATTGCAAGGCAGCTGGTTTTCAAGGTCCCTATGGAGCTGGGAAGGAAGGGATGGAAATAGGGCAAGTTAAAACATCACAAGACTCCCGCTTCTTACCAAGATTCAGCTATTTTTTCTTGAATAAATGCTCCTTGGATTATTGCAAGATATTTGTTAATTTCCAGAGTTTTGAAAAATGTGATTAGCCCTTTCTTTTTTTCTTTTGCCAGTGCTCTTGTCTTTGTGGAGGAGTAGATCTTCAGAGGTTCTTTCTCTGCTCTTCTGGAAGTCTGTCCTCATTGGTTCTTTTCTGTGTAATGGACTGAGTATTTTCCACATTGTGTGTGATGTTAAAAGTTGTTTCATACAGCAAGGAGTCTATGCTCAAAAAAATTGAGAAATAATACATAAGCAGATTAAACAACATCTCCTGTGTTATGTGCCTTTCTCTACCTTTGATTCCAGCACGGCCTTGGTACCCAGTTCCATGCCCGCTGGGGTCCTACCTACTGCCCCTGCAGTAGCATCTCATGCTGTTCCTCTGTGGCTTTGTCTCATGGTTTCCCCTAAGCTGCAGCAGATCTCTTGGCCTGTGTGAAGGTGTCCAGGGGTGTAAGAGAGTTAATGCTTTGGGGGTCAGCCCTCAACCAATAGAGGATCAGAAGTGGCGGTTAAATGCAAGCTTCGTGAAGTTGGAGAGAAAACTCAGAGGGCATTTCCCTCTATTCCATGTAGGGACCCTCCGGAGACCAACCCCCAGGTAACCATAGTGGTGGCCACCTCCATAGTGTAGCATTTATTACCTTCTCCTCCTTCCCCGTCTCGCCGTTCCTTCTATCCTGATTCCCGTGATCACCTTTCTAACTCTGTGCAAATCTATGTCTCAGACTTTGCCTGTAGGGAAATCGAAATGAAGAGAGATGGTTTCAGGAAAAGCTAAATAGTTCCTCTTTATTACAGTTCTCAGAGAGTTTTATCTACTATTTCAGATTATCATTATCTAAGGGAAGGTTATGGTATGCTTTTAGCCATTGAACCTTTTAAAATTTCTCAGCTGAGGGCATGTGCCCCACGGAATATGAACATGCTTTCAGAAGTGTTGGTTTAACGTATACAAATACCTACCCGACCTTAGGATATCCTTTTAGGTGCCAGTTAACGTGAGGTAAGAATCATCCAGCATTAAAGGCATATAGTCTCCCCAGGATAGGAGCAAAGTCCTCTGGGGGTTGGGCAAAAATATCATGACATCAAGATGCCTCAATATTTCACACGCTTTATAATATCCAAGCTCACACAACAAGCCAAGGCATCACGATTCGCGAGGCTCAATCTGATGTAGAGATGACAGATCTCTCCATGAGATAGAGTTAATACTTTATATTTTATTTGATTTCTCATTTTATTTGATTTCTCATTTGATGAAAAATTTATGATGTCTATTCTACAACAAAACAATGTGATTGTGATTTAGCTGATTTTATCTGTTGTGCTATATTAAAATGTGCCATGTTTTATCGCTTAGAATATTCAATTTGGGGGATATTGGAATTATATCTTAATGCTGGCTTGTATGCATGTGTGTATTAGGGAGGTGGTGACAACTTCTTGTCAACATCTCATGGTTTGAGGTACCCCTCCCCCCTCCAAGTGACTTTGGGGATACCTCCCACTTCCAAGTTATTAGAAGAGTCTAGTGATTTTCAGCCAGTTGGGGACCTTCCTGGAATTTTCCGTTATTGGCAGTAGATGAGAAGTTGTCTTTTTCTTTTGAATCAAGGGTGGTAAACACGTAGGTGTGGGGCTGGTGATGGCTGTTTCGACTGCTATGTGGAGAAAGCTTGACTACAGGAAGAAAATCCAGTTAACAAAGGGAACCAGAGAAGGACGTGAGTGGACAGAAAGGTGGAGAGCTACTGTCATTGCTGAGCCCTTATCCAGAGCTGTGCCTGAAGGCAGCTTTGTCTCAGGACTTGCCAGTTGCATGCGTCTATAAATTCTGTTTATTGCAACTTGCTGAACTAGTTGGCCTTAGAATTCTGTCACTCGTCACCGAAATTCTTGACTTGGTGCGTGGTAAATATCTGTGTTTGGTTCTGACGTCCTGCCCACCTCCTCTCCTATGCCCTTGCTCTTTCTAGGGGAGAATGTGTTTGCTATGGACTCAGGCAGTCCTGGGTTTATAATCTGGTTTTATCAAATGTTATTGTCACTGACAGTTTCTGAGAGAGGTATGACAGTGTCAGAGTAAAAGGTATGTTTTGGGCCAATCACATCTAGGGTTCAAAACCTGGATACGTCACTTTTAATCTTTGTGCTTTTGGGCAAATTTCATAAATTCTTTGAACTATGTTTTTGCAATGTAACATGTAAATTATACCTCTTAACTTTTGTAGTTACTTTGATGATCAGAAATGATTTGCTTTGCAAGCTTGATAAATAATTGTTACATATTTTGAATACCTCATTAGTTTTTCTTACTCCATAAAAGCAGTTCTCTTAATAAAAACAAACAAAAAAACAAATGAAACAAAAACAGAAACATTCAGCCTCAGAATCTTCTTTCCCAGGAATGAATGGAGGTCTAGGAAACTAAGGGTCCAGGACAGAATGCCTCTGATACATGATACTGTTTCTATTTTTGCTCTCCCAACAAAAGGACTAAATAGGGAATGTTTGTTCATTGACCTGTAAATTTATGACCTTAACAAATAAATATTTGCTTTGTGGGACAGTGGTATTGTTCCTCCTAAAATAACAGAAGGGAGAGAAAAAAATTTCTATGCCTCTTTCATCCCCACATTCTGTTGCTAATCCTCCACAGTATTGAAATCAGATATAATCACTCATTAAGAAAGGGACACGAGATTGCTTGTGCATGAATTGTGTGCCAGGTAGTTTATATTCCTTTTTTTCTTTTAACTCATCTCTGAACAGCCCTGCGATGCCAGCAGCCACCTTGCTGCAGGAGCCCGCTGAGGAGTTACTAGGTCTCTGCTGGGTCTCTTCCCCGCCCTCTGTTGGCAAAGTTCACAATGGAAAAAATGTTTAAAGGGCCCAGCTCCATTTTTTTGCAGAACTGACAATGAAGGATTAATTTTCAGTCAAGAGGCAATAAATTGATAATGGACACACTTATAAACCATCACAGGAGGCACTCAATAAGTGAGAATAATTAATACCAAGAAAAAGACACCCTAGGAGACTTTCCTTTTAAAAGAAGAAAATGTCGTAGTAAATGGTGACATTTTTTTTTTTTTTTTTTTTTTTTTTGCGGTACGCGGGCCTCTCACTGTTGTGGCCTCTCCCGTTGCGGAGCACAGGCTCTGGATGCGCAGGCTCAGCGGCCATGGCTCACGGGCCCAGCCGCTCCGCGGCATATGGGATCCTCCCAGACCGGGGCACGAACCCGTATCCCCTGCATCAGCAGGCGGACTCTCAACCACTGCGCCACCAGGGAGGCCCAAATGGTGACATTTTAATTTAGAAACATAAAATTCAAAATTTTGAAAGTGAGTGCATTTTACTTATAATGAATCATAGTTAGGTTATAATTAAAACTGTGATAACCGTCCTGTGCCTTAGTTCTCACATCTGGGGAAAAAAAAGTTTATAATAATGGAACTTATTAGGGTCGTTGTGAGAAACTTAATGGCATATTACACATAATGGATTTAGAATAGTGCATGGCATATATTAAACAATAAACATTGGCTACTATTTTTAATTTTTAGAATGCACAAAATGGTTAATTTTGAAAAGCAAAATAAATATTTGTATTATAATAAATACATTCAATAATTTCACTTAATAGATATTTGTCAGTCACCTACAAATGTGTATTTAGATCAGTGGTGAAAATGGGAAAAATCTCTAGTAGAGTTAATATTCTAGCATGGACTGTATAAGCACTAATAACCTCATGAGGTGTGTCTTGTCCTTCTTCTCTCTTTCCTCTCTACCTTTTGAATAAAGAGAAAGATGAATGTCTAGAACAGAATTCGGCAAACCACAGCCAGTAGGCCATAACTGGCTCACTGCTTATTTTTGTAAATGTCCTTTTGTTGGAATACAGCCAAACCCACTCATTTATGCATTGTCTGTGGCTGTTTTTGTGCTACAATGGTAGAGTTAAGTAGTTGTGACAGAGATCAGGTAACCTGCAAGCTGAAAAGATTTACTGTTTAGTTTTTACGGGAAAAGATTGCCAACCTCTGGTCAAGAAGATGGCAGATCTACATGGATGGAAGGAGTCTGACTGGAGGAGAACTTCCCTCCCATTCCATCCCATCCCACCCCACCCCAATCCACCCACATCAGACCACATCTTGAGTGAGAAACATACGTCTTGAGTGGGAAACATACGCCTTGAGTGAGAAACATACTTGCATTCATGTTAACCCTCAGAATTTTGAGGTTGTTTGTTACAATAGTTAGCTTACCTTTATGAATTTAAAGTGTCCAATTTTCTAAGGGGTTCACCAGTTTTACCAACGGCTACTTTTAGTCCTACAATACTCATATAAATCTCTTGTGAACTACCTGTTCAGGTTGCATATTTTATTTATTTTTTTTTTAATTGAAGTATAGTTGATTTACAGTATTGTGTTAATTTGGGGCATACAGCAAAGTGATTCAGTTATACATATATATATTCTTTTTCAGATTCTTTCCCATTATAGGTTATTACAAGATATTGCTATAGTTCCCTGTGCTATACAGTAAATCCTTGTTGCTTATCTACAGATTTTATCTTTTTACTTGACAACTGTCTCTCAGATCGTCACTTGTCAATGTGTATCCTATACTTTGAGTAGTTCTCCAGTATCACTTTTGTTAAGTTCATGGAATTCTATATCTTTGTAAGAATTACAATTTAATTTTGCAGACCGTTTCCACAGTGTTTGTACAACGTCTGAAATGTTTGCCAGGCATGGCATAATCAACAAGAACACAGAGCCGATGGTAGGAGTAGACTTGAGTGTTGTAACAAGAACTGCTTTCTTTTCAACAGTTGGTCATGATTATTTTTGTGTTAAGATTGTTGTGCTTCTCTATTCAACCGTGGAGAGTAGCTATCAGTACTCAGAGGAGGCTCTTTATTGTATGAGTATGAAGGTCACTGGGAGGGTCGAGAGGAGGGAGCATCTGATCTCTGCTGGGAGAGCTAAGGAACGATGAACAGAGGACGAGGCATTTGAGTTGGGTGTTAAAGGATGAATGTGAGTGTCCCAGGGAGGGTGGGGTTAGGGTACAGGGTGGATGTATGTTAGCAGATGTTGCTGACATGCATCTGGGTGAGTGCATTTAAGATACAGAGTTGTCTGCGGAAGCATTAAGTGCATACATAGGGCATGGCCACGGGTCGGGTCAGTAAGGAAAGAGCAGTGAGGTTGGGAAGGTCTTGAATGATCTTCAGTGAGTTTTGTTGACTTTTTCTTTTTTTTTTTTTAACAGTAAGCTACTGGTTTTAAACTGCAAACTTGCCATTTCAGAGTCCATATCTCTGCTGTACCCTCTGTTTTACTCCCTCAAAAAAGTCATTCATAGGCTGACTGAGGTATTTCTAAGACTTGGTGGAGCCCATTTTGAAAGCCATTGCAACAGAGGACAGGAAGCCATTGAGGGCTTTGGAACAGAGGAGTGGCCTGAGGAGGTCTGTGTGTCAGCAAGACCACACGGGTGTCATGTGAGGCTGGACTGCAGGAAGGAGCCAGGGAGCATTTAGGAGAATTGTGTACATGTTTACTGCAACTGCGTTCAGAACCGAGACTGATACGGGTCCCTTGTAAATATATGGACATATATGTGGGTTGAAAAAAATCCATAACCATTTTAGCAGTAGGTGGAACACCTGTTATGTATCTCATTTGAAGAGCAAGAGCCCTCCATCACTGTTTGTTAATTATCAAGGTCATCAAGGTGAAAGTTCAAGGTGAGTCTCGGTGTCCTCCTTTAGAGGCAAAAGCATTTTGTTGAAAGGAGGGATGCCTGCCCCGACTTGGGACCATCTAGGTGGAAGAATAAAAATCTGAGCTGATTCCTGACTATGAAGAGTAGACTATGAGCACAAGCAGTGGCCTTGCCAGTTCAACCAAATTCTAGGAAGTAATGCTAAGCTCAAGGCTGAACAAACCAGGAGCTCCACATCCTCCATGACTGCACACAAGCCGTTAACATGACGACTCCCTTATAGATAAGACATACCAGTTTCAAACTCATACATCCTGAGACTCCAGTCAGGATAAAGTATAAAAGAAATAAAATGGAAACACTAACAACTGGCATACCCATTTGAGACTAGCTAGAGTATCATCATTATTATTATTATTAGCTGCCATTTATTTAGCTCTCACTGTGGACCTGGTGTTTTGCTTATGCTGCCTGTAATTCTTACAAGTGCCCTGCTTGGCTTATTTGGTTCAGTCTCCAGACATCCTCCAAGTTTTGGTTCACATGCCACTTCCTCCATGAAGCCTACCCTGACCACACCTCCCCTCTTCCCCAGCAGTAGCTACTCTCTAGTTCATGCTTCTAAAGGCTTTCTTGAGCACCTCTCATCATGTTTTTCTCTTTGATTAGATTTCTGTTAATATTATTCTGTTACTACTTCCCCTTCTAGACTCTTCGTTGATGGCAGAATGTGCATTTAACTCCTCCTTTCTTCATTTGCCCATGTGTTCTTTAAGAAACACCTATTATCCATCTACTTTTTCAAGGCAATTGATAGGTACAGGAAGTACAAAGTGAATGAGGCCTGGTGTCTTTGTGGAGTTAGTTCCCATTATTATGGAAGAAGCAGACTTTTAAACATAATTTCAGTGTGCACAGACTGATCTCGGATGTTTAGGCTGGGCGTCGAAGGACGAGATGGTAAAATACAGGCAAAGGTTTGGAGATGTTATGGTCAATGCCATGTTTGCATTTGGACTGCAAATTGCACTTTGGATGGTTGGAGTAGAGGGCAGATGGGGGGAGTGATGGGGCGTGAGTCTAGAAAGGTAGTTTGAAAGTCATATTTTGTGACTCTGCTGGTGCAGCACAATATAGGTCCTCAAATGTCTGTTGACTATCTCGCTTTCACTCACAATGTGGCACCTCATATAAAGCCCTTTGATACCTCCTCTGTGATATTTCAACTCAAAACTTTGTGGAGTGTGGGGAGAGAATAAGAAAGTAAGGTTTTGAAGACCTGGGTTTGGGATTTGATTTCCTAGCCCTCTTTTGGCCTCTTCTGCTTTTGTTCCAACCCAGAAACCCTCCTTGAAGTCAGCAGAAAGTTTGGGATCTTGGCACGATGTAAGTTCAGGCCCTTAGACATTCTATTTTTAATAGACAGGCATGGTTGAGTTTTTGTAAATGAAAAAAAAATCAATAAGGCTTTGATATGAAGACTTTGCTTTTCTTTCTTTTTTTTTCTTGGTCAGGAGTGAAAAAGTCACTCTGTACCAAAGAAAAATGATGTCCATAGATGAAATATGTTTTCCCTGATGGTTTTTGATCAACTCAATGCATACCAAGTGCTTTCAAGGACTCAGGATCCCGCTGGAGCTGGGCAGGCCTGTGGAAACTGAATTTGTGCATCTCTTGGCATTTTTCTGGACTCTGATTATTTTAACATGTCTGTTGGAAGTCAGAGTTTTCACAGTTTATTAAATTTAGAAATAGAGCTCACCAGATAAATGGAGACTGTCATCTGGAGGGCAGGAACTCTTTTCCCAGTTCTGGTCCTTGCCAATTATTACACACTTCTGGTGTCCAGCCCCGATGGGTGATTCATCATGTCCCTTCTTGATAATCTTTGTTAAGTTTCCATTGTTCATAGGACAAAACTTAGATGCCTTCATGGTACAATACAATTTGGCAGCAACAAAATCTCTGGGCTAGTAATTGGAAGATCCAGGATCAAGGTACAGTGAGGCTACTGACTGGTCATGCTGCTCTGGAAGGATCTCCGTGCCTCCCTGGGATTCAGAACCTCCATAAAGCAGTTTTGTTGGGGAAAATAATCTCTAAATTCTATTTTTTTAACAAGATGTTGGGGGTAGGAGTTTATTAATTAATTTATTTATTTTTGCTGTGTTGGGTCTTCGTTTCTGTGCAAGGGCTTTCTCTAGTTGTGGCAAGTGGGGGCCACTCTTCATCGCGGTGCATGGGCCTCTCACTATCGCGGCCTCTCTTGTTGCAGAGCACAGGCTGCAGACGCGCAAGCTCAGTAGTTGTGGCTCACGGGCCTAGCTGCTCCGCGGCATGTGGGATCCTCCCAGACCAGGGCTCGAACCCGTGTCCCCTCCATTAGCAGGCAGATTCTCAACCACTGCGCCACCAGGGAAGCCCCTAAATTCTATTTTAATTCTTTGTTTTTGTTTGAACATCCTGTATCTCTGAAATTTTCAAACTTATCTCCTACCAATATGTGCTGGAGGTCTACTATATGCCAGAAAATGACAATACATTATTCTTTTGGCTCTTCATATAATTACAACAAATATTTATATGTCAGAGGAAAGGAAGCAGAGATCCAAGGTCACACAGCTGGGACAGGGCAGAATTGTGATGGAGTAAGGGTTCTGGGGACCTTGGTGCCCTCTTTCGCTCTCCACAGTGGTCAATATTATGAGTCTTACTAAGCTGAGACCACTTAAGCAAAAGGGGGCCAGAAGACCTCAATGCCATCAAGGGGTAAAAATTGACTCTAGTCTTTATTAAAGAAGTCCAGGAAATTTGTTGTTTTATTTTTCGTAGAGATGTAAATATAAACCTGTAAGGACAGGTTGGTTTAGTGGAAATCATCTTGTATTAGCCACAGGACAGAGATTTTGTCTGAGTTGCCTGTGGTCAGTACATGTTGAACTGTACTGACTGTACTGAGTGAATGGCCTATTTTTATTTATTTGTTTGTTTGTTTGTTTTCTGTGCCGTGCAGTTTGCGGGATCTCAGTTCCCTGACCAGGGATTGAATCTGGGCCATGGCAGTGAAAGCCCGGAATCCTAACCACTAGGGCCACCAGCAAACTCCCTGCATGGACTACTTTTAAACTAGAGTTCATGAGCCTGGGGATAATTTTTGTGTCCATCACTAATTTATTATAGTATTTATTATCACCTTGGTTAAGTGGAATAAAGTTCTAAGATGGCAGTTTTCTCTTTAGTAAAATGAGATGGTTGGACACCAGATGATTCTAATTCTCAGGTTCTATGAAATAATGGGGAATACTGTGTTAGTAAAACTTATAAATATTGGATCTGAAAGACTCAGAAATCGTACTTGATTATTTAGAGTAACTCCTTTGAATAGGCTGGGGGCCAAAGGAAACTACCAATTAATTCCAAAGCAAAGATGACCCAACTTCCAGCTATAAGGAAGGAGGGCTTAAATTCTCCCCAATCAGAAGGTTTTTGTTCCATCAATTAAGGGCTGGTCTTATATTTTCTTTTCTTTTTTTTTTTCATTAATTTTTATTGGAGTATAGCTGCTTTACAACGTTGCATTAGTTTCTTGCTGTACAGCAAGGTGAGGGCTGCTCTTAGGTTTTCAGATTTTCTTTCCATTGGCTTCTTCCCCTCACCATCTTAATATGTTAAGTCTCTGCATCTTTAAAGTGGATTATTTATTTGTGCCCATGCTTCCTCTGGTTATCTCTCTTCCCCTCATCTGTCTCTAGCAGCCATTCTTTTCTCTCCCTCACCTATCACTCACTGTACAACCTGGGATGGCAGACTCTGGCCCTCACCACTCCACTGACGTTGCATTTCCCAAGGTCTCCAATATTGTCTTTCTTGGTAATTCCAACAGACCCTTTCTGGACTTCCTCCTGGCAATCTGCAGTGTTACGATGAAAATTTTTCTAAAACAATAGTTTGAAAGACACAAAATTTAAAGTCATTTTTATCTCTGGACTTGGGTGGGTGGTGAAGGCAAGGGACTGGGATGAGAAGAGCCTTAGGTTAAGGCTTAGATACTAATGTTCTTATTCATGGTTAGGCAATGGATGTATAGATGCTCTTTACCTAACAGGTATGATTTTATCAAAACCCTAAGAAATAATAGAAGGCATGGACCATTGGTGATAGTGTTTCTTGAACCAAGAATTACAACTTTCGTGTGCTTTAGGTTCATAAAGGAAACAACACAAATCTAAAATTTTGATTTACATTTTCCTGTAAGCTACATGACAGTGTGTTTTATTTCTCTCTGATTCACATCAGGCTAGTGCTAGGACTTAGAAGGGGATGTAAGGAATCAAAATGATATGTAGGATATTTCAGAAGGAAAACACATTTTCCCCTCCCTCCCTCCCTCCCTTTCTCTCTCTTCTCTCTATCCACCCATCCATCAAGCCAACAAGTGCCATTCTGCCTTTTACTCTAAGGTAACCGATGGATTTAAAACTTGTTTGTAAACTGCCTGAGGGCAGGGGCCACACCTGTATCTTTGCACTCTCCAGAGTCTTGCCTTTGTTGTAGCTACAGAAGTGTTTGTCATACACCAAGTATGGAACTTTAACCATTTTCTCTCTAAACAGTGTATTACGGATATCATTCATCCCACATATTTCACAGATGAGAAAACTGAGGTCTAGAAAATGTAATGAATTTACCCACGCTCACATAAGGAATTAAGGGCAGCTTTTGGAAGCAGCATTCATTTCGGTAGCCCAGAAGTTTTCCAACGTGGCTGCGCTTCATACTCACATAAGGAGCTTTTAAAACATATTTATGCCCGGGCCTTGCTGCCAGGTAGTATGATTTAATTGGTCTGGACTGGGATTTGGGGATGTGTCTTTAATGAGCTTCCCAGGCGACCCAACTGTGTGCAACTAGTGACTCTCAAGCCCATATTTTCCCTGTTAGGGCTCCTATGGGTTGGATTATCCATAGATGGAACTAACATTCAAGGTAGGGTTGTTTCAGGCTCCAATGTGAGTCCCCATTGTAGTCTTCCTAGCTTTCCATGACAGGGCAGGAACCAGAAGAAGTTAAGAGTTCCTGAAGGTGCAGGGGAAAGAGAGTGGATTTGACGCATCGAAGAAGAGAAGCTGGAATCTCTCTTGCACATCATGGCGTTTTGAAGAATGTAACTTACTCCTGACCTTTATGCTGTGCTCTGGTTAATTTAAAAAGAAATTCTTCATCAGTCTTCTATGCTTAAGTTAAGTGAACTTCCTGTGATGAGAAACTCTAAAGATTCTGGTGCTTAGAGAATAAACCAAGTCAGGTTTCTCCCTCCCTTCCCTCCCTTCCCTCCCTCCCTCCTTCCAGTTTATCATCATCAGCCATTAATTGGGTGCCTACTGTATATTAGGATGTTGCTCAAATAAAAAAGTGGTTGGGCTTCCCTGGTGGCGCAGTGGCTGAGAGTCTGCCTGCCGATGCAGGGGACGCAGGTTCGTGCCCCGGTCCGGGAAGATCCCACATGCCGCGGAGCGGCTGGGCCCGTGAGCCATGGCCGCTGAGCCTGCGCGTCCGGAGCCTGTGCTCCGCAACGGGAGAGGCCACAACAGTGAGAAGCCCGTGTACTGCAAAAAAAAAAAAAAAAAAAAAAAGTGGGTAATGAAGAGAGCAGTGGATACAGAGAGCTGAAAAAAGAAAAGCATAGTTCTTACCTCCAGAAGCTGTTCAACTTGAGTAAATTAGGAATACTTACGAGGGCATGTCTTGCCAGAGAACACAGAGGTGGTCAAGCGACTTGGGTATGATTTCAAAGCAGATCTCTATTTATGTGTTCACATAATCATATATTTTTGTAAAATGCACACAATTAAGATTTTTCCGTATTTTTCTTAAAGTAGTTTCCCAAATTGTATAAGCTTTTGGTTTGGCAAAGCATCAACTGTGCCCGTTCCCAGGCTCCCTGTTCCCACCATTCTTTTCCTTTATCACTTACATATTTCCTGCCCACACTCTGCTAGAGGTGCTTTGACACAGGTGATACAAACGCCTGGGCCAGCACACAGGGCAGGTGGAAGTAGAGAAGACAGGCTGGGACGTGTCCCTTAGTGTGCTCCCATCTTGGCGGTCGCCACGCACCTTGCTATTTTAAGTGCTCTGAGAACTAAAGACACCTGGGCAGTTTCATTAAAGCCTGAGTTCCTGAACTTATTTCATCCACATTGAAAAAAACAGTTTTTTTCCTTTTGGCATAAAACCTGGAGCTAACGTTTTGTTTTGTTTCAAGACTTTTTTTGATGTGGACCATTTTTAAAGTCTTTATTGAATTTGTTACAATATTGCTTCTGGTTTTTTTATGTTTTGGTTTTTTGGCCAAGAGGCATGTAGGATCTTAGCTCCCTGACCAGGGATCGAACCCACCCCCCCTGCATTGAAGGACGAAGTCCCAACCACTGGACTGCCAGGGAAGTCCCCTGGAGCTAGTGTTTTGTAGACCAGCGGTCTCCAACCTTTTTTTGGCACCAGGGACCGGTTTCGTGGAAGACAGTTTTTCCATGGACAGGGCAGGGGGCGGGCGGTGATGGTTCAGGCGATGATGCAAGTGATGGGGAGAGATGGGGGGCGACAGATGAAGCTTCGCTCGCTGGCCCGCAGCTCACCTCCTGCTGTGCCGCCCGGTTCCCAGCAGGCCGCGGACCTGGGGGTTGGAGACCCCTGTTGTAGAGTACACTCCGAGGAGCCCTGAGCTAGGAATGCATCTGGTCTGGCTCGCAGCCCACCCCGGTGTTGGGGAAAATAGCAGCGTTTTCACTCTGTTCATTATGCAGTGATTGTTGTGGAGCCCAGTTATGGGTCGAACCCTAAACTAGATGCTGAGGATTCAACGGCGAGCAGAAGCAGAACTGGTTCCTGCCTTCAAGGAGCTCACAGAAAAGATAGATGTGTCAAATAGATGCATGGTTATCAATTATGATAGACGGAATAACATAAAAGCATAGAGCACCAGGGAGACCCTCATAAAGAGGGGGTAGGATTTGTTCTTGAAAGTCTAGGAAAACATCCTTGAAAGAGTGACAACATATTTGAGATCTGGAGAGTAAATAGGAGATGAGTAGGTTGGACTGGGGAACAGCAAGAGTGGGAGTAGTGTATACAGCATCCCTGTGGTGGAGAAAGCACGCCATAGCTGAGGAAATAAAGAAGAAGGTGAGAGCCATTCTCACTCCACCCTTTGCTTAGTTCTAGAGTCTTCTGGATATTTTATTTTTCCAGCACCATAAGGATTATATGTTGACTCTGAGCCACCTCTGTGGACTGCTGGATTATATCCTCGTGTTAATGACCTGAAGGCATTTCAGAACTTGAGAGAGATGTTGTTTCCATGCCAACGGCATTGGATTCCCAAGGCAGGTACCATAGGCTCCTTTGAAAGGCCTAGATGCCTGTTCTGTTCTGTATACCTTATCCAAGGGAGAGCCTTCTCTTAGCTTATTACCTACATTTCACTGGAAGAGTATAAAATGTTGCCTTTCTTATTTTCATTTTTAAAAATATGAGATCACATTTAAGAAAGAAGATGGTAGTGAGAACTCTCATATAGGAGGAGTCTCGTATAGGCCAGAATGTAGCTGGCACCACCCTTGGCCTGTGGAAGATACTTGTTAAATACCTGTGGAATGAGATGCCTCTGGGGCATTTGAGTGTGAGGTGTCAGTGACCCATTCTGTTTTCACCCCCAGTGGATGCTGATGCTTTGGTTACTATGTATGCCTCAAGTTGATTTGACATTTCCCTACGTCATTCTTTTACAAATTGTCCCCTTCCTCAGCTCCTAACTCTGCACCTGAATGCAAGAGAAACTGTCCCGTGCCCGGATTAACTGTGCAGGTTAATGGTACTGACCAAGACCTTGACCATCGGGAAGGGAGATCTCTGGAGAGAAGCTCTGAAGCAAGACTCTTGTCCAAGTCAGGGCAGGGGCCCTGCCGTCGTTGGGTTCCCCCAGAAGCTGATCCTGAGATCAGAATTTTAGTGCTGGTGGCTTACTTAAAAGAGGATTCCCAGAAACACTAGCAAAAGAGGGGCAAAGTAATATAGGGAAAGAAGGAAGCCAGCAAAGTGTATGTTGCCATGAAAATTACCTCTGTGGCTGCAGGAACTCAGTCCTTCTGAAGAGTTCTGGGAGCCAGGGTGGAATACACACTTCTGAGCTATCCACCTGGGCTGTGGGCGGCTGGGGTTTTAGCCACCGTCTCTGCTTCCGTCTTTGCTGAGAGCCACTTTCAGGGTTGTCCAGCTTGCCTGTGTGCAGGCAGAGTCACGGGTGTCCAGGAAGAGCCCTCCCTGTGTAGCGGTTCAGAGCGGGGCCCCCGAATAGTGTCTGCCTCAGGGCTGCTTCCACACAAGCCTGGACTTGCCAGTGGTCCCAGGGAAACGTAAGGGCATCCTTAGAAGGGGCAGATGTGAGTGGCCAACCTACTGCATGTTGGGCAGAAGTCTGATTTGGGAAGAGGGAGGCACTTCCCCTAACGAGGCCACGACCTTCGAATACAAGACACATCTCCACATTGAATACACACGGTTCCAGGTTCCATGGCAGGGTGTCAGTTCTTTCTTATTTTCCCGGGTGATGCTACCTCATTGTTTTTTTCATGCTAATAACTATCAAGAAGCTATCAATTCTTCTTGTTCTATTGTTGCAATCATGGCAATGTTCTGTGTCTACCTTTGCCACCCAACAAGACCTCTGTGGACCAGAGATGGGGAAACTGGTGAAGAAGGGTATACGGGGCCAGGAGAGGCATTTTACAGTTTAATCAGGGAGGGGAATGCACATTTCTTTCCCCCAGATGGAAAGCATTTAAATAAACTGGACGTAACACGGCCACGGTTGCTAGAGATAGAGACGTAGGTCTTGCATATGCTGCTTATTAGGAACAGAATTGATTTGTTCTCTGGGGGCTTGCTACAAATAGAATTGGGAAACTCTGGCTATCATCCTACTGACCTTACTCTGAACAGGTACACTGGGGTTTTCGTCTACGACACGTGCCGGCTGGTTGCTTGAGATCACTTAGAACGCTGGATTAGAAAAAAGAGAAGCCAGGTAGAACTGTGAGCAAGTCAACATTAGTTTTCGTTTTTTCTTATTAATCCTGTCTGTTGTGACTCTTCTGCCAACTTTTCACGGCCACCACTAACGTAAGGTTATTTGTGGACCTGAGAAAACAGGGAGCAGAGGTCAGATCAATCCATTTTCAGTTTACCTGACGCTGTCAAGGTGCTTCTCCACACCAAGGTCTGGGTAGGAAGCTGGTGCGGAGGAGTAGACATCACCGATTCTGCCTCTGGAAGTTGACAGCCCAGTGGGGAAGACGATAAGTGATGGGAAACACTTACCAGAAAGCTGGTAGCGATGGTAGGGGAGCTTTCCACAGCGTGTGGTGGACGGTGGGGGGCGTAGGAGGCCTTGAATGAGTCTAGGTGGGAATTGCGGAAGAAGTGACCCAGGGCGAGGGTGGTAAGAAGGGGCCATCTGGAGCTTCAGCGGGATTGGCTCATGGTTGTGTGGCCTGGATGACCATGATTTCTGCACCAGTTGGGGGCTCGGTTGGCAGGAAATGATGCGTTCTGTGACATGTTGTGTTTGGAGTGCTCCTGGGACCTCCTTGCCGAGAGACAGGTGGGAGCTCGGGGGACAGATCTGGGCTGGAGACATGGATTGAAGTGTCGGCACCATAGGTTTCCATCTGTGGCAGCTGGGTGGAAAGCGATTCTTTTAATTAAAATAGGTCTCTGTTTCCCTGTCTGTAAAATGGGAATAGCACTGCCTGCCATCAGTGTTGTGGGAAGTAAATGAAACAGCCTATGAAAACCATGGCACCAAAGAGAATGTGAGTACCTTCCCCACCTGCACCTTAGAAAAAAAATACTCATAATCAGACCCTGTGGTGTTCTTGCTCTGCTTGTCTCCTTCTTATTCCAGTCCCAGCTTAGCCAACTCAGCTGACACCATGAAGAGATGAGATCCTACGTAAGTCATAGGAGAGAAGCCCAGGGTCCTTCCACTCTGCCATCTTGCTCCACACACCTGTCGCTTAGCTCTCTCCACTGCTGCCTTTGCCCTTTCAAATTCCTCTCCTAAGGAGTGGTTTCTGGAGAGCGAGGCACTTCTCGGCACAGTTCTTTGGTCTGTGGAGCCTCCAGCTGATGTCACTTTTAGAGTGCTTGGCAGGCAGGATGGTGCCAAAATGTGTGCTCGCACGCATGCATGAGTCTCCCGAGAACTACATTAATCAATTCTGATCAGTCAGACACTTACTGAGCACCTACTGAGTGCTAGGTATGTACAGCATTGGAATAGATGCGGGATATTAAGGAGGTCCTGAGGGAGTACCTTTGACCCGAACTGGGGAGGTTTCTTAGAGGAATTGATATTTGAGTTTTGTTTTAAAGGGTAATTCATAGTTATCTAGGCAAAGACGGAACACAAAGACATTCTGGACAGAAGGAAGGACACGGACCAAGTCTCAGAGGTGATACAAAGTGTAGGGCATTCTAGAAATTCCAAGAAATTCAATGTGACTGGAATGCGGGGGGGAGCGGCCATGGGGCTGGTGTGGAGGGGACGAGGCAGGGACCTTGGGAAGGTGGGTCATGCTCGTGTCACAGACAGCTCTCTGTGCCATGCTCAGGAGTCTGGCATCCACCTGCAAAGGCGCTGAGCTTCTGAAATGGATTCCTTGCCTTACGCTCACAAATGGCACCCCCAGTGACACACTAAATCTTCGAGGAAACCTTACAGTCCCTGTCCGTACTATACTTTGGCCAGGCGTTCCAGCCCTCACTTGCAGTCTGCCTCCTCTGCACCCCTCCCCCCCCATCTTTTGGTAGCTGCTGCTTTTATTTATTTATTTATTCATTCATGCATGCTGCTCCGGGTCTTAGTTGCATGCGGGATATTCGTCACGGCATGTGGGATCTTCAGCTGCAGCGTGCGTGCGGGATCTAGTTCCCTGACCAGGGATCAAACCCAGGCCCCCTGCATTGGGAGCATGATGTCTTATCCACCGCGCCTCCAGGGAAGTCCCTTTTGGTAGCTTCTTAATTCCCATCTTTCTAGATGGAGTGCTGCTTTCCAGATTTCCAAACAGATGACATAACCTAACCCTTTTCCAGAGGCAAAGAGCCATTCTGGATCACTGATACTTTGTGGAGCACATTTTAGAACACCTTTTCATCTCCTTATGTATACATGATATTCCAAATAAATATTTATATTTTAACAAAACCAGAACTCCCCCCCACCCATCTTTGATGGACTCAACCATTCTAGTGTAAAGAAGAAATCTGACAGGGACCTACCACTTGAAATAAAGAAATGCAGTACAAAACAACACAGACGCAAGTACTTAGTGTTGAATTTGAAATCACGCAGGGCCCCTTCCCCCCAGTTTCCAGAGACGTTAAAACCATTTGTGGAAAGGGGCGGAGCCAGTAGCGGAAAGCATGTCTCCTGTTGCCTGGATGTGGACTCCTTCCACAGCCCTACGAGCTGGGACTATTGAATCTGCGGGAAAAGAATCCCCAGCTGCTATTAGGAGCGTCCTTGCACACTTAAATGCATGGTCCCACGGAGACTTCCTGCACCCTGGGTCATTCTACCCTGAATAATGTCTAATTATATATTTCCATGGTTACTTTCAGAGATAATAATGAAACCCGCAGCCCCCTAAAACATCACAAGGACTTCAGGAAGCATGTCGAAGAGAGAACAAAACAAAACCACACAATTACCATATTCAAGTAAATAATCAGAGGAGAAATTGTCTACGGAGGCATATTATCTCTCACTAATTATCATTTTAAACGATGAGGAACTCAAAATGGATGGTCCTTTCCCCACCCCTGCGCTGCACAGAGCGCTTCGCTTCCCAGCTCCAGGAACCAAGGGCCTAATTATTTGCACTTAATAATTCAGCCCCGTCCATTCGTTGCTGTCAGTGGGGGCCACGCTCCTCACAAAAAGTGCATCATTAAAAAGAAAACCCTCGCTTTCCCGCCCTCGCCTTCCCACTCCCTAGCATGAAGAATGACTGTGATTAAGACCAGCCCAGTTAACAACCAGAGCTCCGGGTCTGTCCGTCCCCAAGCTCGGCAGGAGTACCCACTCTGCCTTGAGGTCTGGAGTGGATATCCCTCCCGAGAAGCCAGATCAGACATGCGCTGCAAATCGCTGCAGGCTCGGTGGAACCTAGTAAAGTGCCGCATGCCCTGTCATGTATTTGCAAAGGGGGTGAATCAAGTACTGGAGCCCCAGGTACTAAGTACTTATTCAAGTATGACGTAGCTTTCTCACAAGATTTTGAGTTGCTGTTATTTACATGGAAATGAGAAATGGTTTGTTTCCCTTGGTCGCTGATTCTGGTCTCGCTTATAAGTAGAGCACAGGGTTAGCCTCTGTCCTGGGGTTAGCATCCTGCAAGGCAGTGGCTTCACAGAGATGCATCTAAAATAAAGTCTCCGTTCAAGGAGCTCACGTTCAATCAGGGGGAGATGGATTCAGAGCGATCGGGGTGCAGTGAGATCACTGCCTTGAGAACTAGGGAGCTTCTGCTGTGGGCCTGATAAGGGTAACATTCGTGAACACAGCAGAATAAGTGTGCTTTCCTAGGTCCACCTCTGCAAATGAGGTCTGGCTTTAACAGGGAAAAGACGGAATTGTGATCATTGAATACTTAGAGGGGGATGAGACCTCGAGGCAGCATGCAGAGGGTTCTCAGGGCATTTCACCGTCTGTCCCAGATCTCAGCCACGTTTTCCATGTCCGTCTGTGGTCCCACTCTGCTTTGGGTGTCCCAAGCATTCCACGTTTTTCTAACTCAATGCACCTTCGTGCCTCTGCCCTTGTTTCTTCCACTGACATCCCCCTGCTCCTAGTCTGTGTGTGTGGAATTCTCAGCCATCTTCCGAGGCCTGTGTGAAGCAGCATGCTGTCATGGAAGAAGTAGAGATTTTTGAGAGAAACCCTGTCTTCAGCATTGGCTCCACCAGTGACCAGCCGTGGCCACGTTGTTTATTGCCCCCGAGTTCAGCTTTCTCACGGACGAAGACAGGAGTCATGACCCCTGGTTCAAAGAGCTGTTGCAAAGATTAAATGTAGGGGACTCACAAGATGAGACACATGGTAGGTACTCCATAGTTGCTACTTCCCCCGCTGCCTTTGTGGAATCAAATTGCATAAATTAGATTAAGGAAACATACCAGGAGCTCCATTTCTACCAAAAAGGAGATATAAACCATCTCCTATGTGCTAAGCCCCAAGCCAGCAGCTGTGGGAACGCAGGATGTGAGACCTGGGAATCCATGATTGTCCAAGTATGGAGATAAGACCCATCACACACATGAAACACACCAGCCCAGAACTGTGTTATGGTGCTCACCTGAGCAGCTTGGGGGCAGTGGTATTCGCCTTTGAATGTCCAGGGACTGGCATGGTGCCTTTGCTGAATGAAAGCATGAATGACTGAATTGAATGAGTAAATGAATACACAATGTTGTGGCAGCCTCCATGGCACCTAGTCCAAAATATGTGCTTAATAAGTGATTACATATTTGAATTAGTGAAGGAATGGTTCACACTACATGTAACAGGCACTTTATGATTTAAAGAGGTATGCAGGATATTTGAGACCAGATAGAATTGGGTTTTGTCTTAGATGTGACTGCCCCTTAACTATCTGTGTGACCTTCAGCAAGTCAAATATTCATTACAACCCCAAGACTTGGAATAGCAGAGATCACAAAATGGACAGCTGTCTCTCTCTCTCTAGCTATATAGATATAGATCTATAGATCTATCTATCTATCTGTCTATCTATCTATCTCTGAATGGGTTTCTGATGTGCCACAGTCTCCTCTATTCCCTATTGTCATACTCTCCACCTGCAGCTTAGATGCCTAAGTAAATTCACACATGGCATTCATGGAGGAGGCCATGCATGAGTTGGGTTTCAGAGGATGAGTAGTTGACCAGAAGGTAATGGGGGAGAGGGAACCATGGTTCAGAGATCAAGGTTCACTCAGGAAATAGGGAGATGTGTGATGATAAAATGAAGAAGATCAAGCTGGGGTTGGGAGGGTGGGTTGAAGATTCAAGGACAGTCTGTGATGCGGGCAGAGATTTAAGTGAAGCTGGAGCATGAATGCTCTTACAAGACGCTCTAGGAGGCCTTGATTCCGATCAGAGAAAATAAAACTATTTAATGACGCCCTGTTGTATTCCAGGCAATGTCCTTGTCACCAGACAATGATGGATGAGGAAGATGCGGTCCCCACAGTCCCACTGGGAACGGGCAGACAGGAACAGAAGATTTCACTGTAACGCAGTGGATGCTGCCAGGCAGGTAAGTACGGGGGCCTGGGAAGTACAGGAAAATTCTCACCACCATACTGTGATGTAGCCACAGTTACAATCACCACCGTACTGTGATGTAGCTACAGTTACAATCACCACCGTACTGTGTTGTAGCTACAGTTACAATCACCACCGTACTGTGCTGTAGCTACAGTTACAATCACCACCGTACTGTGCTGTGGCTACAGTTACAATCACCACTGTACTGTGATGTAGCTACAGTTACAATCACCACCATACTGTGCTGTAGCTACAGTTACAATCACCACTTTACAGATGGAGAAACCAGGCTTTGCTGGACTCCCAAGCTTGTTCCACTGCACAAAAGATGGCCAGTGACAGTGGCTGTGTTCCAAGCTGGGCTTTGAGTGTGGAATCTAGCTTATTGGCTTCCAGGCCACAGAGCTGCAAACTCACCCCTCCAGTCGCCCTAGCCATCCGTGGAGGGGGCGGAGAGTTGTCCCAAGCGGGTCTCTGCGTGTCCTTTAGTACCCAGGCCTTGGTGCCTTTTTACCTTCCATCTTCTTTTGCACCCCCTGACATACCGCCAGGCAGTTGCCTAGCAACCTCTCCAGCCAGACTGAGCATCCTGGCATAAATTGCTGTTCTGCACCGGGAGAGATTTCTCCCTCTTCTCTCTCCTGCGTTTTAAGCAAAGAGACATCCTAAAATAGGGCATTTTTTTCTATTCCTTTTTTTTTTTTCTGACAGACAACTTCTGTGTAAATGTTGAAATCTGTGTTGTCTGTCAGGAGCAGTCAATCTGAAAACTTTGCTGAAGAGAATGTATATTTAGTAACGGGTGACAAAGAGAGGAAGACATTGAGATGTCAGTTCTTCTGGCAAGTTCATGCAAAAGCTGGGTATTTAAATCCAGTGATTTAGGGAAATGAAAAGGACAAAGAGAGATGGGCCCAGTGCTGATCGCTGCATTTTAACCAGCACCGGATCTGTTTTGTTGAACCCCATCTGTTGCTAAGGATGTCTTCCATGTCAGTCTACCCCTGTGAGGGACTCTAGACCATTTGCTCTTTCTCTCGTGTCTTTAAAATGTGGCAAAACAGGCCTATGAGAGTCAACATTCCACATTTCCTGTGTAGTGAATTGAGCAGTGGCTCCCACCCCCCCCCCCCCCAAAAGATCCGTCCAAGTCCTCACCTCCCAGTAGCTTTGACTGTGATCTTATTTGAAAAAAGAGTCTTTGCAGATGGATCAAGAATTAAGGCAGGAATCTCGAGATAAGATCTTCCTGGATTTAAGGTAGCCCCTAAGTCCAAGGACATGAGACCTAATAAGAGAAAGGTAGAGGGAGATTCAGGACACAGAGACAGCAGAGAGAAGACAGGAGGAGAGTAGAGGCAGAGATTGGAGAGATGTGTCCACAGGGCACGAAATGCCAAAGATTTCCAGGAGCTGCTGGAAACCAGGAGAGCGGTATGGCACAGATTCTCCCTGTGATGGTTGATTTTACGTGTCATGTCGACTAGGCTGTGGGGTTCCCAGATATCTGGTTAAACATTATTTCTGGGTGTGTCCGTGAGAGAGTTTCTGGAAGAGTTGACTCAGTAAAGCAGACGGCCCTCCCCAGTGTGGGTGGGCACCAGCCAATCCACGGAGGGTCTGAATAGAACAAAAAGCAGAGGAAAGGAAGCTTTACCCCTCCTGCTTGACTGTGGTTTTCTCCTGCCTTGGACTGAGACTTATCTCCCCTGGTTCTCAGGCCTTTGGACTAAGGTTGACCTACACCACTGGCTTTCTTGGGTCTCCAGCTTGCAGATGGGACACTGTGGAACTTGTCAGCCTCTGTAATCATGTGAGCCAGTTCTTCATAATAAATCTATTTATATGATACTTATAAAAATATTATAGTTGACCCTTGAATGACATAGGTGTTAAGGGTGTCAACCCCTGTGCAGCAGAGAAATCTGTGTATCACTTTACAGTTGCATTGGTACCCGAGGTTCTGCATCAGGGGATTCAACCAGCCATGGATGGAGCACCGTAGGACATATTTGTAGGGAAAAAAATCTGTGTATAAGTGGACCCGTGCTATTCAAACTCCTGTTGATCAATGGTCAGCTATATATAGAGATGTATCCTCCATAGATATATCATGTATCTTTTTTTTTTTTTTTTTTTTTTGCGATACGCGGGCCTCTCACTGTTGTGGCCTCTCCCGTTGTGGAGCACAGGCTCCGGATGCGCAGGCTCAGTGGCCATGGCTCACGGGCCCAGCCGTTCCGCGGCATGTGGGATCTTCCCGGACCGGGGCACGAACCTGCGTCCCCTGCATCGGCAAGCGGACTCTCAACCACTGCGCCACCAGGGAAGCCCTCATGTATCTATTTTATATGTATATTTTAATCTTTCTTCTATTCTATTCTATTCTATTCATCCAGTCGGTTCTGGTTCTCTGGAGAACCCTAAATACACCCCCTCAGAGCCTTCAGAAAGAACCAACCCTGATGACAACTTGATTTCACACTTCTGACCTCCAGAATTGTGCAAGGATAAGTCTCTGTTGTTGTAAGTCAGCTAGTGTGTGGTAACTTGTTACAGCAGCCGTAGGAAGCTAATAGGAGCACATCCCCCCTCGTGCTCCTGGGTCCCGTCTCCTCGGGCGGCATCATCTTCCGGCCAGTTGTTCAAGCCCGAGCCGTGTCCTGACTCCTTCGCTCCCACTGGACCCGAGGCACCCAGCCAGCTAACGCGTTCCCCCAAGTCCACCCCCTCGTAGCTCTTCACTCTTTCCCCTCCGCCTACTGCACGTTGCCACTGTCCAGTTTGAGGTCTCAGTAGTGACCACCCGGTTCACTGCAGCAGCTTGACCATAGCCCGCCTGCTCTGTCCCGCCCGACCAGTCTGCCTCCATACTTCTGCTCCGAGAGGCAAAGCTGAGCATATCTGAAAACTGCAGCACTTCCTCCTTGTACCTGTGAGCCATTTGGACGCTTCAGCATACCTGTCTTTCTTCATCATCCTCTTCTTGATTTTATTTTTCTACTCATTTTTAAGGTTAATAAAGAATATTTAGTTAAACCACTACAATGCACCGATCCTTGTGCTTAGCCCTGGGCATAGATGAGTGAACAAAACTGAGCACGTGCCTGAGTTGGGGCAAAAGACGCAGAGAGTGATTTCATTCCAATAGAGAGAAGTGAAGGATGAGAAGTGATCCGTGTTACGAGAGTGACCGAAGCGGGTGGGATTACTCGATTGCTAACCTAGTTTAGGGACAGAAAAAGCTTCCCCTGAGGAAGCTGGGGGAAGAACTATCAGAGGAAGGGCAGGGGGAGGGATGGACCAGGAGCCATGTGACCTGGGATGGGATGCAGTGTGGTGTGCGGGGAGCCTGGGGGGAGGTGAGTGAGCTGTGGGGACAGAGACCTCGTGAGGCACGTGGGAGGGTGGGAAGGGGTCGGCCACGCGGACGCCTGGGGGTCACGATAAGGGACCTGGATTTTATTCTAAATGAAAAGAGAAGCTATTGAAGGGTTTTATGTGGGGGAGTGAACTGGTCAGATGTGTCTTTAAAGTAGCATGTAGGCTGCTCTGTGGCAGCGGACTGGAAAGGGCGAGCGTTGGCCTGGGGACAGCCAGTTAGGAGGTCCCTGAAGTCGTGGGAGGTGATGGCAGCTCCACCCAGGGTGGGACCAGAAGTGGAACTGACCGGACCTGGATGGGTGGTGCAGGGAGAGGCTACGGGAAGGGAGGTGTCAGGGTGGCTCCCCGGCTTCTGACTGAGAAACGGGAGGTTGGCCCCATTCACTGGGACGGAGGAGACGGAGACGGGGGCGGCAGGTGGGAGGAACCGCCGTGTTCAGTGTGAGCTCCCTCGTCTCCCAGGCCTCTCCTCCGTCTTTCTCTCCTTTTCTCCAGCTCTTACTCCAGAAGCCCCCAGGCCCATTTGTCTGTAGGCCTCCCCCCTGCTGCCCCTTTTGTGCGGAATCCTTGGTGTGTTCTTCCTTCCCTAAGGCCCCTAAGGGGGCCTCAGAGAAGCCTTGCCTGACTGCCCCCCTCCTCTGCCTAGGAAGCAGAAGTGCCCCCTGCACCTGCCAGCATCCTCTCCCTCCCGGACCCCTCCCTCCACTCCTCAGGCAGGTGCTGTGTTCTCACTGTAAAGGCGCTTCTCCAGGGTGAGTGCACCCCGTGCACCAGCGCAGTCAGCTAGGCAGGAGGAGAGAGGCCCAGCCCCTCACAGTGGCACATCTGTGCCCAACTAATAGCCAGCCTGGACCCCAGGTGCACGTTTCTGAGCAGGAATGACACCTCTCTACCTAGCGACACGCAGCTGCTGAGCGCTCCCAGTGAAATAACGGATGTGCAAATGTTTTATAAACTCAAAGCACAAATGATTTCTGAGGTGTCGCATGAAACAACGTAGAATCCTAGCAGTCTTGACTCTATTATTGCTGGAATGTTGAATTCAGTTATGGAAGTTTGAAAGAGACCTTTTATTACCTGAATGCGTTACTTAAATATATCCTCTAAATCATGAAAACTGGAAGCAGTGATATGGTGAGACTCTAGCAGACATATGTTTTCAGGGCAAAGGTTCCCAAATACTGGTCTGTGGAACAAGACTAGTATGTAATGAAGTTTTCACCTGTTCACAGTGTATCTGCCAGTGTAATATTGCCAACTTACCTATTTTGGGAAAAACAATCCGTTTTTTAAAATTGATTTTAGATTTTGTTTTTAATGATCTGTACTGCAAAATCAGTTAAGTTGCCTTACCTTGATCACTCAGTTATTATTTTTTAGAAATCTGAAATATACAATAGTTGTGTCCATTGCTTTAGGGTACTCTTCATTTTGGAGATTTTTTTTTTTTTTTTTACCTATTGAACTTTTGGTAAGTGCTGAAGAAACCCTGAGGGAAATAAATTGAGCTGGAAACGTTGGTCTATTTGCTCAGGCTCTTTGCGAGGCTGGGAGTAGAGAAAGAAACTATGATTTTTTGGGTTCTGGCTGGAATGGACCTTATAAGTTATCTAATTCCACACCCCCTCTAAGAGATGCTGTCATGTGCTCAATTATGTCCCTAAAAAGTGTGGTACGCCTCCAGTGGCCAAATACTCATTAACTCCTGGGAGGACCGTGCCCCCTTTGAACTGTTACAGCTTTTAGAATGATCTTCCTTAAACTGAGCCCAAATCCATCTCTACCTCATTCCACATAATGGATCCAAATTACCCCTGTGGAATCCCAGAGAACATTTCAAATTTCTTCTTCATGGGTGTTATTCAAGTATCAGAAGTTGGTTATCCTGCTTCTTTTCTAAGGTAATCATCTTGGATTCCCAGGAAATATATTTGAATGAGTCAAGTTGGTTACCTTCTCCACTTTGGTGTTTCTTTCTGTCATTGCCTGTTTCCTGCCCCAGGGTCCTGGTGGCCCTTCGATGTACCGATTCCCTGTGATGATGATTCATTAGCTCCTTGGGTCATAAGTCCTTGGTGACGCACCCATTTGGACTGTCACCTGTCTGTTCTTCCTGTCTGGCACATCTTCCCTGATTTCTGCCTTTCTGTCTGCCCACTGCTACCTGCAGCCTCTGATGCATCATCTCTTTACCTGGTTGAGGCATGGCCCTTAGATGCTGACTTAGTTCAGGTCCCCCAGGCTCTCTGAGGTGAAGATTCGTGAAGGAAGTGCTTTGGGGAGGACCTGCATAAAAGCAGGATAACAGGATAGGAGAGGGAAGAAGCCAAACAACAGTACAGCTTCCGTGCATCCCTGACCTGGGCTGGATCCCGAGGGGAGCTCTGGAGTGTAAACTACACTGCACAGAGTGTGTCCGTCCTTGAGGCAGGGGATCCTTCACGCTCCTGTACCAGTCCATCATTGGACGGCTCCAGGGTCGTAAGCTTTGGCTCACGGTTTGCCCAGAGGAAGTAGCTCCAGGACCACAAAGGTAGTCTTTTCAATAAGGTTTCGGGGTGAGTCATTTGGGACGAAATCCATAGAAGCTGGGGGCTGGGGCAGGAGGGGCTGGGCAGAGGACTGCCAGCCTCTGCTACAGCTCCTCTGTGGGATGGGCCTCAGTTTCCTTATCTGCAGTCTTGCCTCATCCTGCCTGTCTCACTGCTGAGCAAAGGAGTCCAGTCTGAGTCTGGCCCCTGGTCCCCTCTCATCCAACTGGTCAGGGTGCTCTGAGCATGCGCCAGTTTGCTGATGGCTTTCCCTAAACACATGCTTCCTAGGGCTGAAGAGGGTTCGGGATGCCCTTTGATCAGGTTGCGTTCAGGGCAGAATAATCCCACTTCCGCTCCATCCGTTAATGCAACTAAAATGGAATTGTGGGTTTTTTTTTTTTAATTTGGGAAAAGATGTTTTGATTGTCTCCTCTTCACACCACTGGGGAGGGATGGATTTCCTGCCCTAAATAGTACATGATGGTCAAACACAGGACGCCGGACGGATGAGATTGACAGCAGTTTATGAGTCATGTTCTCAGAGCCCAGCGGCGGAGCATACCTCAAGCCACGCAGGGCCACCAAGAGGTTGTCCTTGGGGGACAAGGTTCAGCTGGCAGGGGCAGTGGGAGACAGGCTTTGTAGCGACAAGAGGGGTGGGGTGGCCGGCCCCTGGTTCCCGAGGGAGGATGTGGCCGGCTTGTTGGAATGATTCCATGGGCTGGCAGGGAGGGGAAAGCTGCTGTGCTGAGCACTGGGTGGGGTGCAGCTGGTCCGGCTAGTAAGGGGAACTCGCTGGGTAGGGAACCTTCCCGCCGGGTGGGAGCGTGTCTGGGGAGAGCAGGGGCACTCATGGTTGGGTCTTTGGGGCTCCGTGGGGCTCAAATATGTCAAGGCAGCTGCACGTGGAATTTTAGACTTTACAATCTTGAGCTTCCCGTTGACCGAAACATCGGAATATTTGACCACATATGCTGTGGCTACGCCGTATCCCCATCCAGCCCCCGTGGCTGGCCACGTGCCCAGGGGCCCATCTTTGCACTTGCTCAGCCATTGCAGGCCTCTGGGAAGCATGGATAAATTCATGTCTTGAGGCGTGTGGACTCCAAGGAAAGGGGCAGGCAGAGAGGATAGAGAAGAAGGACGTGGCTGGAGCCACATGACTTTCTCGCTGGAACGGACAGCATCACCCACCGCCTCTGTCGTCTCGTGCTATCACGGTCACTCACGGCTGGCCTCTTCCAGGGATCCAGGAAGAGAACAAGCGATCCCATACACACCAAGGCACAGTAACCAGCTGTTCAGTCATTTGGGTACAAAAGTCCATTTGTATCAATAAAACAGTCCTGTAAGCACAATGCACATTTCATCATAGGTACACCGAGCTGGCGGCAACGCTTGGGTGAAGCCTTAAGGAGAACGCTATTATGCCTGATTTGTGCTTTCACAGCCATGGAGGAGAGGGGGCAGGGAGGCAGATTGGTTTTCTCAACATTAGCCTGATGAAAAAAAAAAGAAAGTCTCACAAAAGCCATCATCATCTTGCGTATTTTTTTAACTGCAAAATATAATATGTAAAGAACGCCTCAATCTGCAGGAGACAAGAAACCGAAGTGAAATAAATTATGCTCCGTGCCAGGAGCACCCATCTCCAGGCATGGTTAATGAGCTCGCCCTGCAGATGTGTCAGGGATGCCGAGTTGCTGACACAGAAGGAAGATGTGGATTCCCCGTGGTTGACTTCATATTTTTCCCTTGCTACTATTCTCCAAGGTTTGCTTGGTTCTTTTTTTCTTTTTTTTCTTTAATTTTATTGAGGTATATATTAGAAGGTATTTAGAGTGTACGTCATGATGATTTGATATCTTCTTACATTGTGAAAGGATTCCCTCCATCTAGTTAATTTTCACATCCATCACCTCACATATTGATTTACTTAAATTGTTTTTTTTTTTTTTTTTTTTTTTAGTGAGAACATTTAAGTTCTCCTTTCCTAGAGAATTTTAGTTACACGATACAGTGTTATCAACCCTGGTCCCCATGATATATGTTAGATCCTCCGATCTTATTCATCTTATAGCTGAAAGATGCACCCTTTTACCAACCTCTCCCTATTTCCCCCACTCCTGTTCCTGGCAACTAGCCACTTTCCTACTCTCTGTTTCTGTGAGTTTAATTTTTTAAAAATTGTTTTTGTTTGTTTTTTGCTGTGCTGCGAGGTATGTGGGATCTTAGTTCCCCTGCCAGGATTGAACCTGTGCCCCCTGCACTGGAAGCGCGGAGCTTATTTTTAATTTGAAGCATTCCCTTGAAATCTCTTTAGGACAATGTTGTATGATGAGAGATTAACTGGATTTGTAGAAACCAAAGAAGCTGGTCTGTCTTGTTAAGAGAAGTGATCTGGCCTAAGGGTGAGAAACAATCTAACCTTGAGGATGATGAGCTTTACTTTGGGGTCCAAAGCACAGGGAGTCTTGTGCAGTGGAGAGAGTAGCATTTTTGTTAGACTGTCTGGATTGGGTCCCGGCTCCCTTTCTTCTAAGCTGTTAGACAAGTTGATTAACTTCTTTGATCCTCAGTTTTCCTTGTTTACACTACTCGGATAATGAGACGAGCTCTGTAGCCCTGGGGGTGAGCGTGGGGATGAACAATCAATCAGAAAATGTGTGTGAACATGCAAATGGCAAAGCCCTATATAAAGTGAGCTTATTATCAACATCCCTGGGCCTCAGTTTCCTCATTTGTCAAATGAGATATTGGACCAGTTTCTGAGCTTTCTTTCAGTTCTGAGATTGCCAGCCTAATGAGGGGACAAGGCAGCCTGCTTATTTTATAGTGTGTGTGCAATGGCCCCTACAACTTGCAATGCATTAAGTTGAGAAGAGTAAAGAACCAAGATGAAGAAGGTAGTGTCTGCCCTCAAAGTGATTCACAACATACAGAGGACAATGGGCATATAAATAAATTCACCCCAGTGGGACGTGGAGGTCGTGGGTGGGAGGTGGTGAGCCACGTGTGTAGATGCAGACAAGACTGGACCACCTTGTCTCCAGGTTCCATATTGAAATCAGTCCTAAAGCTTTTGACCTCATCTCAGATTGGCACACGAGGGTTTTGGTCCAGTTTTTAAATTCCCTCTGGGTGGCATTGTGAGATATAGGAGTTACACAGCAGGAGAGAAAGATGTGGATTTCTAGATCCCTGTTCTAGCAGTGGCCTCCTAGGAGCCATGCTTGCTCAGCCTCCCAGCTGTGAGGGCAGGTTAAATGTCTTATCCTGAGTCAAAGGATCAGGAAGTATTTTAGAGTTGGGCAGATGGATTCTTAGGAAACGTCTAGTCCACAGCGGGAAGTAGAAGCCCTGGGGAAGGGAGCTCTGTTATTATTATGAATCTGTGTTCTGCAAACCTTTCCTTCCTCTGTGTTGTCTAATGCAGGTTCCTAATCTTGACTGCACCCTAGGATCATGGGGAGAATTAAAAAACCTCCAGGCTGCGCCCTTGACCAATTGAGTCAGAATCTTTGGGGGTGGGACCAGAGTATCAGTATCCTTAAAACTCCCAGGTGATTCCAACACTCAGCCAGGGTTCAGAACCCCTAGCCTAAGTCTTCCCATCAGCTCCAGCTTTGCCCCATGTTGCTTCAGTCCATCCTGAAGACTCCACCCTTCCAGTTCCTGAGCCAGTGTGACTAAGGCAGGCTCACCCCAGGGTGTGGCATCCAGAGTGGGTATCATGGCCCTAGTCCAGTACCTGGGGCCATCTGAGTCCACCTCTTTGACTTCACCTCCCGTGACTCTCTCCCTACTCGCTCTGCTTCAGTCCAGCTGGTCTTCCTTCGGTTCATCCAACACACCAAACCCATTTCCACCTCAGGACCCCGGCAGCTTCTCTCCCCTTTGTCTGGAAGTTTCTTGCCTTTGACAGTTGTACGGAGGGTCCTTTCCATGATTCAGATCACCTTCCTGACCCTTTCTCCACTAGCCCCTCAGCCCATGTACGCTCAGTGAGTCACCTGATTTATTTTTCCCATAGCACTGATTATTCACTGAAATTTTTTGCTTACTTGGTGCTGGTCCATCTCATTCCACAAGGATGTGCTCCGTGAGAGCAGGGGCTTGTTCTGTGGGTCACGCATGAGCTCTCGGATGAGGTCATTGCCTCTCCTGGGTCTTCATAAATATTTACGATTGGTTGATTTCTTCTGTCAGATACCCAGGCTGTCTGCCTGGCAGTATCACTGACCTCCCTCCCTCTTTATCCATTCCTGTGTTTCCCATTGTCCTTTTTCCCCCATAGCGTTATGCACACAGTAGGTGGAGATTTACTGGCTTGGGGGAATCTACAAAATTTTCAAGCACCAGTGATGACGCCTGAAAGTGTTAAGTATATAGAATCTTCCACTCACAGAAGTGACATAAACTTTAAAAACATTTTCTTTTCCTCCTGCTGCATTATCACCAAGTTTTGGGGAAAAAAATATTCTGGAACAAAATGTTTCAGTTGTGAGCTGTTTGTATGCTTTGCTACATTTCCTTCCTTGAGGGGATTTATTAACTTAAAATGGAAACCCTCCCCTTGTGAAAAGTATTTAATCATGTTTTCAAAACATGTGGACTGCAGAGTGTAGGTCAGTCATCACCAGGCCTCATCCCTTGTCTCCATTTTGTTGGCCCTGGGGCCTTTCCCGCAGGCAGGTGGAGGAGGTGCTCTCCAGAGCCCTCGGCCTGAGTTTAAAGCTTGAGTCATCTTGTCATCTTTTCAAAATAGAAGGGATTTTAAGTAAAAGGAACTGGAAAGAAACCTTCAAGCCCTAACCCTGAACACAGCCACAGGGAACAAAGGCCTGGTCCACTTCAGCCCTGGTCCAGAGCGCAGATGATATAACTATAGGCAGAATCAATGCCAGCCCCTTCCTTGGACATGCTCCACTCTGCAGGAGCAATCCCAACTTTAAAATTTTACTTTCCATCTTTTAGTTACTTGTATAACACCCCCTCATGGCTGTTCACTCACAGGGGAATTCGTGAGCAGGTGGACCTGATATTAGGATGGTTTCTTGCTTTGGTATAAGAAACGAGACTCAAAGGGTTTAGGTGATCTGCCTAAAGTCACGAGGTGATGGGCCCATAAGCTGTGGCTCAGACCACATCCTTGTGCGTTTGAGTGCATATTGGGTCCACGGATGCCTGTGTGCTGGCAGAGGAAGCCAGCAAGGAATAAAGACTGGGATTCACAGCTCCCAGCTCTGAGACTCACCAGCTGGATGGCCCTGAGCCGGTCCCTTCCCCTTTCTCGGCAGCAGGTCTTTGGTCTGTAAAGTGATGGGGTCTGAACTGTGGGCATCCGAGATTCTTTCCTCTCCTCTTCTCTTGTGTCTCTCTGACACTTTTGTGTACCATTCCCCATAAAACCATGGCGGGGTCTCATGGTTAGGGTGGCTTTTAGGGGTGAAGAGAAATTTAGTATCATTATGGATGCCTTCGTTCTGACCAGTTATTGGTAAGATTTTCCCAGAGTAAAGGACTGCTCTTTGCTGGGACTTATGCATTAAAAAAAAATACAAATCACCGAGAAAGTGGGATCACAAGCCTTTGGTACCGCTCCCGGCCTGTCTCCACTGGCTGATACCCTCTCAGAGCTTCAGTCTCCTCGTCTGTGAGTTGTGTGTGGTGTTGACACCTTCCTCCCAGGGTTGCCAAAAGACTAAATGCAATCAGGAACATGAAGGTCTTGGACACCACGTGGACATCATGAGGTGGAGAGATGCAGGGAGTGACCAGTACCAGGAAGGGGTATCCCTGTTCCCCTAGGGGCCCCCTTCCTTGCTGGGGAGCCCACTGGACGTGATCCCTTTGCTTCTTTCCTTCCTCCGTCCCAGGCACAGGAGTGGCCTCTCTGACTGGAGGACCGACCGGGTCACACTGGGCATGCTCAGCTCAGCTGGGACCTTACTCTCCTTTAGAGGGCGGTGTGCACGCAGAGACACAAGGCTGAGGGCCCGTCCAGGGCTCTGTCCCGGTGCTCAGCACGAGGGCCGCCTGGGCCTCCACTGGCTGGCTGCCTCCTGCAGCTCATCGCACAGGCCCCTTAGGCCCCGACTCCCAGGCGATATGCTGACCTCCATCTGCCTTGCTATTCATCCGATGTCTCAGTTGGTTGAGAACCTGGGTAGGAAACAGGAGTGCGACTTAGTACCACATGCCCCCCCTCGCAACCACCATGCGCCCTGCCCCCATCAGAGGCCTCCAACCCCAGTTCCCACTAGCCTGGGCCTGGGCTTGTTCGTCAACATCTGACTTGGAGGAGAGCCTTCCATCTCCTTCCCGGGCATCTTCAAGGAGAGCAGATGACACGACCTCATCCGTCACTCCTTCTGGTGTTTCGTAACCCTGGCCGACACGCTCTGCTTCTCGGGTTAACCTACATTCCACCCACTGCCATTTGTTAAGCCCGCTCCCTCCAGGCTCACGGCACCAGCCTCATTCGAGGAAAGATGAATAACTCGCTCACAGTCACCCTCTCCTTTGTTAAAAAGTCACCTTTCTGCCTGGTGGTGTTTGTTGCTTAGAGAGATGTCCAGACATGCGGCTTTTGTTGCGTTGTCTTTTCCAAGCACAACTGAATCTCAGCTTCATAGGCTGCCAGAATTAGAAAAGTGTACCAGGACCCCCAATCCAGATGGTCTTGGCCTCCCTCTAATGAACCAAGATGCCACCAGTCAGCTTTGTCTGTTTCTTTGCGTGGTGTAGCCAGGAACACATACGGCTGCCCCATATACTAGAGACGCACGTGATTTAGATACTCCAGAGCCCCTGTCCTTGGTAATTACCAGCTCTTCCCAGATGCCACCCAAACACCAACCACATCACCGAATATTCCAGGTCTGGAAGTTCCTGGGGAATGAGGGTCTTCGTGTATGTTCTAGAGATATTCCACAGCCCCTTGGTAATTCTCTGGTGACCTGCTCTGAAAGCTGGCCCTGCATGCGATTCAAGGACAGTTTCAGCTCTTGATTTTGTTGGTTCCTCCTCTGACCAGAATTCTTTGCTTTGGAATTGGATTATCCTTCCCTCCCTCATTAGAGTTCCCTCTATCGGTCAGGATAGGCTGGGTTGTGCTGCAGTAACAACAGCTCCACAATCTCATTGGTCAGCAGGGAGGGTTCTGCTCACTGTGGGCATTCAGGGACCAGGCTGATGGAACAGCCACCATCTCAAATATTGCTAGTTGCTGTCAGAGGGAAAAAGAGACTGGGGTGAATTGTGTGAGTCATTGAACCTTGTGACTAGTGGTGACACATGTCACTTCTGCTTGCTTCTCATGGACCAAAGCAAGTCACATGGATGTATCTAACTTCATCAGGGGTGGGAATAGCAATCCCACTACAGGTCTGCAAACAGAGAGCCCAGAATACTTGGTAGACACACTAGCGATTCTTACCACACCAGCTTTCTTTCTCTTTCCAGAGAGGAAAGAATTCTATAAACCTTCTGTTAAAGAAAATAAGCTATCTAATCCTGTCTTCCAATTTACTTAATTTAAAAGGAGCAAAAAATTAAAAAAATAAAAGGAGCATACTTGGACCTAATTAGGGAAAGTGATTTTCTCAAGATCATACACTGAGCCAATGGCACATTATTATTACTAGAAACCAGGTCTGCTGACATGATTTTGGTTTTTCCTTTTTGGACCATAATATCATGTAGACATGTTATTTTGTTGATTTATTCATATACCCGTTTGGGTTTCTGAATCAGTAAGGTTGTTACTAATTTTAGCTTGACTGGCTGGTGGGTAGTGATACTATGGTAGACTATCAGCAAGGGAACTATTTAAGTTAATGACTCTCCCCCCCCAGGCTTGTAAAATAAAACAATATGATGGTTTTCTTCATGGGAACATGCATCTGTGTTTAAATAGCAGTGCTGCCAGCATTCTCTGTCAAAAAGCCCAGCCTCAGAGCTCAGTGCATGTAAACTGAGCACCCACTAATAGTCCAGCATAATGGTAGGACTTAAATTGGAAATGCAGGTGGACAATTAAATTGGATAGTAATAGCAGTGGCATTAAAGGTCTTCTCAATGCCATGTGCTGTGCTGTTTATATTTTCATTAACTGACTTAATCGCAGTGCTTATTTGGCAGGTAGACATTGGTAGCCACAACTTACAGATGAAAACATTGATGGTCACAAAGATTAAATAACCAGCTGAGATAGTAAAACTAGTGATTATAGAGAATAACCTTTATCATTCTCACCATACCCATTTATTGGGTAGAAAACCCCAGGTTGAAATTGTTGTGGTCATTTACTCATTTGTTATCTCTGACCAGGCTTCCCCAGTGGGGGCATGTACACCCTAGGAGTGCAGGGACCGGGTATGTCTTGATACCACTGTATCCATAGCCCCTAGCACTGAGCCTGCCCTGTTACTGGTATTCTGTAAACAAGAAGTTTTAATGATCATAGGTTTGGGTACCCTGGATCCCAGGCAGAGATGTGAGTTTAAGCTTCTCCCTGGTTTAGTCACTTTGTTTTACAGGGTTTGACCCTCCCCATCTTCTTACCTCCATAAGCCCCACCCATTTCTTTGGAGTATCTTGGGCTTCTGCACACTAAATATCTTAATTTTAATATTTTTATATATCTCTCCCTTGTTCTTGCCCTTATGCCCTCTCTCGTTCTCTCTCCCTTTCCATCCCCTCTTTCTCCTTGTGTTTGCTCTTTCTCTGCTTTAATGATCATGATAAAGAAGTACTGACTCCAGAACCCACCTCTGAGGAGTGGCTTGTTGCTGGGTCATTTAATTCTGCAGTGAGGATGCTCACCTCAGGTGCATCCAGAACCAGTCTTCGATGTGGTGTCATGCAATCTCATTTAGTGTCTCTGCTCATGAGTGCACTGAAATTTCCTTTAATTATTTCATTCATCCAATTTTAATTTTGTAACTTAACTGTGGAATATAATAATTGGGTTTAGCATATCCAGTCTTGACTGAAAATGGATACATCCTAGAGTATACTTTTGGTCTGGGTTGTCCAGCGGCTTGTCAGTTTAGCATCACTGCCATCAATTCGTGAGTTTGTCACATGTGTACTGAGTATCTGCTATGTGCCAGGCACTGTGCTGCTTACAGTGATGTAATAAGCAGGACATAATGCCATCCAGCGAAAAGCTCACACGTTATCGGGGGCGGGGGAGGCACATGAACAGAAAATCATTGTGTTTATGTAGCAAAGCTAAAGGTATAGACATGCCTGAGGCAATGGGTGCTCAGAGGAGGATCCATAATTAAGTCTTACTGGCTGTAGTAGATAAACTCTGAGATGGCCCCCCTTATCCCCACATTCTGGTGCTTGTGTCCTTATGGAATTACCTTCCCCCAAAGGACCTGTGATTTCCATCTATCTGGTAGAAAACAGCAAAGGTGACTGATGGCGCTTGATTAGGTTGAACAAGAGTTTAATGCCCATCTTGCTACCTTCCTGGCCTTTGCTGGCTTTGCTGAAGGGAGTGGCCATGTGAACTGCCCTACGGATAGACCTACACAGTCAGGAATTTCTGCCAGCAGCCACATGGATGGCTGGGATGAGAACTCAGCCCCGACAGATACTTCAGTTGCAGGCTCATAGAACACAGCTAAGCTGTGGCTGGGCTCCTGACCTGCAGGAGCTGTAAGGCAATACAGTGTGTACTGGTTTAACCCCCTGAGGTTGTGGTAATACCATTATGTAGCAATAGATAACTGACACAGTGTTTGAGGAAAACTTCCTGCAGGAAGTGACACCTGAACGGTGTCTTGAAGGGTGAGTAGGAGTCAGGCAGGTGCCTCAGATCTTCCCCGACTGATGCTGGGGTCAGGTCCTCATCAGTTACGAATGACTAGCTCTCCACCTTCGACAGCTTCCTTAGCCATCTGCAGGCCCATCACACGGGCAAGATAACATGTGAAGAAAGAGTCAGCCGGTCTGCATGCAGTGGACAGTGATGCAGAATCCAACCTCCTGCCTTGATGATTCACCAAGCTTCTTTCCCCTATTCCCTTTAAAAATCATCATGGCTGCGCAGAATCTTCCAGGTGGGTCTCAGGGCGTAAGTGCTCCTTCTCCCCAGATTGCCGGCTTTTCTGATTAAAGCAACTTTCCTCTCTTAAAAAAAAAAAAAAAAAAGTAAAAATGCATCTACTACCCCTGACCCATGCAACATCACAGCTTAGCCCAGCCCGCCTTAAACGTGCTCGGAACGCATATGTTAGCCTACAAGTAGGGCATAGTCATCTGACACAAAGTCTATTTTATAATATAATGTTGACTACTGCATGCAGTTGAACACTGTGCTGAAAGTGAAAAACAGGACGGCTGTCTGGGTACAGAATGGTAGCCAGTGTGCTGGTCTTTTACCCGTGAGATCGCAGGGCTGCCTGGGAGCTGTGGCTGCCACGGCTCAGCATCACGAGAGAGGATCTTACTGCATAATTAGCCTGGGAAAAGCTCAAAATGCAAAACTTGAAGCCTGGTTTCTACTGAATGCGAATTGTCGTCACACCGCTGTAAAGTCGAAACACCCTCTGTCGAACCATCGAATGTTGGGGACCATCCTCATAGGGAAGAGTGAGTGGGGTGCCCTGGGGAGAAGGACATTGAAAAGAGCGGGGACACAGCATGGGTGAAGGTTTGGGGCAAGAAAAGGCCGGGGTGGTAAGGGGGCCCATTAGGTAGAACGGTCAAAAATTGCTGCTAGTGGACACGTTTAGATTTGCAAAAATGCCCCTTTCATTAGAACTGACCTGTTATAAGCAGCCCAGTGCTGCCAGAGCTTCAACTTTGAAGGAGTTCCCGTTAACACTCACTTGACTCACGTAATGTGGTATTTTTGACTTAAAAAACATTAAGATTGTCTGTCTTCATGGAGTCTCTCCATTTCCTTGAATTAATCTGAAGCGCTGGAATTTCTCTAGGCGTGTTCGAGCTTCACAGGCTAGCATCTCACATCCTCACGGCAAAGGAGAGCCTCAAGGATCCCATGGTGCTCTTCCGTCCCGGACCCACTGCAAGCTGGGAATACATCCTCTGCACTTGGCAAAGGAGAAAATAAGTCAGAGCCAAGGGAGGTTAGTAGCCAGGGCTTGAGGTGGGAATGGACGCCCTCAGTTCCTTCCTGGAAGCTTACCTCTGTCTACCCCTGCACGCTTTCTCTTTTCAAGCCTGAGTCCCTTTTCCTCCTGTACAAGGCCAGCCACTCACCAGTGGGCTTGACCCCAGCCCGTTCTGCCTGTTCTCAGCATCGCTCATCAGTCACTTCTTCCCCTTGTCCTTGACCTTTTGCTTCCTCCTGACCTTTTTCTTTTTAGATTGCAAAGATGGCTGAGCATTTCCAATTCTAAGAACATGTTCTCTCTTGCCCCTGCATTTTCCAGGGTTTGCGCTGAGTTTCTCTCTCCCTCTTGACCTTCTCAACGGCGGCTCTTGGCTGAGTGGCGAATTCTCTCTGCTTCTGTGTCCTCATCTCCCATCTCTTCTTTGGTGCCTTGAGGTCCGATCGGCTGACTTCCCATCCCGCTCACCTCTGCACTTCGCTGACGCCCAGGGCAAGCCTTCTGTGTTGCAAGTGACGCGGTTAACCGTGCCTGCTTCTTCCTGCAGCTTCTTTTGCTCTTGGCTTCCACGTCAACACCCTCGCCCTTGTTCTCCTCTCCTCTGACGGACTCTTCTCTCTCTCCCCTGTCTGTCTTCCGTTCCCCATTCTGTCTCTTAATTAAATGTCGAGGTTCCTCTGAGCCTGTCCTTCCTGCCATATGTCCTGGCTGAACACGCACATCTTCTCTCCTGGATTTAGCCTTCGTCATGAGCAGAGGACCATCAGAGCTGTGTTTCTAGCCCTGATCTCTGTGCACCGACCACGCCAGCCTCATCCCCTGACACTCCCCACGTACATGAAGCTCTTTTTGTACAGAACTGGCTTCCCACAAACGCCAGGGTGCTGGGGTTCCCTCTGCCTCCGATTCATGCCACAGCCTAGGCTGTCTCCCCACACTGGCTCACTACTACTCATCCTTCAAGACTCAGGTCAGGCGTCGGCTCCTCCTGGAAGCCTCCAGAGCCTCTGGCAGGGACCAGATAACGTCCCTCTTCTCCATGCACATTCCCACTCTGGTGGCATTGCTTCCTTGTGGTTGCCTCTTGTCGCTTCCCATTTGTCTGTAGGCTTCCAGAAGGCACCAGCTTTCTTGTCTTTAACCTTGTACACTCAGAGTCTGTCACTGTGCCATTCATTCATTCATTCATTCATTCAACAAGTAACGGTATGCACCTGCCTTCACTAGGTACCCTCCTGGGCCCCGGGGGTCTGTGGTGAGCAGTGGGGTGGGAACACACGCAAAGGTCACAGCATCCTGGGACTCGTGTCTGGTAAAGCGTAGCTGGGACTTTGGTTCTAATGCAGGCAGCATGGTCGGGGAAGGCTTCCCGAAGCTGAGACCAGATGAGGGATCGGGGTTAGCTTGTCGATGCCCTTAGGGTAGGGGGCTGAGGAGGAGGGATGTTCCAGGTAGAAGGGACGCCTGTGCAAAGGTGAAGAGGTGAAAGGGAGTATGACTTGCTGGAAGAAGAGAAAGCAGCCCCGAGGCTTGACCTGATGTTTGAGGTGGGGTCTGCAGAGAAAGGAGGCAGGAGAGGACCATGGCCGAGGGCAGCACGGGGAGTGGATGGAGGGGCCGGGGGACACCCAGGGAGCCCGTCAGGAGGCTCTGCGGCAGCTCAGGTGAGAGGTGATGGCACAGAGTGCTTCCGAGCTCAGACTGTGTTGATACGCGTTTGTCAAAGGTGTTAGCAGGTGCCAAGTGTCAAAGACGAGGTCAGGATGTAGAACAAGCCGGTGCTTCTCCTGGCAGACTGGTGTTACTAAGACACATAGGCATCGGATTCTTTTATTTTTTTTATTTTTATTGATTTATTTTTGGCTGTGTTGGGTCGTCGTTGCTGTGCGCGGGCTTTCTCTAGTTGTGGTGAGCGGGGGCTACTCTTCGTTGCGGTGTGTGGGCTTCTCATTGTGGTGGCTTCTCTCGTTGTGGAGCACGGGCTCTAGGTGCATGGACTTCAGTAGTTGTGGCACGTGTGCTCAGTAGTTGTGGCTCGCGAGCTTAGTTGCTCTGCAGCATGTGGGATCTTCCCGGACCAGGGCTTGAACCCGTGTCCCCTGCATTGGCAGGCGGATGCTTAACCGCTGTGCCACCAGGGAAGTCCTAGGCATTGGATTCTGACTAAAAGCAGCCTGTGGTTTTCCCCCTGAGTAGAGGATGGAGTGAAGTTTTAATTCCTAATGCTGCAATCAGGGCTTCTTGTATTGGGAATTCATTTTTGCGTTGGTTTTGAGTGGCCGCATTGACTGCAGGTTTTTGCCGGCTTCAAGTGACAGAAAGAGAGCAGATGTCCCTGTTTCGTTTTTCTCAGTTTGCCTTGATCAGAAGCAATCAAGGCAACAGGGCTGCTGCTGGGATCTGTGGGGAAATCAAGCTTCTGCTGGCCTTGGCACCATCTAAGCTGAGAGGCGCGAGCGTTACTGAAGGCAGCCCACATCCCAGCTGGCCCAGATGCAGCCTTCCTAAGGCGGGTAATAAAGGCAGACTCAGCAGGACAACTTAGAAGTAAATTTGTCTGTTTCTGGAAGCACGGGAAAGAGCCGTGAGAAATGATATTTATGTTAGATGTTACCTTTCCCTGAGTTTTCTTTCAAAAGTCCTAATGATTTCTTTTCATGTGGTTGCCTGGGGATATTGTTTCCAGCCCATCTCCCACAGCAGAGCGAGGCTTTGTGGCTTGGTTGCCTGGAGTAGTCGAGTATGGAGGAGGGGACCGTGGGCGGAAAATGGCTTTTCTCCTTCTCTAAAAAGAATGTCCTTCCATTTGCATCTGCCCTGCTCACCTCTTGACATCACCTCTCCGATCCCCCTCAAGCCTCAGCTAATTTGTACGCTTTGCCTACCCGAGGCACTTGCTGTTCCTCTTGGCCTGCTTTTCCCCTAGGTTTTTTCACAGAAGGCACCTGCTCATTCTCACATCACGGCTGGAATTGACTGTGGACACCTTGCTTGATTATGACAGTTAATTTCCTGGGTCAACTTGGTGGGGCCATGGTGCCCAGATGATGTGGTAAGCATTATCCTGGATGTTTCTGTGATGGTGTTTCTGTGGAGGAGAGTAACACATAAATGGGTGAACTTTGAGTAAAGCAGATTGCCCTCTGTAATGTGGGTGGGCCTCATCTAATTAGTCGAAGGTCTTGCTGGAACAAAGACTGGCCTCCCAAAGCAAGGGGGTGTTTTGCCAGTAGATAACCTTCAGACCTGAACTGCAACATGGGCTCTTCCCTGGGTATTCAGCCTGCTGGCCCTCCCTGAAGATTTTGCACTTGCCAACCATGACAATGGCATGAACCAATTTCTTAAAATAAATCTCTCTCTCTCTCTCTTCACATCCTCCTGGTCTTCTTTCTCCTGAGAACCCTGACTGATACACTGATCATCCTGCCCAAGGTCTCACTTCTCCTTCCTCCACAAGTTGCTCTGCTTTATCATTGCCCTGTTTCCATTCAAAAGACTTGTCACCACCTGCAATTATCTTGTGTATTTGTTTGCCTCCTCATTTACTGCTTCTCTCCCCCAAGAAAATGTACATACCCCAAGGTCGGGCACCTTACCTGTCCTGTGCATGGTTCTAAACCCCAGAACCTAGCACACCCTCTGGCACATGAACCATGCTGAGTGAATAATTAAGTGAAGTGAATGCAGTCTTTTAGCTCAAAAAGAGGCATTGGAACAAAAACTTGTACACAAATGTTCATAGCAGCATTATTCCTAATAGGCCCAAAGTGGAAACAACCCAAATTGTCCATCAGCTGATGAATGGATAAACAGCATGTAGAATATGCACACAATGGAATGTTATCAAGACATGAAAAGGAATGAAGTCTTGATACACGCTACAATGTGGATGAACCTTGAAAACATCATGCTAAGTGGAAGAAGTCAGACATAAAAGGCCACACACATTGGATGATTACATTCAAATGAAATATCCAGAATAGGCAAATCCATAGAGACAGAAAGTGGATTAGTGGTTGCCAGGGGCTGGGGATGGAGGGGGATAAAGGAATGGGCAGTGATGGTTATGGTTACAAAGTTTCAGTTCAGGGTAATGAGAATGTTCTGGAATTAGAGAGTGCCAATGCTTGCACAGCATTATGAATATACTAAAAGACACTGAATTGTATACTTTGGAATGGTGAATTTTATGTTAGGTGAATTTTACCGCAATTAAAATAAAGCAGGTAGGTATCCACTCTCTCATTTAATCCTGACCTCACCTTGGGAGTGGATCCAACAGTTAATACTGAGCAGAGAGTTGAAATGATGATTGTCCTAGAATCCCACAGCTGGCAAGCGGCAGAATCACAAATGCCATCCAAGGATCCTTGGCCGCTATGGTTTTTGAATCCATCTGTGTTTGTCCACTTCCTCTGCCGTGCCTTCGATTTAATTCACTCTTGCTTGTCTTTGGACTCTGCTGATAGGCTCCTGCTTGGTGGTCTCCTGGCTTATAGTCAATCAGCCTGCGTCCCATTTTCCACCCTCCACCACAGTGATCTTTATTGAGAAAGCATGTACTGTACCATGTTACTTTCATCCAAAAACTCCCTTACTGGATCCCCCGTGCATCCCTAACAGTGAATGCCTTTCTCCTTCTATCAGCAGTGGCCCCTTAGGTTTAAAATTGCATCACTCACTCCCATGTTCGTGGTGGCACCACTCACAAGCCAGAAGATGGAAACAGCCTAAAAGTCTGTCAATGGATGAATGGACCAGTGGGTAAATAAGATGTAGGACACACACACACACATACACACACACACACACATGCACACACTGGACTATTATTCAGCCATGAGAAAGAAGGAAATCCTGCCGCATGTGACAGTGTGCCTGGACCTTGAGGAAATGATGCTAAGTAAGATAAGTCAGACAGAGATAGACAAATACTGTGTGATATCACTTATATGTGGAATCTAACAAAGACAATCTCGGAGAAACAGAGAATAGAATGGTGGTTACCGGGGGTCTGCAGGAGACCTGGGAGGTGTCAGTCGCAGGGTACAAACTTGCAGTTAGAAGAAAATAGGTTCTGGAGATTGAGTGCACAAAATAGTGATTATAATCAACAATTCTGTATTTTATACTTTGGAGGTGCTCAGAGACTAGACCTTAAAATTTTCTTTCCACAAAAAAGAAATTATAGTTATGTGACATGACAGAGGTGTTAGGGAACGCTACAGTGGTGATCGTATTGAAATACGTAAATGTATCAAATCAACACATAGAAATGTATCTTTTTTAAAAAAAATAAATTTATTTATTTATTTACTTTTGGCTGTGTTGGGTCTTAATTGCTGTGCACGGGCTTTCTCTAGTTGTGGTGAGCAGGGGCTACTCTTTGTTGCGGTGCGCGGGCTTCTCATTGTGGTGGCTTCTCGTTGCGGAGCATGGGCTCTAGGTGCGCAGGCTCAGTAGTTGTGGCACGTGGGCTTAGTAGTTGTGGCTCACAGGCTCTAGAGTGCAGGCTCAGTAGTTGTGGCACATGGGCTTAGTTGCTCCACGGCATGTGGGATGTTCCCGGACCAGGGATTGAACCCGTGTCCCCTGCAATGGCAGGCAGATTCTTAACCACTGTGTCACCAGGGAAGTCCCACATGTATCTTTTCAAATTAGTGTTTCGTTTTTTTTGGATTTGTACCCAGGAGTGGAATTGCTGGGTCATATGGTAGTTGAGTTAATTTTCTGTATATGGTGTGAGGTAAGAGTCCATCTTCATTTTTTGCATGTCAGTATCCAGCTGTCTCAACATCATTTGTTGAAAAGTCTGTTTTTTCTCTATTGAATAATCTTGTCCTCTTCAACTGGGTTAAGTACTAAAAAATTGTCTAAGCTATCTTTATTCTACTTCTTACCAAAAGCATCCCAGTCATTACCATGATCTCTATTTTACAGTTGAAGAAAATGCAGATAGGAGAGGTTAAGAAACTCTCCCTAAAGTTATATGGCTGGTTAGAGACAGAATTGGGTTGAAAAACCCAGTTCTCCTGATTCCTACTTTGTTATTCTGTTATATGAGTTACATCCATCCAGCTGAATGACTATTTTATTATAAACCGTCCTGCATTATTTAAAATGTAGAGACATTATTTTAAATGGATGGAGAAAACTCTATCAAATTTTCTACAGCCCTTGAGAGTTGAGACTACACTTTCAATTTCAAAATAATAATAAAGCTAGACATATTTCTAAGACTGCTTCATATATTAACTCATCTCACCCTCGCAGCAACCCTAAGGAGGGCAGTACTTTTACTGCCGCTGCTCCAGGCATCAGGAAAGGAGGCTCATTGAGGTTAGATGACCTGCTTCAGATCACACAGCTGGTGAGCGTGGCCAAGCCTCCTGAAAGCAGGCAGTCTGGCTTCTGAGTCTGGGTCCCACGCTACGGTGCAGCCTGCGCTGTAGGGGTCTCCTTGTTTGATGAATCTCCCTCTCTCTCTTAAAGCCCAAAGCCCCATACAGGGCTCAGCAGTGGCTTCTCTGTTTCCTTTGCTCTGGGTCACCTCTTAACTAACGTCCCTGCTCCCTCTGCCAAAGGAAAAGCACCCACAACTAAAACCAGAAAGGAAAAAGAGAGAGAGAGCAAGAAATGAATTCCCCCAAACCCACCCGCCCAGAGGGCATCCCGGCTCATATATGCCTTCATCAAATATGAATTAATTTGGTCCCTGGGCCCTGGTTGGCATTGGATGAGGCACGTGGGAGAAGGGTGGTCCCCGAGGAGCTCAGAAACTAGTGGGGACCAGCTCCAGGAAGAGCGGTGCACAGAATTAAGTTCCGTGGAGTATTCGGTTCCCTCATGGACGCTGTGATGGAGCACAGGACCATCGTGGAGAAGGTGCATGTCCCCTTGGGCTCAGAGGATCCTCCTGAACAGAGGCAGTATTGAAGCTGAGGCTGAAGGATGAGGCAGGCTTGGCTCAGGAAGTACTGGGTGGGTGTGTCGCTGGGTCAGGAACGCGGCTCTGCAGGCAGACCATCTGGGGTCAGACCCATCGTCACCTCTCACGGCTCTGTGGACTTACGTTATTTGACTTCTCGGAGCCTCTCGTTTTTGACTGTAGAATAGGTCTCAAAGCATCATGCACCTTGTCGGGTGGCGGTGAGGAATTAACAAGGTAATTCCTTTGCAGCATGCAGTGCAGCATCAGTAGCGCTCTTTGCGGCTACTGATATTGTCTGTATCATCATTATTTCAGGAAGACGGCGCTGTCTGTGGACAGCCTGGGGCGGTCAGGGGCACACACCTGGAGGGAGTCCAGAGAGGTAAGGAGGGGTCTCACATCTGCCATCATAGTGGACCCCCTGTGGTAGGTGATGGAGAGCCGGCCAAGGGCTTTACAGAGGGTGATGCAGGGGTCCTGGCTGTAGGAGGGAAGCTGGGTCAGAGCGGAGGAAAGTTCATTGGTGCAGGTGGACAGTGAGGGGGGCCCGCCTCTGTGTGTGCCCAGGTCGCCCTGCAGAGATGTGGAAGCTCTGGAAACAGCAGCCCTGGTGGCACCTGAGAGAGGAGGGTCCAGGGAGAGGTGAGTGGCTGTTAGCTTTCTGGCTTTCTGGTCTCAGTGTTTAGTTGTGATTTATTGGAAATATGGAATCCAGGGGAGGGGATGACAGTAAACTGAGACATGCCTCATCAGGGGGTCAGTGGGATTCCCGGGTGGACTTGGCCAGCATGTGTTGCTCTGAGCTGCCCTTGTCCACGTCTGTGTTGTAGTCCCACTGGCGTGATTTCCTTGAGGTGGGAACCGGGCCTCTCACTTGTCTGTTTCCAAGCCTGGGCATGTGCTCCACCATCGATCCATGGGTGCTGAACACACAGATGGGTCACCTCTGCACGAGGCTCAGAGTCACAGAACATGACAATAGTGAAGCTTCTCGGATTCTGGACCCAAGCCTTGCTGGGGGAAGCTGGGGGTGTGTCAGGGTACCACCTCTGTGAGCGTGTGCCCTGGCACTAGTTCCCGAACCATCCTGTGCCTTGGCTTCCTCGTCTGTGAAATAGGTACACTCATTGCACCCACATCAGAAGATGGAAAAAAGATCATGTATATGAGACCCTGCGAGAGGTGCCTGGGATGCAGTACCTGCTCAGTAAGTGCCCCTTTTCACTCCCTGTTCCCCATCCTCAGAACTTGGTCTGGCCAGCACAGACATTTTACACAGCCTTCTTCGAAAGAAAGGGATTTAGTTCAATTCTTCCCCTGTGAAGGCCAGGGAGCAAAGGCTTAACACATTTAAGAAACGGATGTACTGTCTGTCCTGCAAAATAACAGAAGAGCATGCTGCCCCTAGACTGACAGCTCAGTCTGCTGTTTGGGCCCCTACTGCCTTTCCATGAGATTTCTTCATCTTCCTGCCATTTCTCCCTTCGCTTCCACACCATGGCTTGCATGGTTTTCTACCGGCCTAGGAGTTTCCAGCTGGGGATTACGGTAGAGAGAAAGGTGCACGGTGTAGTCATGCAGGGGTCAAAAGGTGGCAGCCCCCAGCCCAGAGCCGAGCATCACTGCCAACTCGCCTGCCCAGGCATGGGGCCAGGTCTGGAGTGAGCATTGTCCTTGTGTCTTGGAGGAGGTCAGAGCTACCAGTCTCAAGTCAATGTCCCTGATGGCTTTGAAGGAAAGGGCAGATGGGAAGTTCAGAGATCGGTCTGGAGCCAGGATGGCCCCCAGCCGCCCTGAGATTAGTGCAGCCATGGGACCATTGGCTTCGCCTGCCGGCAGAGCATAGGCAGTCAGCACACGGATTTGGGAGCCAGAATGCTGGGGTTTGAATCCAGCACTACCTCTTACTAACTGTGCAGCTTTGACTGAGTTACTTAACCTTTCTGTGCCTCCAGAAACTCGTCTGTGAAATGAGGGTTAGTGATAACATCTATTTCACAGGATTGTTGCAAGAGATAAAAACATGTAAGGTGCTTAGAATAGCACTTGGCATACAGTGAATGCCCAGTAAACATTAACTGTTGTTCTTTTTTAATTTTTATTTTATATTGGAGTGTAACTGATTTACAGTGTGTGTTAGTTTCAGGTGTACAGCAAAGCGACTCACTTATACGTATACGTGTATCTATTCTTTTTCAAATGCTTTTCCCGTTTAGGTTATTACAGAATATTGAATTGGTGCTGTTCTTATTATTTCTGTTGGTGTTATTTGCCAGGATGGAAAGACGTGGTCGGGGAAGCCATCGTGCGCTGTGTTGGAAGCTCTGGATGGGGAGCTGGGCCACCTGGGTTTCAATCCCAGCTCTGCCATCCAGGGTGTGTGACCCTGGGCTCTCTGTACGTACAGGGACTGAGTTCTTTTAGGACGCGAGCTTGACCTCTAGCCCCTCTGTGCTCTGGTCCAGCCACGTCCCCCATGTTTTCTCCCCTTGCCTGCAGTGCTCCAGCAGTGACTTGTGCTCCCCACACCTGTCACTTAGTCCCCCGCACCTGCACTCTTCCAGTTGCTGCAGGCTCACATGTCCAACTCTTCTTGAGAACCTAGGGCTTGGCACAAAGTCGGTGCTCAATAAGTATCTCCTGATTCACTGCTACTGCTCACGAACGAGCATGGACACCTCTTCTAGGAAGCCTGCCATGAACACGACAGGCTGGCAAGTGCCCCCTTGCATCACTGCCTTTGACCCGGTTAACGCTTAGTCCTGTGTCAGCCGTCCACTCAGGCATCACCTGCCCCCAAGAAAGTCCCTGCCCTCCAGGGCCCTCCCACACAGCGGTCCTGGCTGAGCTGGGAAGCTGCACCTCTGTGTCATAGTCAGGAAGCTAGCGGCCGCTCCAGTGAGGGCACTTCTTGGGGCAAGTGGTGATGAAAACAGATCTTGAGGGAGAGAGATTTAGGGTATGGGAGGCATGGAACAAAGACCCAGGCATGAAAAAAAGAAATGAGAAGAAAGGTTCTGTTTGGTTGATTTTTATTCTTAAAGGTAAAAAGCAAAGCGACAGTGGGTATTTGAGCCGCTGAAGCGAGTATGTCTTCTTGCTTGGCTGGCTTTTATTCTGCATCCAGGGATGCAATGGTGTCTTAAAAGTTTTTTGATTTCTGTTACGAGCCCATGAGCCACTTCAAAAAACCCTAGCCTGTCTGCCTGGGCACAGCCTGTCCTCCCATCTTCAGAAAGAGTTGGGTACAAGCCTCGTGCAGCAAGAACTCACATTTAAAACCCCTGCTGCATACCAGCACCTGTTTTAATGGTTTTGTCTGAATTAAACTCATGACCATTGTTCCTGTTTTGCACACTGAGGCTTAGAAAAGTTAGTGACTTGTTCTAAGTTACCAGCTAGTAAGTGGGAAATTCGAGCCTCCATCAGCTTAGGGTGGCTCAGGGCTCCCCTCCTCTGTGTTCCCCTTTCCTTTCTTGACTCTTTCTTGCTCAGTAAAGGAAAGAGCTGTTCCGGGCTCCTGCCCCCATATGAAAGGTGGAAAGGATGGGGAGATCTGAGAGCTCAGCGGGGTCCCTGCAGAGACAGGCCTTGGCCTGGGCTTTTTCGATAACATGACAAAAGGCCTTTCCAGGTCCTGGTGGTTTCACTTTCCCAGTCTTAGGTGGGGGCACTTTCCTTACCTTTTGTTCAGCAAACAAACAAACATTAAGTTTTTTAAATTTTTTTTAAACTTTAGCTTCTGCCTCACATGTCCCTTAAACACAAAAAATAGAGAGGGTGCTGCCTGGAGGAGGATGTGCAATCTTAGGTAAAAGGGAGAGGAGAGATGGATGCAAAGAACAGGACAGACCGGGGAAGGGGCCTCAGCAGCATGGAACATGCAGACTCTGATCAAAGTGGACAAAGGCCTTTCGGGGCCTAGGCTGACACACTGTGGCGTCAAGGGGGCTTGTATACGCCACTGCCATAGCCTTGAGCACATCCCTCCATGAACTGCTGCCTCCTCTGAACCCTCCCAGACTCTGACAGCTCCAAGGCAGGGCCTGGGTCCTGGATCTTTCTTGTTCCCTATTGTATTTCTAAGGCTTACAGCACGTGCACAACGCACATATGTTACTAAGAGCTGGCCTGCACCAAGTGCAAATAGTGGCCAAGGACAGGACGGGGCAGGTGGGTCAATGCCTGTGTGCTACCGTGGGTTGTGAATTGCAGAGAGGGGTGGAAAGGTGGTGTTTATCAAGGGCTTTTACTGTTGCAACCAAAGAAGCCCAACCAAAGTGGCAGAGCAGGAACTTTCCAAGCCCTGACTTTAGTGTTAGTCCACTTGCTCACAGATACAAGCCACAAAATGTGGGTGACATTGCAGTCTCTATCCATTTCATTGCTTCTTTTTTTAAAATTTGTATTGGAATTTAGTTGATTTACTGTGTTGTGTTAGTTTCGGGTGTACAGCAAAGTGAATCTGTTATACATATACATAGATCCACTCTTTTTCTTCACTTCTTTTCCTATATAGGCCATTACAGAGTATTAAGTAGAGTTCTGTGTGCTATACAGTAGGTCCTTATTAGTCAGGACATGGAAGCAACCCAAATGTCCATTAGCAGAGGAATGGATGAAGAAGATGTGGTACATTATATACAATGGAATATTACTCAGCCATAAAAGAGAATGAAATAATGCCATTTGCGGCAACATGGATAGACCTAGAGATTGTCATACTGAGTGAACTAAGTCAGACAAATACTCATATGATATCACTTATATAAGGAATTTATTGCTTCTTTATCTCTTAATTTGTCCTTAAATTGGGTGGAGAGTTGAAGAGCTATTGATTAGCTCTTTAAATTTTGACATTAACTTGCTTTATAATAATAATAGTAAATATTATTATTGTTAGTTATTATTATTTCACATCTCAGTGTTTCTCAAAGGCCGATACCTCTGAACACCTGCACTAGCATCACGTACAGATGCTTACAGATTCCTGAGCATTTTTCTAGCCCTAGTGAGAATTTCTGGGGGGAAAAGGAGAGTGGCCTAGGATTTTTCATTTTTAACAACCACTCTGATAATTCTTAGGCCAAGCAGAGTTTGAAAGCCGCTGCCTTTTTAAAAAAAAATTAAGTAAGTAAGTAATTTATCTTTGGCTGCCTTGGATCTTCGTTGCTGCGTACGGGCTTTCTCTAGTTGCAGTGAGCGGAGGCTACTCTTCGTTGCGGTGCACGGGCTTCTCATTGCAGTGGCTTCTCTTGTTGCAGAGCACGGGCTCTAGGCGCGTGGGCTCAGTAGTTGTGGCACACAGGCTCAGTAGTTGTGGCTCATGGGCTCTAGAGCGCAGGCTCAGTAGTTGTGGTGCACCGGCTTAGTTGCTCCGTGGCATGTGGGATCTTCCCGGACCAGGGCTCAAACCCGTGCCCTCTGCATTGGCAGGCACATTCTTAACCACTGCACCACCAGCGAAGTCCCGAGAGCCGCTGTCTTTTCTTATTTAACTCCCACTTGAGTCATACTAGGGAGATTTATGTATATTCTTTTACAGGTGAGGGACCTCAGACTGGGAGAGGAGAATAATTAACTGCCCAAGGCCACACAGACACAAAGTGGCCGGATTGTGACATCTGCATGTCCTCCTAAAGCAGTTGCCCTGCTCTTCCCAAATTTGAGTTGATCTGTGTCCTTAGGACCAGGTAAAGCTCTGAGGCTTGGAAGAAGTAGAATAAGGGATTCTGAACTCACATTGGTTATAATTTAATTGGGGACATGAGAGGCACCTGGATGAAAGAGGACCAAACAGTTTGAGGTGTGGGCACAAATTCAAAGATAAGGGGCAAATACCAGGAGTTACAGGAGTTGGGAAGAAAGAGTGCTGATCTCAGCTACACTGGAGAGAATTCCAGACAGAGAAAATTCCAAGGAAAAAAGCCAGGTTTCAGATGGAGTCTCTAGAATGAGTCAGACTGGCAGAGGTAAGGGGGAATGGAGAAGGATGTCCGCGTGGAAGGAATGGCCTGGACAAAGGCAAGGAGGGAGGAAGTTAAAGCACGTCTGAGAGTCCTTCCAGCCAGAGCACATCAGTCACCCAGCTGGCAGGCTGTAATGACTTGGGCCTGGCTTATTAAGCACATTTGGAAATTGGGTGAATTGCTTGATTTGGTAAAAAATTACATGGTACATTTAATCAGGCCTCCTTTAAGGAACAAATGTCATTAAACACCACTTAATTAGCTGCCCCTGCAGCCTGACTGGGTGAAAATTATATCCTTGGCAAACTTCAAAACATTTTTAAGGTCAAATATGGAGAATAAAAATACCACTAGAAGCCCTCGGGTAATAGGCCCATAAAATCTTACCTCATTTTCATTCATTGAAAAGATTCATTCTGGATTGCAGCTAATCAGAACTTGATGGCTTTCTTTGGAGCAGAATCTGAAGACCCAGGGTGTGTTGGTCTTTATGCTAAAGGAGTGAAAAATAAAAGAGCCAGAAAAACAGACAGACATTTGATAATGCACTTGTTTATCAGCCTGCTGATTTGTTATGGGAATAAAAATGTCTACTTGCTCTGTTAACCCAGGATACTGTATATTATAGCAATCTGAGCTCTGGCTGTGCCCAGGACAAAGAAAGCAAATCAGAGAATTACTAAAGAGATGAAGTGGATGGGGCCATCATTTACTGCATTTCTAAAAATACTTCCAAGTAATTTACAATACGCACACAGAAAAGCACACATATCATAAGGGCCTGGCTTAATAAATTTCCATAAACTACAGTCACCCTTGTCACCAGCACCATCAGATCAAGAAAACAAGCATTACCACCTGTCCAGAATCCTAATGCTTTCTTTCCATCCTTCCCTTTTCTCGCCACTCCAGGGGTAATTGCGGCCCTGGCTTCTCCCAGCAGAGGTTGATGTATGTCCCCTGCTTCCTCTGAATGGCATCGTGCAGCCTGCACACTTCTGTGCCTGGCTTCTTTCACTCAGCATGCTTTGAGAGGTTCAACCATGTTGCTGCGTGTGCTGTAATTTGTCCACTCTTACTGCAGTGTTGCGTTCCGTTGGGTGATGATGCTATAATTTATTTACGTATCTTTTGGCTCACATGTATTTGGACAGTTTTATATTTGGAGCTGCTATGAATCATGCTGCTATGAACATGCCTTTTGTTGAGTCTGTCCTGGCGTATGTGGGTCTATGTAGGCATGAGATTCCTGTGGCTTAGCATATGCACCTGTGTAGCCAGAGTGTCTATGACTTCACAGCTGTGTGATATTTATATTAGTGGAAAGAATATTTATATATTACATATAATATATTAACATATTATATATAAATTATGTGTGTGAGTATGTATTTTTTGACCATCTATTATTTTGATGGTCTGTTTCTTTGAATCATGAACTCCTTGAGTGCAGAGACTTCTGGCTTATTTCTCTCAGTCCTAGAGACAAGTGAACTGCCTGGCACAGATAAATTCCAATGAGTAATTGTTCAACAAGGGAATGAGCATCGAGCTCAAGTGACCTGAATTCTAGTTATTTAGCCTCTCTGGGTCTCTCTCTCCCGTTTCTTCATCTGTCCAGTGGGGAAGATTTGTTAATTGAAGTCTGCTGACTGAGAGGGTTTAGCTTTTGTCTCAAGGAAATTATATAGCACTGCCCCGCCTCCAGCCCCTTCTCCTTATAATGTAGGGGTGGTTCTTATCTTACATCAGACTTCTTATTAAAGACAGTGTCTACTTAACCTAGATTGGGATTCTGACATGCTATTCCCCAGAGAAAGTGCTTTAATTGCAGTCACCAAAATCAAGCCATAACTAAATGCTCTCAAATTGTTACATTAGTGGAAAAAGCATTTTCCCTTCCTTCTTGTCAACGCCTTCCCCAACTTGGCTCCCGCCACAGAAATCCCTATTGGTCATTCTCCCACGTTTCACTTCACTTTTAAGTGTTAATTAAATATATTATTCTACGCATTTAAGATAAACCTGTAATCCAAATGCTGCAAACTAGCAAATACAATTTGAACACAGTTTCTCTTTAAAAAAAAGAGTGGCTTTCAAATACTTTTTTCATGTAATTTGATTCCCCTGCCTTGTTTGTAAAGTGGAGAAAATAAGACTTACGTGGCAACGTTTTCTGTCAGATCACAGTACACCTGACACAGATGGTCTCGGAGGCTTCATGGAATGATTTCAACCATCTTATCCCTTCTAGGGCTCTTTCACAATCAAGAGCTGGCATTTTCGACCAGACACTGGATTGAGTGGGTCGATGCCTTCTCTGGGCCTTTAATTACTTATCTATACAATGGAGTTTTTAGTTAAAATTATTTCCACCTTTTACGTTGTTTCCCAAATTTGGGAGTGATTTTTAGGAGGAATTTGGGGTGAAATAGATGATAGTATGTGGTAGGTTGTGTTATTTTTTCTGATTTTTCTTCCCGTGCCTTTGCCTTATGACCCTGCACTTCCATCCCCCCACCCCATCGGTGCTGGGCGTGGCCCTGCTGTTTGCCTTGGCATCCGAGATGTGGGCGGATGGACGGAGGGTCCGTTCCAAGCCTAGACCATAAGAAGCACGGTCTAGTGCTTCCAGCCTCCACCCCGGAGAGAACACGCTCTTGGATAGAACTACCACCCCTTCAGTCGAGACCCCAGAGTGAACCCATTTACAGTAGAGAATTTCCAACCATTCTGCTGACATGGGCCTGAGAATGAAAGCTCACTGCTGCACTGCTGATGGATACATACGATGAAAGTGTATCATTCTGTCAACAAAGGGAGCAATGGCAAAACCTCTCTTTGCTTTGGGCGTTCACTCTTGGTGTGTGAAGACAGTGAGGGTGAGATCCATGTAGAAGAGTAGAAACCTGTCACAGGTAACAATAAACATCATTAGCAATCTGTATAAAACTCCTCAAGGAGCCATTTACTTGTATTGCCTCACTTATCCTTAGTAATGCCTTCGAAGGAGGCATGATCATTGCTATTTTGTAGAAGACAAAAGTGGTGCTCAAAGAAGTCGAGAGGCTTGCTCAAGGGTATGTCATGGACAGGTGGGGGAGGTTGGCGGTAGTCCCAGGCCAGCACTTAACCACTTTGTGCTGCCCCTTTTCAAAGATGCGACGTGAAGTGTGAGAGGTCGGGTGTGCTCCAGCGCCTTCTCACAGAAGCCTTCTGTGCAAGTGTAGTTCACACAGAGGGTGCCAAGGGTGGGGCTACTGTTATAAAAGTCAGAGGATGAGGGAGAGGTTTGGGTCAGACTCCTGGACCATGGATGTGGCAAGACTCGACATTCACTGAATACCCATGAGTGTCTCTCTATCTCCCCGGCACACTTACAGTTGCACTGGGGCAATATGTCTAGGTTCTTGCTGGTTAGACATAGGCAGATATAGTATAAGCAAGGTCTAAGGTTGGCCCTTAAACTCACTCTGCAGATCCTTCAGCCCTCACTTTCCTGTCTACAGTCTCCTTGGAAGACGTGTGTCTTGGAGGTTATAGGTAAATGATGGAAGCAGCCTGTGCCCCAGTCACCACTGAGAAGAATGTCACCAAGAGCTGCATGACCCTCAGAGGATTTTGACATGAGTGAGAAAACTTTTATTGTGTCAACGCAATGAGACTTGGGAGTGTTTTTGTTGCTTCAGTATAACCTGTTCTATCCTAACTGAAAGATGTGATTTGCCTTTCCAGTAGGGTGAGGAAATCTCTTGGTTCTTCCCTCTAGGGTGGATACTCAAGATTTTCTGGTGTCTTTTTGCAACAATTTAAGATGAGTGAGAACAAACATTTCTAGTGTTATATAATCTCTCTGAGCATCACTGCAGAGGAATATCTGTACCTTTTAAACATTTTCTAAATCTTCCAGATCATTGTAAATGTATAGCAAATAAATGAAATAATAAGGTAGATGGATAAATGAAATAAAGGAAGAAGAATGATGAAATTGTATCTGAGCAAATAATTGCAGGGTGTAATGGGAGATGGAAGGCAGACCAGGATGAATGAAGAGCATGCCACCATAGGACTTGTCCCTTCTCTCTGACTTTAACGTCGGTTACACTGAGGCAGGAGTTGTTTCAGTGGATGATGGTGATGGCGGCAAGGCCCTGCAATGTTTTATGGTCAACCACTGCCTCTGAATAAACAGTTTATCAGCTTGAGGAACTCACAGCTACCCTCGAATCCAGCGGGAGCTCCCTCTAGATGACGCCGTTCTTCATGGCTTTAATCTGAAGCATGTATCTCCTTCTGGGGATGGTATCAAAAGAGCTTTTCATGAAAAAAAGCTCCATTTGAAATAAAAAAGTTCCATTTGTTTTTCTTAAAATTTATTTTTAAAATTCGGTTTTTTTTGCCTTTCTCATTCTGGAAAGGCAAGCTGCAGAGTGTTTATAATTAGTTCCTCACACTTCTTGACCTCTTGTTCACTGAACATTTATTGAGGAAACTTTGAGGAGAGCTTCTTTTTTTCCTGTCCATGGTAAAGAGTAATAGGATCTGAAATGTATGCAGACTTGGCCGTGGGAAGAGTAGGCAGTGACCCGAGCTGTGTGATCTGAAGATGTTCTGAACAGGGCCCTGGGCCAAAAATGCCTCCTTTGGAAAAACCAAGTGTCAGAGAACCTGTTCTCAGAAAGTTCTGCGTTGAAGAGTTATAACTCCAGAGGCTACCTGTTTCTAGGCAAATATGAGTGAGAGAAACAAGCAGAGATTCTCTGTGATTTTGGCATATAGATTTATAATGATAAAATGTATATACGTAGTCTTTTATTTCTTCAAGCTCTGCAGTAGGTGTGAGCTCACATCTTGTGCAAAACAAGCCTATGAGTTAGGGTTCATTGTGCCCATTTTATGGATGCAACTGAGCTGTGACTTGCGATGTTCTGGCCGAATGGGGATCTTAACGCTGGCTCTCATCAGGGCTGTGCAAGGATGGTTCAGAGGCTTTCCCTTTCAAACCATGACCGTAAATAAATACCATCAATACCACCACCACAACCCTTACCATCCCCGTCCCTATCCCTACCGCTACCACCATTATGACCACTGCCACTCTCGGCATTAACGTCACCATCACCGCCACCACCCACATCACCATCATCTCCACCACCGCCAGTGCCATCATTACGGCTAACCATCACCACAATAAATACCACTATCATCCCCACTACCAATAGCTCCTTGTGCAATGATGCATACTCACCTAAGGGGAGTATCAATGCCCATGCAACTCCCGGGTGCTGGCATAGAGGTGCCCTTAGGAGGGGAGGCTGAGCTGTCTGCATACTCAGACTCAGCTCCTTTCCCCACCTGCCTCTTCCTGGATTCCATTTCCCACCAACTTAATGGTTGTGCTTGCTTGTCAATTGTCTATTTTTTTTCCTAACCCCTCTGGGGGGATCATCTTCTCAGCTAGGGCGGAGGGTGAGAAAACTTGATCTTTAGGAGTTTAAAATCAACAGGAAGAGATTTTTTTTCCTTTACCCTTTTGCTCTCTGTCCATCATCCCTTCCTAGAAGCAATACACGTGAAGTGTGGTCTGACTCTTTGTTATTCAAGGTTTGGTCTTTGGAATAGTAGATTACCATCATCGAAAGGCATATTAGAAACAGAATCTCAGACTCTGTCCCAGACCTACTGAAGCAGAATCTGCATTTTGACACGATTCCTTGGAGAATCTTAAACACAAAATTTGAGAAGCACTTCTCTGGCAGTCTGGTTGGGGGCTGATAAATGGTGAGAATACAACTAAAAATCTATAAATAAAACTGGGGTTTCAAAAATATTTGCCTCATGGACCAGAGAATTGAGGCGTAATAGCAGGGCAATTATGTGCTTCATTTCCTACTGTTTGGGGAGATGCTGGGGTAAAATGAGACCCTGAACTTCTCCCCCCAGATTTTGAGCTCTTTTCATTACAGCTTGCTCACTGTCCAGGTCAGAAAACTGTTCTGTGCCCAGAACCCAGGGCATGTACAGGCAGTGGGTTAGAGCAGAGAACACCCACACAGCATCAGGAGCCTGGAGTCTAAGTTCTAGCGGAAGGTACAGTGCCAGGATATTAGAATCAGAAGGATCCTCAAAGCAACGTTACTCTCCATATGGTGCCTCTCTTTCACATCATCCTGGCTATTTTATTCCCAGCTTGAATCACTGTCTCACATCATTTTGACTATTTACTTATTTCTTGTGGCTTCTCCCACTAGAATGTGATTTCATGAGACCATGAACCTTATCCACCTGTTTGTGGCTGTATCGCCAGCATTGTCACATAGAAGGTGCTTCATGATAATTTGTAGAATAAATAAATGTAAGAAAATTGAGGTCCTAAAAATGAACATAATTTATTAACATCATTTGTTCAAGTCAAAAAGATAGAAAATTGCCTGCCAGGCACTGCCCTGGGCACTCTATATGTACAATCCTTTAGGATAGGAATTATCATTCCTATTTTTTTTTTCATGAGGATGGATGTCCCAAATGACAGCGATTGTTAAGAACCAGGATCTTTCCAGAATAACATGTTTCCTCCCCTTTTATTTATTTATTTTTTTATTTTATTTTTTTTTTTACTTTTAAATTAATTAATTTATTTATTTACTTTTGGCTGTGTTGGGTCTTCATTTCTTTTTTTTTTTTTTTATTAGTTTCTGCTTTATAACAAAGTGAATCAGTCATACATATACATCTGTTCCCACATCCCCTCCCTCATGCATCTCCCTCCCTCCCACCCTCCCCATCCCACCCCTCCAGGCGGTCACAAAGCACCGAGCTGATCTCCCTGTGCTCTGCGGCTGCTTCCCACTATCTATCTACCTTACGTTTGGTAGTGTATATATGTCCATGCCTCTCTTTCCCTTTGTCACAGCTTACCCTTCCCCTTCCCCATATCCTCAAGTCCATTCTCAAGTAGGTCTGTGTCTTTATTCCCGTTTTACCCCTAGGTTCTTCATGACATTTTTTTTTTTTTAATTCCATATATATGTGTTAGCATACGGTATTTGTCTTTCTCTTTCTGACTTACTTCACTCTGTATGACAGACTCTAGGTCTATCCACCTCATTACAAATAGCTCAGTTTCGTTTCTTTTTATGGCTGAGTAATATTCCATTGTATATATGTGCCACATCTTCTTTATCCATTCATCCGATGATGGACACTTAGGTTGTTTCCAGCTCCGGGCTATTGTGAATAGAGCTGCAATGAACATTTTGGTACATGTCTCTTTTTGAATTATGGTTTTCTCAGGGTATATGCCTAGTAGTGGGATTGCTGGCTCATATGGTAGTTCTATTTTTAGTTTTTTAAGGAACCTCCATACTGTTCTCCATAGTGGCTGTACCAATTCACATTCCCACCAGCAGTGCAAGAGTGTTCCCTTTTCTCCACACCCTCTCCAGCATTTATTGTTTCTAGATTTCTTGATGATGGCCATTCTGACTGGTGTGAGATGATATCTCATTGTAGTTTTGATTTGCATTTCTCTAATGATTAATGATGTTGAGCATTCTTTCATGTGTTTGTTGGCAGTCTGTATATCTTCTTTGGAGAAATGCCTATTTAAGTCTTCTGCCCATTTTTGGATTGGGTTGTTTGTTTTTTTGCTATTGAGCTGCATGAGCTGTTTATAAATTTTGGAGATTAATCCTTTGTCAGTTGCTTCATTTGCAAATATTTTCTCCCATTCTGAGGGTTGTCTTTTGGTCTTGTTTATGGTTTCCTTTGCTGTGCAAAAGCTTTGAAGTTTCATTAGGTCCCATTTGTTTATCTTTGTTTTTATTTCCATTTCTCTAGGAGGTGGGTCCAAAAGGATCTTGCTGTGATTTATGTCGTAGAGTGTTCTACCTATGTTTTCCTCTAAGAGTTTGATAGTTTCTGGCCTTACATTTAGGTCTTTAATCCATTTTGAGCTTATTTTTGTGTATGGTGTTAGGGAATGATCTAATCTCATACTTTTACATGTCCCTGTCCAGTTTTCCCAGCACCACTTATTGAAGAGGCTGTCCTTTCTCCACTGTACATTCCTGCCTCCTTTATCAAAGATAAGTTGGCCATATGTGCGTGGGTTTATCTCTGGGCTTTCTATCCTGATCCACTGATCTATCTTTCTGTTTTTATGCCAGTACCACACTGTCTTGATTACTGTAGCTTTGTAGTATAGTCTGAAGTCAGGCAGCCTGATTCCTCCAGCTCCGTTTTTCGTTCTCAAGATTGCTTTGGCTATTCGGGGTCTTTTGTTTTTCCAAACAAATTTTGAAATTTTTTGTTCTACTTCTGTGAAAAATGCCAGTGGTAGTTTGATAGGGATTGCATTGAATCTGTAGATTGCTTTGGGTAGTAGAGTCATTTTCACAATATTGATTCTTCCAATCCAGGAGCATGGTATATCTCTCCATCTATTTATATCATCTTTAATTTCTTTCATCAGTGTCTTATAATTTTCTGCATACAGGTCTTTTGTCTCCTTAGGTAGGTTTATTCCTAGATATTATATTCTTTTTGTTGCAATGGTAAATGGGAGTGTTTTCTTGATTTCATTTTCAGATTTTTCATCATTAGTGTACAGGAATGCCAGAGATTTCTGTGCATTAATTTTGTATCCTGCTACTTTACCAAATTCATTGATTAGCTCTAGTAGTTTTTCGGTAGCATCTTTAGGATTCTCTATGTATAGTATCATGTCATCTGCAAACAGTGACAGCTTTACTTCTTCTTTTCCAATTTGGATTCCTTTTATTTCCTTTTCTTCTCTGATTGCTGTGGCTAAAACTTCCAAAACTATGTTGAATAAGAGTGGTGAGAGTGGGCAGCCTTGTCTTGTTCCTGATCTTAGTGGAAATGGTTTCAGTTTTTCACCATTGAGGACAATGTTGGCTGTGGGTTTGTCATATATGGCCTTTATTATGTTGAGGAAAGTTCCCTCTATGCCTACTTTCTGCAGGGTTTTTATCATAAATGGGTGTTGAATTTTGTCGAAAGCTTTCTCTGCATCTATTGAGATGATCATATGGTTTTTCTCCTTCAACTTGTTAATATGGTGTATCACATTGATTGATTTGCGTATATTGAAGAATCCTTGCATTCCTGGAATAAACCCCACTTGATCATGGTGTATGATCCTTTTAATGTGCTGTTGGATTCTGTTTGCTAGTATTTTGTTGAGGATTTTTGCATCTATGTTCATCAGTGATATTGGCCTGTAGTTTTCTTTCTTTGTGACATCCTTGCCTGGTTTTGGTATCAAGGTGATGGTGGCCTCGTAGAATGAGTTTGGGAGTGTTCCTTCCTCTGATATTGCTTGGAAGAGTTTGAGAAGGATGGGTGTTAGCTCTTCTCTAAATGTTTGATAGAATTCGCCTGTGAAGCCATCTGGTCCTGGGCTTTTGTTTGATGGAAGATTTTTAATCACAGTTTCAATTTCAGTGCTTGTGATTGGTCTGTTCATATTTTCTATTTCTTCCTGAGTCAGTCTTGGTAGGTTGTGCATTTCTAAGAATTTGTCCATTTCTTCCAGGTTGTCCATTTTATTGGCATAGAGTTGCTTATAGTAATCTCTCATGATCTTTTGTATTTCTGCAGTGTCAGTTGTTACTTCTCCTTTTTCATTTCTAATTCTACTGATTTGAGTCTTCTCCCTTCTTTTCTTGATGAGTCTGGCTAATGGTTTGTCAATTTTGTTTATCTTCTCAAAGAACCAGCTTTTAGTTTGGTTGATCTTTGCTATCGTTTCCTTCATTTCTTTTTCATTTATTTCTGATCTGATCTTTATGATTTCTTTCCTTCTGCTAACTTTGGGGGTTTTTTGTTCTTCTTTCTCTAATTGCTTTAGGTGCAGGGTCAGGTTGTTTACTCGAAATGTTTCCTGTTTCTTAAGGTGGGATTGTATTGCTATAAACTTCCCCCTTAGAACTGCTTTTGCTGCGTCCCATAGGTTTTGGGTCGTCGTGTCTCCATTGTCATTTGTTTCTAAGTATTTCTTAATTTCCTCTTTGATTTCTTCAGTGATCACTTCATTATTGAGTAGTGTATTGTTTAGCCTCCATGTGTTTGTATTTTTTACAGATCTTTTCCTGTAATTGATGTCTAGTCTCATAGCATTGTGGTCGGAAAAGATACTTGATACAATTTCAATTTTCTTAAATTTACCAAGGCTTGATTTGTGACTCAAGATATGATCTATCCTGGAGAATGTTCCATGAGCACTTGAGAAAAATGTGTATTCTGTTGTTTTTGGGTGGAATGTCCTATAAATATCAATTAAGTCCATCTTGTTTAATGTATCATTTAAAGCTTGTGTTTCCTTATTTATTTTCATTTTGGATGATCTGTCCATTGGTGAAAGTGGGGTGTTAAAGTCCCCTACTATGATTGTGTTACTGTCGATTTCCCCTTTTATGGCTGTTAGTATTTGCCTTATGTATTGAGGTGCTCCTATGTTGGGTGCATAAATATTTACAATTGTTATATCTTCTTCTTGGATCGATCCCTTTATCGTTATGTAGTGTCCTTCTTTGTCTCTTCTAATAGTCTTTATTTTAAAGTCTATTTTGTCTGATATAAGAATTGCTACTCCAGCTTTCTTTTGGTTTCCATTTGCATGGAATATCTTTTTCCATCCCCTTACTTTCAATCTGTATGTGTCTCTAGGTCTGAAGTGGGTCTCTTGTAGACAGCATATATATGGGTCTTGTTTTTGTATCCATTCAGCCACTCTGTGTCTTTTGGTGGGAGCATTTAGTCCATTTACATTTAAGGTAATTATTGATATGTATGTTCCTATTCCCATTTCCTTAATGGCTTTGGGTTCGTTATTGTAGGTATAGTCCTTCTGTTGTGTTTCTTGCCTAGAGAAGTTCCTTTAGCATTTGTTGTAAAGCTGGTTTGGTGGTGCTGAACTCTCTCAGCTTTTGCTTGTCTGTAAACGTTTTAATTTCTCCATCAAGTCTGAATGAGATCCTTGCTGGGTAGAGTAATCTTGGTTGCAGGTTTCTCTCCTTCATCACTTTAATTATGTCCTGCCACTCCCTTCTGGCTTGTAGAGTTTCTGCTGAGAGATCAGCTGTTAACCTGATGGGGATTCCCTTGTGTGTTATTTGTTGTTTTTCCCTTGCTGCTTTTAATATGATTTCTTTGTGTTTAATTTTTGACAGTTTGATTAATATGTGTCTTGGCGTATTTCTTCTTGGATTTATTCTGTATGGCACTCTCTGTGCCTCCTGGACTTGATTAACTATTTCCTTTCCCATATTAGGGAAGTTTTCAACTATAATCTCTTCAAATATTTTCTCAGTCCCTTTCTTTTTCTCTTCTTCTTCTGGAACCCCTATAATTCGAATGTTGGTGCGTTTAATGTTGTCCCAGAGGTCTCTGAGACTGTCCTCTGTTCTTTTCATTCTTTTTTCTTTATTTTTCTCTGCATCTCTGCATTATTTCCACTATTTTATCTTCCACCTCACTTATCCGTTCTTCTGCCTCAGTTATTCTGCTATTGATCCCATCTAGAGTATTTTTCATTTCATTTATTGTGTTTTTAATCGATGCTTGATTCATCTTTAGTTCTTCTAGGTCCTTGTTAACTGTTTCTTGCGTATTGTCTATTCTATTTCCAAGATTTTGGATCTGGGAAATAGAATCTTGGATCAGCTTTACTATCATTATTCTGAATTCTTTTTCAGGTAGACTGCCTATTACCTCTTCATTTGTTAGGTCTGGTAGGTTTTTATCTTGCTCCTTCACCTGCTGTGTGTTTTTCTGCTTTCTCATTTTGCTTATGTTACTGTGTTTGGGGTCTCCTTTTTGCAGGCTGCAGATTCGTAGTTCCCGTTGTTTTTGGTGTCTGTCCCCCGTGGCTAAGGTTGTTTCAGTAGGTTGTGTAGGCTTCCTGGTGGGGGGGACTAATGCCTGTGTTCTGGTGGTTGAAGCTCGATCTTGTCTTTCTGGTGGACAGGTCCACGTCTGGTGGTGTGTTTTGGGGTGCCTGTGGCCTTATTATGTTTTTAGGTATCCTCTCTGCTAATGGGTGGGGTTGTGTTCCTGCCTTGCTAGTTGCTTGGCATAGGGTGACCAGCACTGTAGCTTGCTGGTCGTTGACTGAAGCTGGGTGCTGGTGTTGAGATGGAGATCCCTGGGAGATTTTCGCTGCTTGATATTATGTGGAGCTGGGAGGTCTCTTGTGGACCCGTGTCCTGAAGTTGGCTCTCCCACTTCAGAGGCACAGCACTAACTCCTGGCTGCAGCACCAAGAGCCTTTCATCCACCCGGCTCAGAATAGCAGTGAGAAAAAGTAGAAAGAAATAATTAGTAGAAGAAAGAAAGAGAGATTGAAAGAAAGGAAGAAGGGAAGGAAGGAAGGAAGGAAGGAAGAAAGAAAGAAAGGAGGGAGGGAGGAAGGATGGAAAGAAAGGAAAGAAAGGAGGGAGGGAGGGAGGAATGAAAGCAAAAGGAAGAGTGAATGGAAGAAGAGAGGGAGGGAGGGAGGAAGGAAAGAAAGAAAGAAAGACAGGAGGGAGGGAGGGAGGGAGGAAGGAAAGAAAAAGAAAGTGGAAAGAAGAAGGGTGGGAGGGAGGGAGGGATGGAGGAAAGAAAAAGAAAGAAGGAAAGGAGGAGCGGAGGGAGGGAGGGAGGAAGGGAAGGGAGGAAAAAAAGAAAGAGCAGGTAAAGTAAAATAGAATAAAGTATGAAATATAGTAGCGTTATTAAAATTAAAAAGTAATTATTGAAAAAAAACACGGACCGAAAGAACCCTGGGACATATGGTGGAAGCAAAGCTATACAGAGAGAATCTTACACAGAAGATTACACATACACATTCACAAAAAGAGAGCAGGGGGAAAAATCAAAAATCTTGCTCTCCAAGTCCACCTCCTCGATTTGGGATAATTCGTTGTAAAAAGAGGAAAAGGGCGAAAAGTCTGAAATCTTGCTAAGTCCACCTCCTTAATTTGGGATAATTCGTTGTAGAAAGAGGAAAAAAAAGGGGGGGGGAAAGTCTTAAATCTTGTCCTCAAGGTCCACTTCCTCAATTTGGGATGATTCGCTGTCCATTCATGCACTCCACAGACGCAGGGCACATCAAATGGACCGTGGAGCTTTAATCCGCTGCCTCGGAGGCTGCACAGAGAGATTTCCCTGTCTCTGCTCTCACAGCTCCCGGGTCTCAGCCTTGGACCTGGCCCCGCCTCTGCGCGTAGGTCGCCGGAGGGCGTCCGTTCTTCGCTCAGACAGGACGGGTTTAAAGGAGCCGCTGATTCGGGGGCTCTGGCTCACTCAGGCAGAGGGGAGGGAGGGGAATGCCCTCTCCTCGCGCAGCAGGCAACAAAAGGGAAAAAAGTCTCTTGCCTCTCCGGTAGCTCCAGACCCTTTCCCCGGGCTCCCTCCGGGCTAGCACTAACCCCTTCAGGGTCTCTTCCTGCCGCCAGCCCCAGACCTCTCCCTGCGCTCCGACTGAAAGCCGATACCCGAGCCTCAGCTCCCAGCCCCGCCCGCCCTGGCGGCCGAGCAGACAAGTCTCTCGGGCTGGTGTGTGCCTGAGGGCACCGATCCTCTGTGCCAAAATCTGTCTGCTTTGCCCTCCACACCCCTGTTGCTGTGCTCTCCTCCGCTACTCCGAAGCTTTCCCCCTCCGCCACCTGCAGTCTCCGCCCTCGAAGGGGCTTGTAGTGTGTAGAAACCTTCCCTCCTTCACGGCTCCCTCCCACTGGTGCAGGTCCCGTCCATATCCTATTGTCTCTGTTTATTCTTTTTTTCTTTTGACCTACCCAGGTATGTGGGGAGTTTCTTGCCTTTTGGGGGGTCTGAGGTCTTCTGTCAGCGTTCAGTAGGTGTTCTGTTGGAGTTGTTCCACGTGTAGATGAATTTCTGATGTATCTGTGGGGAGGAAGGTGATCTCCGCGTCTTACTCTTCCGCCATCTTCCTCCGGCTCCCCTCCTCCCCTTTTAGACTGAATAATTGAACCTGGGTCTATTGACACATACGATTTTTTAGATGCAGGGAAATAAAAGGAAGGAGGGAAGGAATAATTGGTATCTAGGCTAAGCACAATTCCATGCCAGCTAGAGAGGGAAACGTTCCCTATGTGTTATCTCTTTTAATCTACCTAACAGCGTCACAAAGAATAGGTATTATCAACTCAAAGTTTCACTGAGAAGTTACTGAGACAGAGAGCTCTTGTCTGAAATGTAATCGATACATATTGTGGAATCAAAATTGTTTTATTCCAAAGTCTATGTTCTTTATCATATATGATTTTGTCTCCTCATTCCTTATTTAAAGGACTAGGTCCTTATATAGAATACTCAGGGAAGTCTCCATTCATTTCGGCTGAAGTTTTACCATAAGGAAGAAAAGTTAAAACATAGGAAGCTGATTTCAGGAATTTATTTCAAAGTAGTCATCTCCATGTATTTTTCTTGGATCCAGCCTGCATCTGCCCAATCTCCTGTACCTCTTTCTTCTACTGACTCCGGTCATGCATCCTTCGCACTCACTGGCTCCTCAGCCTGTGAAGAGGGCCACCTTTGTTCTCCGTTCTTCCTTGGCAGGGCGTTGTTTGATGTCCTACAGAAAGATTTCCAATGAGGATTGAAATTAAATTGGGTTTCTGAGGGACACCCAGCGAGTTAAATCTCTCTCTCCTCATGGCGTTTAGATTCAAATGGACTTGGGTCTGAATCTCAACTCGGTCAGGTATTAACTGTGACATCTTGAGAAATTGGGTCGTTATTGCAATTCTCAATTATTCATCTGCCAAGTGGTGGAAATACCTGGCTCAGAAGGTTGTTTTGAGGTGTACATGTTCTGATGCACTGGTTCACTCCTCTGTGCCCACGCTCCAGGCTGGTTCATTGAGATTTGCCCGGTTGTTTGAGGGCTGCACAGTCTTGACGAAGGGGACCCGGTGGCCTCCCGACACTCTTGTTGTGGTTTAAATAGAGATGCTGCCACCCATGTTGCAAAAGTAGAGGATAAATGGGAGATCTGGAGAGTGATCTCCACGCCGCCTTATAACATGTGATATGTTCGGATGACAAATGTTGAAAGAAAAGGCAGCAGGCAGTTGATGCTGTAGTCACTTAGAAAGAGTCAGCTTCATATGCAGCACCAGTAGGTGAGAAGAGGGGATCTTTTTGGATGGACAGACAATAAATATGTTTTAACAAATCCTTAGAGGAAGCAACCATGGCAGAATCTGCGGGACTTCATCAAATGTGTTAGTGCAGGCCAGGGCAAAGAAAGGCAGATAGGAGAGATATGTGTTATGTGACCACATTAATTTTAGTGTACTTATAAGAACTAATTTGGAAAAATACTAGCCTAAAGGTTACCCAAGACACAGAAGATTGTTAACCAGATTATATAATGTTGAAAGACTTCAGAAGTGAAAGAGAAACATTTAAAGAGTTTTAAAAAAAATTTCCCGATTATCTGTAGTGCCATTTGTAAATAATCACTCTGCTAATTATAAACAAAAATCTTATCTTTTTATTAAAACGGATCTAAGGATCTCTATGGAAAAATAATTTTTGGGTAAAAATCAGTATTTTTTTCCTTTTGCTTTCAAATATACACAGTGACGCAAATAAAACTTTGCTAATCTAGTTGCAATTACCCGGTGTTCTCAGAAGCGCAGACAACACATTTCCTTGATTATAAATGTGAAATTTGTACTTTTCACTAACTCAGATTGTGGTCCCCGGGCAGTCTCAGTTAATGAAGTTTTACTCAACTTGTCACCTGGTAGCAAATTTATCCACTGGAAAATTAACAGAAAGACAACCTGGGGCCTTTTAGGAGTAATTAATGTGTTTGGAATTGCTGTGGTACTCTAATTGCTGGTTATAAAAATCTGCAGTCTTGTTACTTTTGTTGCTGAGCTGATGCGGTTTTGGCCTGGGCGCCAGGGGAAGGGTAGGGTCGCGGGTTACCACTTATTAATGATTCTGTTTCCCACTTACTAATAATTCTGTTTCACAAACAGACTCTTTCATGCCAGGCCCCGTTGATTTATCTTCCCGATGCCATGTTGAAGTCAGCGGCGGATTTACGGCTGATTTATTTTGGCTGAGTTAATATGAGCAACGTCACTGGGCCTAATGATTAAATATTCACGGTTGGCTATAAATTACTCTCTTTCTTTCCTCTCGATAATAACTGATTATTTTTCACCACTTGGGAGTGTGAATTATGAAGGACAGTTACCTCTTTAATCTCCAGCACGTCTAGCCATGAAAAGGTTTGCGTGTCCAGTTCTCTGGTTTCAGAAGAAGGCAAGCTGCTGCTGCTACTCAAAAACAAACAAACAAAACCACCCCCCGCAAAAACCATGAATGAATGAATGAATTGCTGCTCCTGAAAATTTGTCTAGGCACTGTTGTCTGCTGGGAAGAAAAAAACTGGGTTGTGTGACAGTAAATTGGGAAGTTTGCCGGAGTCCTGCTGCCACCAGCTGTGGAAATAGCTGGAAATTCAGTTTTGTCAGGCCTCAGTTTCCTAATCTGTCAGTCAAGAAGGACAGTATATTTGCCTCTACCGTAAAGTTGTTGTGAGGATCAAAGAGGGCAGTAGTAATACCTCATACCAGAAAAATTGGAGGATCATTATATATACATGTGAATGTGTATTTTTATATATGTAATGTATATGTATGCATGTATATAAGTGTATATATATAGAGAGTATATATGTATATGACATACAGTGTATATGTATGTATGTGTGTGTATATATATATATAGATAGATAGATAGATAGATAGATTTGCTCTGAAGTATTATTCAGAGCTAGGGTTTTTGCTGGAACCTCTACTTCAAGAAAGCATGAAATAATTTTAGAATTCATCATATTGAGAATAGCTACCGTTAATTAGCACTAACTATATTCTGAGCAGTGCATTAACTGCTTTTCAAAGGCTAGCTCACTTCGTCCTTAGAATGCCTGTGTAAGTTACTATTTTTTTATTATTCCCATTTTGCACAGGAGGAAAATGATGCTCAGATACATTAGGAACATGTTTCAGGTCACATAGCTAGACTGTGACACGGTAGGTTCAAACCCCGGGTGTGGGGCTGCCATCTGAGCCCTCACTCCACGTGTTAGAGGTCACCTCTCAATGTGGGTGGTAACAGCACCCAGAACTGCCTCCAAAACCCCTACACCTAGGTTTCTAGTGACCATGACATTTTTGTACAGATGAGGAAATGGGTCTTGAGAGAAATGAACATAAACCACTTAAGCAAATTAGTGCAGAATTAGGATACTTGAGATCTCGGTGGAACAGAGCATCACACGTGTAAAGGTGCAAGGAGACGTCCTTGATACACTGGTCTCAGTGGGGGAAAGCGTGCAATGACTGAGGTAATTGGAAAGTTCAGGCCTGTATCTTCATCAGGCATGGCTGGATCTGGGGAAGCCAGTGGCATCCCCGCGACACTTCCTCATTCCTCTCTGGGCTCCATCTTCTCATGCATTTAGAGCATGGGAAATTCTGGTCCCAGACACAGGATTAAAATGCTGTCTCCTCCAACCCTGTATTGTCCCTCCCTGAAGACCTTGGCCCATCTTGCTTTGGCCACCCTCCCATCTCTTAAACTATTCAAGTGATGTCCTCTTTTGTAGAGGGGAGCTGGTCTGTGGACTCTCGGTTTGAAGGCATTAAGGTCCAGGTGAAATGTCAATAGGAGAAAATGCTTTTCTAACAAGTAAAGAAAGCAAGTGTTGTAGAAGAAGGTTGAGAATAAAAAGAGAAGACTGTGGGCAAGAAAAAGATAATTCTGAGGGATCTCTAGGGTCTAATGTCATGTGTCAATGAGATATTTCTGCGAGTTTTGCTTGTTTGTTTCTTGTGAATATCTGTGTCAACAATGTCCACTCCTCTGATGGATGGGGTACACCTGAAGGTATCAGCTCAAAGAATTTTGATCTAAACTAGAATACATTTTTTTTCCTTGCCCAAGGGAAGTGAAAGGTTAAGTGGTTGTGATGCCATTACTCATGTCTGATGACTAGAAGATTCATGCCACCAAAGGATATCATTGATGGGCCCAAGACAGATTCGGGGCTTAAGACAAAGGCATAAACAAAAGACAGATCTGAAAGTGGTTTTTTAAAATGTTAAAGCACTTTGCAAATATGAGAGATTTTGTTGGCCGAGGTCAGTGGCTGGGGTCACTTCCAGTTGGGGAGAGTCAGCCTCCAAAGGTGGTGGATGGGACAGATAGCCAGGGAGCCCTCCCAGGCTGGGGAATCCAGTGACTTGCACGCCCTCCCGGATCTGGGACTGACCTCGAGCAGGTAGCCCATCCCCCTTATTACGAGTGCAGCCCATCCCCCTTATTACGAGTGCAGCCTGCTGGACACTTGGGATTCTCAGGCCAATTTTGTATGTGGAAAGTTTGCATATCATACCATTTCTTCCACTTGTACAGCCATTACCTTGTATGCAGGTATATAAGGTAATATAGATTTTATATATATCTCTCTCTATATTGTATAATATGTACAAGGCTTCCTTCCTTGTCTTATTCCAGGACTGAAAGTCAAGGGTATCTCAAAAAGGGATGCTTTCACACAGGGAGATCAGCTCGGTGCTTTGTGACCGCCTGGAGGGGTGGGATAGGGAGGGTGGGAGGGAGGGAGATGCAAGAGGGAAGGGATATGGGAACAGATGTATATGTATAACTGATTCACTTTGTTATAAAGCAGAAACTAATAAAAAAATGTGAATAATAAAAAAAAAAGGGATACTTTCAGATGGGAGGAAAACAGAGGGAAGACAGGCCGGGTGGATGTCCTTCTTGTAGGTGGCTTTAGGGCAGGTTAAAGTTAGATTTGCAGATAGGACATACAGACAGAGGCTTCCAGCAGCCACGATAAGCCATTATAGCTAGAAGTTTGCAGCTTAGAGGAGAGGTAGAGACTGAAGGGGGCCATTTAAGAGATGGCTATTTAGATGGCACTGAAGTGAACCGCATTTGTGGAATGGTTAGGAAGTCCAAATAAAGTGTAAAAGAAGGCCCAGAATGGACTCTGGCCAAATACCCAGCATTGAGGCAGATGAGACAAGGGCCAAAAAGGAGCAGTTGGGGACTGGAAGGAGAGCTGCAGAGAGAGAGCCTTCCCAGAACCCAAGAGGGAAATGATTTCTGGAAGGAGGATGTAGCTAACAGTTTCCAGTGCTCCAGAGGCCCGGGCTGGGTCTTAGCAAGTAGGAACATCGACCATCCACAGCCTCAGTGAAAGCACTTCCCCACAGCGGGTGAGGGAAGGAGCTACATCTCCCTGATCAGACTGAGACTTACTGAAATCCCTACTCTGCCGTGGTGGCGGGGGACAGGCAGAGAGAGAAACACAGGCGCAGGGCCTGGGGTCCCCCATCCTTTCTAAAGGCACAACCTCACCGGGGCGTGTGGCACATCCTCTCCAGGACTGTCTGTGCCCAGGAACTCATCTCTCGGCCACACCTGCCTGCAGGTGAAGTCGGACATATTTTCTGTGAGTGGTTATGGGCCCAGCTAAAGTCAGGGATTCTTATACAAAGGGAAGAATGGGAGGATGCAGATTGAGGTGCACCCAGCAGTTCAGCTGCAGGCAACATCCCACAATCACACTCACCAAAAAACCTTCAGACTAATCTTGTCAACAGGTGGTCAGCCTGCGTAGGTCTAAATACCTGCTCCATCATTTACGAGCTGGGAGAGCTCATGGAAATTACCTAATCATTCTTTGTGACTTTATTTATTTATTTATTTATTTATTTTTTTGCGGTACGCGGGCCTCTCACTGCTGTGGCCTTTCCCGTTGCGGAGCACAGGCTCCAGACGCGCAGGCTCAGCGGCCATGGCTCACGGGCCCAGCCGCTCCGCGGCACGTGGGATCTTCCTGGACCGGGGCACGAACCCGCGTCCCCTGCCTCGGCAGGCGGACTCTCAACCACTGCGCCACCAGGGAAACCCTGTGCCATTATTTTCATTTGTAGAATAAAGATGATAATTCTTTTTTACTTACTTCATTTGGAATGGTTCACAAGGTTCAAAGGACAAAAAAAATCCCTCAGCCCAAGGCCTAGCATAGAGTTGTTTATTATTAATATTATATTTTTGTCAATAAATACTATCATAATGAAACATTTACTTTATACATTTTATGAATACTTTAACTTGTTATTATTAAGGCTCTGCTTACTCCCTGTTAAGAGTTTGATTTAGCTACTGAAGATATAGTTTTGCCTTTGCTGAATTCTCCAATTTTTAACGGGATACAGTATGCTGGTCGAGGAGAAATATAAGCTACTAAACACAATGACCTGTTCTAGATACTCTGCCCAAAATGAATAGTTTTTCTTCATTGATTTTTTTTAAACAAAAAATAGGGTTCTTTTCCCTTTTTACATAGTCATAATGATTATGCTTAATCTCCTTAGCCAAGGTTGTATCTATCACTATTATAATTATTGTTTGCTCATGCTATCATGGGGTGGGGAGAGAGAGAGAGAGGAAGAGAAACCAGTGCATTAACATGACATTGAGAAGAAAGTTACTTATTACTGGAGAAAGTTACTTCTCTGCTTACCAATAACCAGAAATAATTTTTTCCTTCAACACTGGAACAGTCATTTCCATTTTAATTAGAGGAAGAAATTTTAAAATTATGGTCCGTTAGAATTTCAACTAACATCAGCTCCAAGTTCTTCTTTCTCTTTAAATCCATTCAAGTAATGGAGGAAGATTTAAGTGCCATAAACTTAAATTTTTTTTTTTTACTTTTCCTTTTCATGTTTTAAAAATAGTTGGACACTGTGAATTGAAACCAGCATGAGCAGAAAACAATTTTTATTATTAACCAATAATTATTAGTTTGGTTGCTCCTCTGTTATGATATGCAACTCACAAGGTTTATAAATCGTGGCTTAGAATCTTTTGTCAGTTCCTCTCTAGGCAAATATTAAGTGTCAGCTACAGCAAAAGGCTTAGCACACACACAAAAAGGGTTTTACAGGAAGTAAAGTTGTTTCAAGCTCAGAGCCTTCCTGCCTCTGGATTCTGGATTATGTATGCTCCACTGTGCTGCCTGCAGCTTTCTTGACTTCGTGGCTTCATTCCTTCCCTACGGATAGCATGACCCCTCTTGCATATATGAGCTGAGTCTGACTTCTTGAGCACACAGCAATATCTTTGCACTCGTACTTATCTCCTGGCCATGTGGCACAATTAAGTTGATGAGTCCGTTTGAAGTTTGCAGCCAGCATCAGTCCCAAGGATTTCCTGCAAAAGGGTAAATGCAGCCCTCACTGAAAAAACTCCCAGGACTTTGGGTAGCGAGGGAATCAAGTTTGGAAGCACAGTCTTGGAACTTTAAAAATAACTTCTTGTCTGCCAACTAGCAACAGCCTCCTAATGTGCCACATCCCACATGCATTTGGATTTAATATGTTTGCTTTTTCTCAGCGATTGCTCTTTAATTATTGCAATGTTGAAACAACTTGCTCCATCTCCAAAAATAATCTCCAGGAGGTGGGGGAAGGTTGAGGAGGTAAAAAACAGGCGGCCTGGAAGGCTTGGGTACAGCTGACTGAGGAGAAGTGTTCCAGTGCTGCTGGGGGGTGGGAATGGCATTTGTCCTGGGCCTCTTATTCTCATGGCTTCACCTTCCAAAGGATGGGACGACAATCCAAAAGGGACTTCCTTGCAGTCAATTTACAGTCTTTTGAAAAATCACATGATCGTTTTTATAAAGATGTGACGGATTAATGTGAGATCCATTATGCTGGTTAGAATATGTCAGCAGCAGCAGTAGGAAGATACAAATTCCACTTCATCAAAAATCCAAACAACGAAGCTCAACACAAGACATCTCCCACTCCTGCCTTGTCTACTCTCTTGAGATGAAATGGTGAAACCTTGAGCTCCTTGAGGTTCTTTGTTAATGCTCTGAGATGAAAGAGACTCACAATAATGACACATGGCAAGAATAATAACTGACGATATGATCACACATTCATTTGAATGACTTGTCCCCCCTCCCGCCTTTTTGCTGAGGGTCTGGAGGCTCAGACAAGTTCAGTCATGTCCCCAAAGTTATAAAACTTGGAGTTAGTTTGAATCTAGACCTGTTTCCAAAGCCTGACTTTTTTCCATTAAAACATGTGACATGATAGGTTGGGTTTCAGGCACTGTGAGGTTTGTGTGTGGGAAGTTTGTTGGGAAATGCTCTTGAGAATCACTTCTCTAAGGGGGTGAGGAGAGCAGGACTGAGCGGAGGACAGGTTGCACTGTGATGCAGCTGCAACACCAGTCCTATAGGGCGTTCTGGAGGTAGGATGACCCTCAGACCTGCCCAGAATTGAGGCAGAAGGGTTGAATGTTTGAACGGTTTTTTGGCTGTAGGCTACCCTTGGGGAAGATGAGGCAGTTTTCTTTGCCAAGGACAATTCATTCTTCGAGAGATGCTCAGCTGTGAGAGCTCAGCAGCCAATACTTCCTGCAGCTGGAAGAGAGAGTATTTTGGTGCTGAGGAGGTGGGGGTAGGATTTGTGCCACACCGGCCACTACAGCCCATCTTTTGCAGCACTTGGGTCCATTTGCTTTGTACCATAGTTGATCCCATCTGGGAACAGCTCCTCCAAGATTCTTGTTGGTCTCTCTGCCTCGGGCAAGTTATAGTAGGAATGTTAATAGTACAAACTATTCTCCCCTAAGATCTGCTCCATCAGGTCTTGAGAATACAACTGATGCCCATTGTCTCCTTTCTCCATGGCTGACCCGGGTTCCTTCACTCTCAGCACATCTGCGGGCCTAAGGGACTTCCCTGGTGGTGTGTCCCGGTCTCTCATCCCTGATGTCCGTGTTTACCAACCTTTTTGGGGGATATGAATGCTGTGCTTGTCCATTTACTGTCACCATTTGGCATGGGAGTACCAAGAGGCACCCTAGTAGATCACTGAGGTGCCAAACGTTTTTTCCACCTCCTCCCACGTGTTGGACAAGCCCACTGTCTTCTGGATATGATCAGGGTCAGTGGCACCTGGATGGTGACTCATTTCCTTGCCTGCTGGATTCTTGGCACAGGGAACCTGCAGTGATTGGTCTGTAGCCTTGGCTGAAGATCGAATGGGAATCTCATTGTATTCCTGATGCAAGCATTTCTCCTATGTGAACTAGACCCTCTAGACTACAGAGCCTTATGTTTTGGGGACAGGAAACAGTGCATCACTGAGCATTATGGTTAAGAAGCACTGTCCTATTTCTGCCCTTTGGCTCCTAGACCCTGTATTCTACAAATTGGGGACATTATAGTATACAGCGGTCGCATTAGTTTTCTTTTGCTGCCTACCAAATTATCACATATCTGGTGGCATCAAACACCCGTCTATCATCTCACAGTGATGTGGTTCATAAGTCTGGGTGGATTCAGCTGGGTTCTGCTTAGGGTCTCACAAGGCTAGAATCCAGGTGTTCGCAGGCTGGGTTCCCACCTGAAAGTTCTAGGGAGGACTCTGCTTCCAAGTTGATTTGATTGTTCACAGAATTCAGTTCCTTATACTTGTGGGACTGTCTTGTCCTGTAACCATCATCACCATAACTCTGCAGGTGGGGCCACCCTGGCTGTTATTCTGACTTCGCCTCTCCTTACAGCAATCGTGCCCATCTCGTTTCAAAGGGTTAAGTGTCTCCATGTGGCACCTATTATATCAGGACCCTCATGTGCCCATTGCCATCGTTTGTAGGGGCATGTCCTATTGTCGGGCCTGGGATACAGAGGGTGGCCACCGCTGAGCGTCCCAATGATGCCTGTCTCATCAGTGCATTCATTATCACTCTGGTAAGGGGGGGTCTCTCCACTGGAACATAGAACAGACACAGAGCTAGCCAGTGGGCTTCTTATTCTTATTCTTATGTGGTCTAATAACTCTGGAAGCCTCACTCCACTGAGTCTTTTTTTTTTTTTTTTTTTTTTTTTTGCGGTACGCAGGCCTCTCACTGTTGTGGCCTCTCCCGTTGCGGAGCACAGGCTCCGGACGCGCAGGCTCAGCAGCCATGGCTCACGGGCCCAGCCGCTCTGCATCATGTGGGATCTTCCCGGACCAGAGCACGAACCCGTGTCCCCTGCATCGGCAGGCGGACTCTCAACCACTGCACCACCAGGGAAGCCCACACTGAGTCTTTTGATCCTCTTCACCATCGGCCACAGCACTTCTGGCATTTCTACTTCATGTAGTATTAACCATTTATTTCCACATTTCTAAAAGCCATTTTATCAGTGTGTGGGTGTTATTTCCTTGCCAGTTTATTGGTACATTGTATCACAATATTTAACATGTGTTTGGACCTTATCCAACTTTATGGTCTGCCCCTCCCACCTTGATCCGGCACCTTCAGGACCCGGTCTCTGCATATGTATGTATTCTCCCAAATGCTGGCGAGTCTTGCTTCTCCTTAAACATGCAATGCCTGTGCTCCCTCAGCACCCCTACACCTCCCCGGCCACATTATATTATTACTTGACTTGTTACTGATCTGTTGACCAAGAGAAGAGATGGGGGCAGATCCTGAGCGGGCTCATATTTTTTGCAAATCAAAGGCCTCTCCATCTTGTTCAAGAAAGAGGAAGGTGCCAGCTGTGGAATTCAACAGAGTCTAGGAATTCAAGACTTTCATGATCATTGACTGAGATTCCAATCCCAAATCTCAAAATCCCTTAACTTCCCAGTTAGGGACCTGATGTAGGCATAGTAGTGTCTCTGGGCTGAGGAATTCAACCTTCTCTGGAGCTCCTGAGCCCTCCTAATTAAGTCCTCCATCTGGAGGAGGTGGACGTCCCCACATATGCTGCCAAGATGATGCTCTAACTTCCACAGTTTAAAAAACTGGTGGGCTTCCCTGGTGGCACAGTGGTTGAGAGTCCGCCTGCCAACGCAGGGAACGCGGGTTCGTGCCCCGGTCTGGGAGGATCCCACATGCCACGGGGTGGCTGGGCCCGTGAGCCATGGCCGCTGAGCCTGCGCATCCGGAGTCTGTGCTCCACAATGGGAGAGGCCACAACAGTGAGAGGCCCGCATACCGCAAAAAAAACCAAACCAAAGCAAAAAAAACCTGATGATCAGTCATCCTCAGCCTCTCGCTGTCTTGTTTCAAGGCATCAGTAAATATCCCTCCTCAGCAGCTATCACCTGCCGTACTCCTTACAATGACCGCTTTCTCTGGAAACTCTCAAACACCTGAGCAACTGTACCAGCCAACACACCCCCTTCCGCAGTTACCCCACCCCAGTTCCACTGGAGAAATTTGAACGGTTACACTGTTAACGAAATGCAAACAGTAACGGGTACTTCACCAGCCACCAGCAGTGGGCTCCTCATTTAACAGGGAATATGCTCTCAAGCCCATTTTAGCATTGGTTTCCTAGCACCACTTCAGGCATCATCTGTCTTAGATCAAATTCACTGGAAACAGAGTCCGAGACAGTGATCTGTGTGCAGGAAGTTCACTGAGAAGTGCTCTGCCCTCAAGAATAAAGCCTGGAAGGGTGTGGGAATTAGGTGGAGGAAGAGGTTGGACTGTGAAGCCGTTGCTCCCATGGTTCAGCAGATCCTGTGGGGGACGGGGTTCTGGAGCTGGGATCTGAGGCAAGGGGGCCAGGACTCTGTGGCCACTCGTCCAACAGTCACTGGACGCAGGTCACTCCCAAGGAGGGCACTTGGCCGTGGGCCAGGAGGTTCCTCTCAGTCATCAGCCATTAGAGGTTAGCATTCTGAGCTCCCAAGGCAGGACCCAGGGGCCTTGGTCCCGGAAGTGGGGTCTGGGAAGCACATCACAATAACTCTCACATGCTGTGAATCCTGTTCCAGATCTGCCATGGACCTTGCCTCTCTGAATCTCAGTTTCTTCAGCCGTAGAGGAGAAGCCGTATGTTTGTGGAAGTGGACTAGATACTATCTAAGGAGCTCCTTTCCTCTCAAAATATGACTATTTTCTTTTAATTTTATGAATAAGCTTCTTTGGATGAAACATGATGGAGTGGAAGACAACTGACAAGTGCCTGTCAAGCCTGTTTCTTGACCCTTTTCTGTCACGTAAAACCATTGGGACTTTGACCAAGTTTCACAAGCTTCTGTGTCTCAGTGTTTCCAGCAGTAAAATGGACATATTGATATTGCATTCAGGGGGTTACTATGAGGCTTAAGTGAGATTAATTTCTCTTATTGTTTCATCTAAACTAATCCTAAGTGAAGACTTTGGTTTGAAAGACTCGGCTTTATTTTGATACAGAAGTTTATTTGTACCATATTCATCAGACTACATAGCCAACACATGGAGTAAATATCTAGCTGTTTTCTTGCACGTGATTAGCTGTGTCTGAAAAAAATCCACCTGATTATAGAGAGGAGGCTTTATCAGTGGGTGTCAGGACTGCTTCAGGAGATTGCAGTGCAGGTAACATGTGTGAGGTAGGGTGTCTTCCATTGTGCCTCCCTCTTGGTGATGGGTTGCCCTGACACCATCTGCGTGGGAACATTCCCCTGAGAGCACATCACTCCTTTATTCTACTTGGGTGACTTTGTTTGATGAAACACAGTCCGGGGGCGTGTCTTCAGAGAGAAGCACTCGGGTGGCACCAGGCCTTGCCTTCCACGGAAGGGGAGGGCAGAAAATCAAGGTGGGAGGTGAGATGGGCTGAAGGACAAGGTTATGCGCCTTGCAGGGACAAGGAAAGCCCATTTGCACCTTTGCACAATTAATTTTGTTAAAGGGAAGAAGACTATGCAGAACCAGAATGGAAGGAAAGAAGGAAGGGAGGGAGGGAGGGAGGGAAGGAAGGAACTCAAAAGGGAATTGCAGACCCGGAAAAGCTCTTGACTTCAGCTCTTCCCCAAGGCTGTGACTATTAGATGTCTGCCGCATCTGAGGTCACAGACCTGCCCCCAGAACTCTCTAAGAAACGAGGCTCTGAATACCTTGAATATAATTTATAACATCAGTGATAAAGTGGAAAGAGCACTTATTTTGGCACTGAATAGAAGTGAGTGAATTTCTAGCTCTTATTTACTTGCTGACAAGTAAGTTTTATATAATTTAGGAGAAATTGTTTGCCTTCTCTGAACCTCGTTATTCTTTGCCTGTTAGAGATAATCATACCTACTGTGAAGAGATGATGTCAGAAATAAATTAAATCACAATGTAAGACACCTGGAAAATGACAGATGGTCAGTAAAATATATCTTTTCATTATTAAGTCACTTCAGTCCCTTCCTCCCAATCCTCATTCTTGGAGAGCCTTTGTCTTTAGAATAGGGCTGTAGCCTTGGTCTCCATCCCAAGTCATTGGCTATGATTCCTGTCAATGTAGTTCTGCCTGGCTGTAGCCTCTCCTGTGTTACAGAGCTGTGTCTCTGAGCATTCAAGCCTGGATGTGTCTCCTGGACATTGCCTGTCTACCTGGACTTGATTATAACCCAGTACAGATGCTCCCTACAAATTGGAAACCTTGCTTAACTTGGCTGCCGGTGCTCCATTGCCCACGTTTATTATAAATATATCTGTGGTGGTTGTACTGTGCCTTTCCTGTGGTGCTGGGCTGCATTTTACATGATTGGGTTGGTTCCTCCCAGCTCCTTTTCTATCTGTCTCAGTGGGCAAATGCAATTCCAGACACCTCTCCGTTTTCTCTTCCAGCTTGGGAAGATGGATCACCATGGGCTGTAGGATCAGAAGACCTCTGTATCCAGATCTAGATTTTTCTAATTGGCCCTGGTGAGTCACTTTTTACCTGCTAAGGTTCTTGGAAGGGCTAAATGTGATAGAAATAATGACAGGTCACTTCTTGAGCTCTTACTTACTATGTGCCATGATACTTACTATGTGTGTTACAATAAGCTTATCACACAAATTATTTAATCCTCAGAGAATCCTAGTATCCTCAGTAGGCAAAAATCTCAATTATTCCCATTTTACAGATGAGAAAGAGAGTCAAAATGAGGACAGGGAGAAGGTAAGCAGGTGTGAGAGAAGGAAGATGTGACAAAGGGGAAAGGAGGAAAGAATAAAGTAAGCAGTCTCAAGAAGAGGAGACCCAGTGGTACATTGAAGCAAGTAGAACTTTTTATTTAAGCTCTCTGTGCCCTCTGCTTTGTAGGCGACAATCCTTTCTAAACTCTGAAGGTCAAAAGAGAAATGAAATAGAGTCAGAATTTGAACAGGATGAAGGATTTCTGTGTGTTTTGTCTGAATCCCCAGATGCCAACACTTTGCCGCACCCTTAGCCAAGGCAGTGAGTATTTGCCTGTTTCTTCTAGTGTCTGGTCCAAGATCTCAGAATTGATACCTGATAGTCTGGTGGCCAGATTCTGCCTACTGGTAGAATTATTTCAATGTTCAGCCAATGCCTCGTTCATTCAGCCAATATTGACTGAATGTCTTGTATGGACCAGCTGTGGACCAGGCACTGGGGATAAAACTGAGAGTTAATCACAGGGATCTTTTAAAATGGCCAGCCCCTTCTCCATGTGATAGATTAGGAAACTGAGATTCAGAGAGAGAAGCAATCGGAGTGAGCTGACAGTTTACTAGATTCAGGAGGTAGGACTTAAATGTAAGTCTTGGAGATTCTTGATAATTGGTAGGATTTTTATGAAAATAGTATGGACCATGCTGAAAAAAAAAAACTTGCTATGTTTCTTTAAACTTAAAAAATTTATTTATTTATTTATTTATTATTTTGGCTGCACTGGGTCTTAGCTGTGGCATGCAGACTCTTAGTTGCGGCATGCATGCAGGATCTAGTTCCCTGACCAGGGATTGAACCCAGGCCCCCTGCATTGGGGGCACAGAGTCTTACCCACCGGACCACCAGGGATGTCCCTAAAACTTGCTGTTTTGTAAACTGCTATCAGAAGAAAGGGTGAAAGAAGCTAACATAATTTGGGCACCTATCATGAGCCAGGCATCACGTGATTTAACTCTTCATCTCTGTGAAACAGAGGTTATAGTCTCTGTATTACAGATGATAAAGAGAGACTCGTGTATTTATTTCTAGTCCAAGGTCACTTAGGTGGTACATCAGGGAGTGTGACTGGAGCCCCCATGCACGTTTAGCAACGTGGCTTCCTCCTCTGCAACCGCCAATAGGTTTTCAGTGAAACACAGTTCTCATCTCTGAACTCTTTTCACGATGCTCTGCATTTTCTGATCAAAAGTGTCCAGTGGGAATAGACACCAGGAGGCAATTTAGCCAAAATCCTTTTCAGCAAAATGATTTATTTACTGCTGCTAGGACAGCATTTTCTCCTGTTCTTTCTCTGGCCCTCTTTGTTGCTTCCAGTCCTCTTTGTCTATTTCTCGCCAAGAAGCCTCTTATCTTTGCTGATTTGGGGCCAGTACATCTGCTCCCCACAGTAAATCTGAGGCTAATGGGCGCCCAGAAGAAAAGCAAAGCTTAGGGCCACTCAGAACACAACTGTCTTTTCTTGGAACAAACAAGTTATTTTTTCCTTAAATGCCGAAGCGGGATGCCTCATGACCTCTCTTCCCCTCACACGACCCACTTTTTCTCATACATCCATTTTTCTCCAACCATGGATAACTGAATAAACTTGGATTATTTGGGAATAGGAAGTAGTTTTGATAAAAATTAGTGTGCCCTTGGTATTTGCATAATTTTTGGTATGTGAGAAAATGCATTTGAGAGAAAGAAGGCTATATTAGAGGCTCATGTAAAAGTGAAGAAGATAGTAAAAGACTGGATGCTTCCTCTCTATGATCAGGATAAAGACAACAAACATGTCTGCTTTCACCACTTCTATTCAACGTCTACTGGAGGTTCTAGCCAGGGAGATTAGGCAAGAAAAGGAAATAAAAGGCATCCAGATTGGAAAGGAAGAAGTAACTCTCTATTCACAGCTGACAGGAGCTTGCATATAGAAAATCCTAAATAATCAACTAAAAGCTATTAGAATTAATGAGTTCAGTAAGGTTGTGGGATGCAAAATCAACATACAAAAATCAATTGTATTTTTATACACTCACAATGAACAATACAAAAACAAAACTAAGAAAACAATTTCATTCATAATAACAAATAACAAAATCAAAAAACAAAAGTGAAAAACCTACACTGTGAAAACTATTAAAAAATTGCTGAAAGTAATTACAGAAGCTCTAAATAAATGGAAAAACATCCCACATTCATAGTTTGAAAGACTTAACAATTGGCAATTTTAATGGCAATTTTCCCCAAACTAAACTGCAGATTCAGTGTAATCCCTATCAGAATCCCAGTTGTCTTCTTTGTAGAAATCAACAAGCTGATTAAAAAATTCATATGGAATTGCAAAGGACTCAGAATAATAAAAACAATCCTGAAAAATAAGAATAAATTAGGAAAACCCACACATTCTGATTTCAAAACTTGCTACAAAGCAGTGGTAATCAAGACAGCTTGGTACTGACACAAGGCTAGATGTATAGATCAATGGAGATAGAATAGAGAGTTCAGAAATAAACCTGTATATCTTTTGGTCAACTAATTTTCAGCAAGAGTGCCAAACCATTCAATGAAGAAAAAATAGACTTCAACAAAAAGTTCACAACATATATAAAAATTAAGTCAAAGTGGATAAAAAACCTAAACATAAGAGCTAAAACAATAAAACTATAAAAGAAAAAAAATAATGTTCGTATTTACTTATATATATACATATTTCAGGTGGTTTTTTATCTATGTGATAGATCTCAGTTTCTAGCTGTATCATTTCTCTTCAGCCTAAATAACTTCTTGTAACATTTCTTTCAGTGTAGGTCAGTTGTCCACAGTTTTTTTCAGATTTTGTTTCTCTGTAAAGGTATTACTTTTGCCCTTATTTTTGAAAGATATTTTAAATGTGTATACAATTTTGGGTTGACTTTTGTTTTATTTAGCATTTTAAAGATGTCATTCTGCTGTCAACTGACTTCTGTTGTTTCCATTAAGCAATCTTCCTGGCTTCGTTGTTCCTCTCAATGTATAGGTTTCGTTTGTGTTTTTTCTGTTTTTTTTTTTTTTAAAGATTTTCTCTTCATCTTAGGTTTTCAGACGTTTGATTATGATATGTCTATGTTTGTGTTTCATTTTACTCAGCAAATTTGCCGAGTAAATTCCTGGATCTTTAAGTTAAAGTCATTATTATTATCATTATTAACTGAATTTGAGGATATTTTGGCCATGATTTAATTTCCATGTATATTTTTATGCCTCATTCATTCTCTTCTATTTTCTAAGGGGTGTGACTTCACATATGGTAGACTATTTGAAATTATCTTAAATCTCATCAGGGCCCTGATCATTGAAAAATATTTTCCACTTTGTTCATCAGATTCAACATTGTACTGATTTTTCTTCAAGTTCACTGATTCTTCTGTTGTCTCCAATCTGCTATTAAGCCCATCCAGTGAAATTTCTATTTCTAAAATATTTTACTTTTTTATTCATAGACTTTCCATTGTTTTGGTAGTTTCCATTTCATTGTTGAAATCTCTCATCTATTCACTCATTATACCCATATTTTCTTTTAAATCCTTACACATATTTTATAGTTCTTTCAGAGTTCTTCTCTGCCATTTTCTCCTTCTGTGTTATTTCATGGTTGTTACTATTAACTTCTTTTTCTTAAATGATTTGCTGCATTTTCCTGCTTCCTCACATGTCTAAAAGTTTCTGTTACATGGTGGCTCTTGTGAGTGATAGGTTGTAGGAATTATAGATCATGTGGTCTTCCTTTAGAGGGAAGACAGTTAAATTATTGGTTGTATCCTCTCTATCCTGTCGTATTGGTTTTTATACCTTTTATGATAGAAGTGCCTGTTATTTTCCCCTTATTAATAAAAAAATTGTTCTCACTAAAGAAGACCTAATTCTTAAAGTGAGGTCTTTCTGGGGTCTCAGCTGCATGCAGGAATACTCAGTGAAGTCTCTCCATTCTGCTAACTTGGAACGGCAGTGTCTTCCAGCACTGGGTAATCTCTAGATTGCCTTTCAGCCTTCAGCCCTGCAGCAGCCACTCTTTACTAAGCATGCTGAGTTTCTTCCTGTAAATGTCCATCCTGACTTTCTGCTAAGAGCTGCAATGACTCTCATGCAAACTTCTGGGGCCACCTCTGTGCACAATTTCCTCCTCTCTGGTTGCCTTCCCCACAAATTCCAGCAACTACAAACACCATTATATACCCCCCTCAGTTCAGCTGAATTCAGGCATTCTGCTTGGGTGCAGCTCCGTGGTTAGGAACATGCACTCAGGAGGTGGCTCAGGAGGTGGGGGGCTGTCATAGTCTCACATCAGATGTTTCTCTTCTTATTAAGACCACAGTCTTCCTCTGGCTCTTCTTCAGTTCCTAAAAACATGCCTCAGACTTCCCTGGTGGCGCAGTGGTTAAGAATCTGCCTGCCAGTGCAGGGGACATGGGTTCGAGCCCTGATCCAGGAAGATCCCACCAGCCACGGAGCAGCTAAGCCCGTGCGCCACAACTACTGAGCCCGCATGCCAAATCTACTGAAGCCCGCACACATAGAGCCCGTGCTCTGCAACAAGAGAATTCTTCATGTGCACCCCCATGAGGAGCCCGCTCACTGCAAGGAAGAGTAGCCCCCGCTCGCCACAACTAGAGAAAGCCTGCATGCAGCAATGAAGACCCAATGCAGCCAAAAATAAATTAATTAATTTAAAAAAATGCCTCGTTGTTGATGATGATGATGATACATTTTATCGTTGCTTAGGGTAGTAAGATAAGTCTGGTAATAATATCTCTCACATGGCCATGATGAAGTCACTACCCATTGAATTTTTCTTTTTTTTTCTTTTTTTTTTTTTTGCAGTACATGGGCCTCTCACTGCTGTGGCCTCTTCCATTGTGGAGCACAGGCTCCGGACGTGCAGGCTCAGCGGCCATGGCTCACGGGCCCAGCCGCTCCGCGGCATGTGGGATCTTCCCGGAGCGGGGCACGAACCCGTGTCCCCTGCATCAGCAGGCGGACTCTCAACCACTGCGCCACCAGGGAAGCCCTGAATTTTTATTTTCCATAAATATATTGCTTTCTTTTCTCTTTTTTTTAAGAACTCTTTTTTTTCTTTTTTTAAAATTTGTATTTTATATTGGACTATAGTTGATTTACAGTGCTGTGTTAGTTTTAGGTGTACAGCAAAGTGATTCAGTTATACATATACATATATCTATTCTTTTTCAAATTCTTTTCCCATTTAGGTTATTATAGAATACTATAAATATATTTCATTTCTATAATTTGGAGTGTATTTCATATCTGCCTCGTAATTCCTGATAATGTCCTGTTTTGCTCATCTTTGTGGTGATGTCTTTATTTCTTTAAACATTTTATACATGGTGATTTAATATTCTGTATCTCCCAATTCCAATAACTGCAATCCATAGAGATGTAAATGTGTTTCTGCTGACTCTCATCCGTGGTGGTTTGGTATCCAGGGTACTTTCTGATCTTTGATTTTGAGATCATTCCTTGATCTTAATTTATCAGAATCGGTGAGAACATCATTGAGGAAACTTTCCTCTGAAGCACAGATGTTTCTTCTGGCTTTCAGGGGTTTCTTACCAGCCAGAGACCACTTTAATGCTCCTCAAAAGTCTTGGCTCAGTGCTGGAGCCCAAGGCTTTCATCTCAACTTTGTCCCACAGGTCCAAGTTATCAGCATCAGCCTTTAGGGAACCTCCCAAATTCCTGCCAAAATAGTGACTTCACATGCACCATTCTTTAGCTCTGATTCTTTTTTCCCCTTTGCTACTTGGGATGGGAAAATAATTGAAGATGTACATTACCTTTTGTAAGAAGGATAATGCTTTAAGAGGTATGTCCTCTTCAGGATGGTTTATGTTAGGGGCAGGGGTTGAGGGTCTGTTAAAGCACTTAGCCTATGAAAGTGACAAAAAATGGGCATTGATTTATTTCCTACAATCATCTGCTTTTGGGTAGGATGAGGGTTCACATGTTATAGTGTTCCGATTTGTATCAGATTTTGCGATTGTATAAAGAGTGGCATCCAGGATTCTATTTTTTGGTATTTAACCACAGTGGAAGTTCATATAACAAGAGAGAGAAAAAGGAATGCATTTTGCTGAATCTTAGAAGAAATGAGAGCTATAGCTAGAGGAATGAGGATGGAAGAAGCACATATTAGGTCTGTCTTACTGAGAGCAAGAAAGATACCTGGAGACTGAACTTCACCAATTTGGACTTCACATTTGGTGCATCAGTAAATGTCCTGTGTAAAGTGCATACAGGAGTAAGTCTGCATGTACTAAATGTACCTCTAGAGGTCCAGTTGAGAGAGATTAATCTAGTTAAATTAGACTGGGTCTTGAGAAAATAAAGACATTGACAGACAAGTGCCTACTTAAGAAAAGGCATGCAATAAATAAATGCATCTTTTGAATGAACAACGGAATGGCTACAGCCAGATTCTGATACTTACCAAAACTAAGCCTCTAGAGTTTAAATGCCTCACAGGTCACCTGAAGTTCCAAGTGATTTTGTCACAAACAGTTGATTCCCTTTGTCATGCAGGGTGAAGGAACAGGTGAGTGTGACTTGGTACACCGGACACACCTCCGAGTACCTATCTCCACATTGTTCTGACACCCTAGGAAGGCTGTGACTACCAAGAGGAGATGGGGTTTCCACTACTCAAACTGTAGAGGAAGTCTTCACGAGGAAGCAGAAAGAGCACAGGACTTGGGATCAGACACCTGAGTGGTCTCCGGGAACTTAGAAAGTTTCCTCAATTGCACAGCACTTCAGTTTCCTTACCTGTAGAATGTGACTCGAAACAGCTCCTTGACAACAGAATGGTGGTGACAAATGACAAAATACACATGAAGGTGCTATGGAACCATTTTCAAACTATACAAAGAAAACGAGAATAGAAGAGGCTGCTCAAGATGTTCTGAGAGCAGATAAGGCAGCATTAAGACATACCGGGTCAGTCTTCTCGGGATTCCTAGTCATCAGGAAAATAGGGGAGAACAATTTTGAGTTTAACTTCCAAAGTAACTTAGCAGTGAGTCTAAACCAGAAAAATCTTTCAAATGGTTAAGGGAATTCATTCTCTATAAATTAGGTTAAACACTCAAAGAAAACAAGTAATTTTCCGTTCTGCTACTTTCTGGAGGGTATTTAACTACTGGGAGTTACCATCCGAGAACCCTCAGGCTCATGAAAAATGTGGCCATTTGCGTATTGGACCTCAGAGACTTCTCTCTCCATAGCTGCTGCTTTGCTCAATCCCTCAGGGTTGGAAAAGCTGAGTTGTTCTCAGCCAAGAGAGTTGTGTTTGGTAAAAACAAGAAAAATAAATAAAAATAAGACAAAGCAAGAAAGTAACATTGGGTTGAAAGGTGTTGTAGATGCTTGACTCAGCTCTGCCTGCCAAAGCAGTGTGGCCTTGTGCCTGGGCTGGGGGGCAGCTGTCCGGGCTGGTGGGCCCTTTTGTGGCTTCCTCTCCTCTCACACCAGGGCCTGCAAAGCCCGACAAAAAAAGGGTTGGGTTGCTTCCTGCTGACCAAGCAGTTTTTCCAAGCATCATCTTCCACCTTCCACTTTGCATGTTCCCTTTTCCCTGTGGCCCAGATTCTAGCCCACCGACCCTCAAAAGGACTCCTCTGTCCAGACCACAACTTACCTAGATGATCTGCCTCACTTTTGGGGTCCTTTTCTCCCCAAATGCTGTCCCCTGATTGTCCTTCCTCACTTTATACCCGGCAGCTTCCCAACTCCTATTCTGTCCTGATGCCCACACTGAACTCTTGGTGGTGGCTCCCAGTTCCATGCCGCCCAGGCCCAACATCGATCAGGGAGCTGGATGGGCATCTTTATGTTCAAATTCTACGGTGCTTAGGGGAACTTTCCCAATAGCCTACAGCTGTTAACTGTCTCGCTGTTCTCTGAAATCTAATCACCCTTTCTCACTGATGTAATGTGTGGGACTTAACACTCCATCAGGCATGTCTTATATCCCTACAAGATTAGGAGCAAGGTAGGATGCATATCCATGGGTGATTCATTTTTTTTATTATTATTATTATTCTTTTAACTTTTTATTTTATATTGAAGTCTAGTTGATTAACAATGTGCTAGTTTCAGGTGTACAACAAAGCGATTCAGTTATACATACACATGTACCTATTCTTTTCCAAATTCTTTTCCCATTTAGATCATTACATAATTTTGAGCAGAGTTCCCTGTGCTATGCAGGAGGTCCTGGTTGGTTATCCGTTTTAAATATAGCAGTGTGCACATGTCTCTTCACTGCCAGTTTGTAGGTGGCAGCCCTCATCAGATGCCTTTGCTAGCGCAGCCTCCTCTGATGAATCAGGACTAGGACCTCATCTCATTTTCGTACACTGGGCTCTTGCGCATCATGCTGTTTTCTCTCTCTGGACTGTTCTTCTCTTCCTGTATTTGGTCAACTTCCACTCATCCTTCAGATTCTAGACCCATCATCACTTTTACTCAAAGACGTCATCTCCAACACCTGCAGACTCTGCCCCCATCACTCTCATGGGTCTGACTCTCTTTGCACTTGTCTTTGCGGCGTCTTACACATTATAGCAAGGCACGTAGCTCCAGATGGCGGGAAGAGTAATTGACTTTGCTCACCATATTATCTCCAGCATTTATGGCAGAGCTTGGCCCACACTTTACTTTAAAAAGAATAAAATAAGTGGTCCACAAGTGAACGGCAAACTTTTATTCGATAAACGAATGAATAAATAGTCACGTGGGTTCGATGTTTTCATCAGTGACTGTGGCAGAGTCTTTCCACCTTGGTCACCCAAAGAGCTTTGGTTCACGTTGGAAAATACAACTAAGGCTCACAGTTTCCGGCTCCCACAAGCCTCCTGATGTCAGGAAATTGCCCTCCCTGAAGTGAAAACAGCAGGCATCAAGTCCACAAGCCTGTACGTAAAAAGATCCATTATGCTGGGAGCCAAATGTCACTGATGGAGTGGCTCCCAAAAGCTGCTAAAAAGAACAATATTAATAACAGGAATGATAATAATAGTGATCATAATAACATATTAAACTTTAATTTATATGGCACCCAAGCTCCACAGCTCTGGGAGGGGATCACTCTCACAGCAGGAGGGATGGAAAGCAAAACTCCAACTGAAAGGAAATATGATGCAATTTGGGCCCAGAGCCAGGCTTTAAGCTTCTATGTGGACATAGAAAAAGAAAAAAACCTCACCGGGCTTCAGACTAAGTCAGACGATGTGAGAGTATTTGAATTTCAGGGATACAACAGGGAGAGGTGAAAACATATGTTTTAATCTCATTTCAGGGTAAGTACCCTTCATCATTTCAACTCAAAACATAGGACGTATTAACCAGAGATGCCCTAAAGGATGCAGGAAGGAAAACAGTCCAGAGATTGTCTGAGTCTATGTCTACACTGGGTGCTCACTGCAACACGATTGGATGGGTTGAAAGATCAGCAGGCCATGCTCTATTTACAGGTAATGGTCAAACATTTAAGGAGTAAAAAATATAAAGTAGTTGTTTCAGTGGTTGGTAGGACACTTAAAACATTTTTCACAGGTATGAGAGAATTCAATGACTCTAAAAATGGAGTCAAGCTAAAAATGGAGGTAAGAGCTAAAAACAGGAATAACTTTTATTTATTGGGGCAGCATTATGTAATGTTGAGCTATGGGCCTTGGAGATCAGTCAGACTGGGTTTAGGTCTTGCCTCTGCTCACTGTGTGATCTTCAAAGTGTCACCCTAAACTTCCATTTCAGATTATCAAATTGAGAGCAATAATGGTATTTAACCTCACAGGTTAGAAAATACACAGTATAAGTGTCAATATCTCTTATTCAATAGAAGATTATTGATAAACCAACATCTTCCAGAATTGCCTGGTGTCCTTTATTTGTGTGTGGTAACAAAACTTAATGTGAGATATACCCTCTTAATAAACTTCGAAGTACAAAGCACCATATTTTAAACTATATGTACTATGTCTATTACCTTGATTGTGGTGATGGTATCATGGGTATTTGCCTACGTCCAAACTCATCAAATGTATACTTTTATTTCTTTATCTATTTGTGTAACATCTTTATTGGAGTATAATTGCTTTACAATGGTGTGTTAGTTTCTGCTTTATAACAAAGTGAATCAGCTATACATATACATATATCCCCATCTCTCCTCCCTCTTGCGTCTCCCTCCCACCCTCCCTATCCCACCCCTCTAGGTGGTCACAAAGCACCAAGCTGATCTCCCTGTGCTATGCAGCTGCTTCCCACTAGCTTTCTGTTTTACCATTGGTAGTATATATAAGTCCATGCCACTCTCTCACTTCGTTCCAGTTTACCCTTCCCCCTCCCCGTGTCCTCAAGTCCATTCTTTACGTCTGCGTTTTTATTCCTGTCTTGCCCCTAGGTTCTTCAGAACCATTTTTTTTTTTTAGATTCCATATATATGTGTTAGCATACGGTATTTGTTTTTGTCTTTCTGACTTACTTCACTCTGTATGACAGACTCTAGGTCCATCCACCTCACTACAAATAACTCAATTTCATTTATTTTTATGGCTGAGTAATATTCCATTGTATATATGTGCCACACCTTCTTTATCCATTCATCTGTCAATGGACACTTAAGTTGCTTCCGTGTGCTGGCTATTGTAAGTAAGGCTGCAATGAACATTGTGGTACATGACTCTTTTTGAATTATGGTTTTCTCAGGATATATGCCCAGTAGTGGGATTGCTGGGTGGTATGGTAGTTCTATTTTTAGTTTTTTAAGGAACCTCCATACTGTTCTCCATAGTGGCTGTATCAATTTACATTCCCACCAGCAGTGCAAGAGGGTTCCCTTTTCTCCACACCCTCTCCAGCATTTATTGTTTGTAGATTTTTTGATGATGACCATTCAGACTGGTGTGAGGTGATATCGCATTTAGTTTTCATTTGCATTTCTTTAATGATTAGTGATGTTGAGCATCCTTTCATGTGTTTGTTGGCAATCTGTATACCTTCTTTGGAGAAATGTCTATTTAGGTATTCTACCCATTTTGGGATTGGGTTGTTTGTTTTATGATATTGAGCTGCATGAGCTGCTTGTAAATTTTGGAGATTAATCGTTTGTCAGTTGCTTCATTTGCAAATATTTTCTCCCATTCTGAGGGTTGTCTTTTCGTCTTGTTTATGGTTTCCTTTGCTGTGCAAAAGCTTTTAAGTTTCATTAGGTCCCAAATGTACACTTTTAATATGTGCAATTCACTGTATATCAATTAAGCCTCCATAAAGCTTTAAAAATTTGCAACATAAAACATAGATAAAAGTTTATTGAGTATGATGAAGCAGTTCATATTTGAAGCAAAATAAGGGAATAATTCAACAAAACTTCCTGTGTACACAGGACTAAGATTTAATGAATACTTGCAAAGCTGAAGTTCAGTGTAACCATTTTTAACTTGAGTGAATCTGTGGGCAAATTTATTTTGAGACTGAGAACTTGGAGGACAGGATTCCTGCCTGCCTGATATCGGGATATAGTGTGAAATTTGAGGACAGAGATGGGAACAGATGATGAATTACTTTAAGATTAATCATTGTGTGACCTTTTTCCCCCAGACCACAGCCTCCCCCCAACCTAAATTGTAATTCATCGTGTCATCCTTTTCTACTGAGACCATTCTAACTAAAACTGAAATCTATATTCTGATCTTAATTTATAGCAGATAAAGAACATTATAATTTCTTAAATAAAGCATATGTGCATATGCTAAAAAATTCAAACTATCAGAATGTATGATTAAGTCTGCCCTCCTCACCAAACCTCTAATATCCTTTCTCACTAGCAGGTTCTTGCTTACCTTTCCATAATTTTTCTTCTTTGTTGTTATTTTGAAACTTGATTTAATGGGCATGACTACATATAGCTTGCAAACTGTCAAATTTTGCCCATTATGTTATATATAATATTAATATTGACTATTATTGAATGCATGCTATGTGCTAGTCATTTTTTTAAACACCTTATATGCATTAGCACATATAATTTTAAGAGCAACACCTGGTTTACACACTGTGTGGCTTAGTTAGTCAGGTTTCCTCACTTCTCTGAAGACCAGTATCCTTCTTGGTGAAATGGGCATAGCACGGCCATCCTAGCAGGGTTGGTCCATGTACAATGTATTGAGTGTTGTCTGGTACCTAGGACTGACTAGGCCATAGTGACTACAGCCTCTTACACTTATCTTTTTCTCTGCCCTGATAATACGTAAGATGAGGCGTGATTCTGGTTCACTTAGATTGTGCTGTATGGAAAGGAAGATCTATGCTATTTGAATCTTTTGGGTAGGTTTACTCTAGGTAAACAAGACTGGTATGTATTAGACAAGTATAATTATTTTGTGTTTCCTGAACACACAGCAGGTTCATTATTATCCCAAGCACTAGGTATAAGAGCTTACTTTTTTACTTTTATTCTTTTACTCTCTCTTTTATAAAATCACTTTAGTGTTTTCAGACACTACTAGGGAAAGGTAATCCCGGTTTTTGATTTGTTCATTGACTCACCAAATTTAGTTTGAGAAAAAGCTGGTTGGATAATCAATCCTTTCATCCAAGCTAGTTCATTAAATTATGTGGTCATAGAGAAAATTCAAATAGCAAAATCAGAGTCCTTGAGGTTTGGATTTGAAAAAAACAATCCAGAACTCCCTGCCTGTGCCTCTAGAGCTTAAATAATTGCCCTGTGCCTCCCAGAAAGATCTCAAACTCACCATTCACCAGGTTATGTAAACCCCACATTGAGACATGAGATTTGCCAACTAATTATTTTATGATTTGTGGATCTTTTTATAATAAAAGTCACAAAAATATAAACTTATGAGACATTTAATTACTTTTTAAAAACCACGTTGATTGAATATTTTGCAATAAGAAAGACACAAGTCAGTAGAAAAGATACACTGAGACGTACAGTATTTGTATTGTCATTTTTGTCCTTTTATCTGTAGGTAGGTGATCTTCAGATAAGAGAGGGAGAAGCCTTTTAGGTGAGTGAGAACTGTCTACAAAGGCATGGAAACATGAAGCAGCAAACTCTCTTTAAAAAACTCAGAGTAATTCTCTTTGGCTTCTGTGATCCTGTTGGGGGACCACGTGCATCATTCCAAGGGGCTTGGGTTCATTTGGTAGCAATCAATGGGGAATGGCTGATATATTTGAAATAAGTGAAGCGATGTGATTGAATTTACATTCCACTAAGAGAAGTCTTTCTAGACCTACTGAATAGGTAAACTAGAGATATATCATTGAATTAAATTATGAAAAATATTAAATGAACTAATATTATTATGGAAAACTTGATAATTATTTGGAAAAGTCAGTTCTATTTGTGAGAGAATGGGAGGGCACTGGCTGAAGGTACAAGGGACTTTCTGAAAGGATATTGAAAGAGTTGGTATGAAGAATACTGAGTGATCGAAGACGCCAGCAACAGTGAGGGCGATGTAGAAGGGAATGGATCAGTAAATATCTTTTTTTTTTTTTTTGCGGTACACGGGCCTCTCACCATTGTGGCCTCTCCCGTTGCGGAGCACAGGCTCCGGACGCGCAGGCTCAGCGGCCATGGCTCACGGACCCAGCCGTTATGCGGCATGTGGGATCTTCCCGGACTAGGGCACGAACCCGTGTCCTCTGCATCGGCAGGCAGACTCTCAACCACTGCGCCACCAGGGAAGCCCAGTAAATACCTTTGATGTGAGGCCCTTGACCTCCAATAATTAAAATGATCTTGAACGAAGAGATAGTTTAAAGAAATGGCATGGTCAGGCAGGACTGAGAGGTCAATCAGAAGTAAATGGTGAGGGCATGGCAAAGCTCTATGGTCCCTAGTGTGGTGATCCAGGGGAAGATGAACATCATCAGTATATAGAGAGTAGCAGAAATGAGTAGGAACTAACACAACATTGTAAATCAACTATACTTCAATAAAAAAAAAATTTTGAAAACCGCAAAATTGCCCAAGGTAGTGTGTAATGAAAATAAAGAGGATCATGGTACCCTGGGAGCATGGGCATTTATCATAATAAAGGGTAACACCTAATAGGTAATTATCATGAGTCCCAGTGTGGTGTAAATGTATTACATGTATTAATTCATTTAACTCTCACAACAAACTTTTGAAGAGGATACTATTATTTTTTTATCAAAGTATTTACAGTGTTGTGTTAATTTCTGCTGTACAGTGAATTAATTCAGTTATACATATATACATATATACACTTTGTATATGTACATACAAAGTGTATATACATATATACACTTTCTTTTTTATATTCTTTTCCACTATGGTTTATCTCAGGCTATTGAATAGAGTTCCCTGTGCTATACAGTAGGACTTTGTTGTTTATCCATTCTATATGTAATAGTTTATATCTACTAACCCCCAACTCCCAGTCCATCCCTCCCTGAAACTAATACTATTATTAAACCCATTTTACAGGTGAGGAAACTAAGGAAATTAATTACTCATTTGATGTCTGTGAGAAAATAGAAAATATATATTTTAGTTTTTGTGCCCAGCTCCTGACACAGGGCTCCTAAAACCCTTGTAAATTCCCGAGATAAGAGCAGTAGGACCATCTTTTGTTCTAATGAGGTGACTCTGGGTGGGTTCCTGGATGGCTTCTGGATGGAGGCGCTGGTCACCGGAAAGACCAAGCCATGATCAGAAGGTTGGAGTTTTCAGCTCTAGCTCCCCCCCGCATCCTGCAGGGAGGGGGAAAGGCTAGAAATGGTGTTAATCATTGATCATACCTACATGAGGAAGCTTTCATGATATTTGATCCCAAGGGCTGCTGTAACAAAGTACCACAACTGAGTGGCTTAAAACAACAGAAAATGTATTCTGTCACAGCTCTGGAGGCTGGAAATCTGACATGGAGCTGTCAGCAGGACCATGCTCCCTCTGAAGGCTCTAAGGAAGAATCCTTCCTTGTCCCTTCCCACATCTGGTGGTTGCTGGCAATCCTTGGGGTTCCTTGGCTTGTTGACACATCCTTCCGGTTTCCGCCTGCATCTTTACACACCTTCTCCCTGTGTGTGTCTCTGGAGATGCTCTTCTCTTCTTATAAGGATACGAGTCATTAGATTTAGGCCTCATTCCAATTCAATATGATTCATGTTAACTTACCTCATTATATGTGCAGAAACCCTATTTCCAAATAAGGTCACATTCTGAGGTTCTGAGTAGACATGAATTTTGGGATACACTATTCAACTATTTTGGGATACACTATCAACCCACTACAGACTCAAGTATATTTGATATTCAGTATTTGTCTGTTTTGTTTGTTTGTTTGCTATGACTTCATCCTTCTAAAATATTAACTCCGTAAAGATAAAGCGTTATCTATTCTGTTCATTGGTATATCCACAGTGCCTTGTGGATGGATCATCAATATCTTTTGAAACTAGAATTTCTGTTTAGTTGTGTATAAGTGTAAACAACATATTTTTAAAGTAAAATCTGAGAATCTCATATTTATTGTGATTAGGCGATATTTGGACTTATTTCTACATCTTATTTTGCATTTTATGTTTAACTTTTTCTAGTTTTGTTTCCCTCTTTTTTCCACCTTCTGATAAAAGATTAAGTTTTATCTAAATCTATTTCACATTTCTTGTTTGGAAGTTAAATATAATTATTGCAATTATTTCATGGCTCTCTGCAGTTGTATTAGGCGTTCTTACAAAGTCTAAAGTTAATCAGCACTTAATACAGCCAATGACATAAGTTCCACCTTGTTTTTAAATCAATCCAAATTATCATCCTCATAGTTTTTATTCTTACAATTAATTCTTATTTAAATTTACTTTAGAAGGTGTCGCTCTAGGACCTGGCTTCAAATGTAAGTGCTTCGTCTTCAAGAAGATCCATAGGAAGAACCTTTTGACAATAACACGTCCCTGATAAATGTCAGATTACACTGCTGAACAGGATAGAGGGAAGCCCTTCACCTCAAGTTGGTTATGATTTATAGCAATTTGGTAAATTACTCCTGTGGGTAGAATTGAAACATTTTTCTCTTCTCTTTGACTGGTCCCACCAGAAATTGGGAACTCCAGTTCTGAACAGCCTAGTCAGGTGAGTGGGAAGGACTGGCATGTCTTTCTGGCATGTGCAAGAATCTCAGTATTTTGGGGACTGAGAAATCCACTGAGGCAGAGCCTGATGTCAGGCCTTGGGCTTGACTTTCCTGGCCTTGAGAAGTCTGTTGGGAATTCAGTCTGAGAACTCCTTCTGGGGAGTTCTACCTCAGCCAGTTTGGAGGAGCCTATATGATCAACTGACCAGACTTGTTTTGCAAACAAATTAGTCTTGATTTGGCTGTATTTGGTGGAGATGAGGGTAATTTTAGAGAGAACAATATTATGTTTCAGTGGATGTCAAATTCTAGTTCTGTTCATTGAGGTCTGTTTTTATGCAAGTTATTATGTTATCCATACTTTTGCCCTGATGTTCTGGATGGAAAGAAAATTAGCTAGTGAAATTTTCACAGAGTATAACTACTCATGAACTGTGACACTGCTTGCTTTAAGTCTGCAGCTAAAAGCACATGTACAATGCTTGTGTCACAATGAGGTATAAGTGATAAAATGTATAGCCCATAAAGTGTTTCCCCATTAACATACCTCTGAGCCTGTTCATGAGGTCTGGTTAGTTTTCCCCCAAAGTGAATGACTAGGCAAATATAAAGGAGGCCTAGCATGGAGGGACATGATCTGAGCCGAGGGTAGGAGTCAGCACCCCAGCACCGAGGGATGCATATTTTGATCATCAATGCTTTCTATTGAAAGATTTACCGTCAAAAGGGGCAATGATGGAAAAATCTGCACATATTGAGGTCTGAGGAAGTCAGAAGGTTTATACATGGTTTAACTTAAATTTTACTGATCAGAGCAGCCTGTTTTGTGGCCTTTCAGACATGCATTGTACACCTGCTTTGGCCATTGAGGAAGGGGATGGATTTGAAAGTCAAAATGGAGTAGCTGTGGTTCAGACATCCAAGGTAAAACTAGGTGGCCATTGTATACATCATTTGAGGCACATTCCTGTATTACTGAAAACTTGAGTTTTCTGAACTGTATTGCAGACGAGGACAAAAAACCATAGGTGGGTGTGGTATTATCTCAGAATGTGGTTACTGCTTGTATTTTGCTGAATTGTCACAATCTTCCCTGTGTTGTGCCTGTTATATGTCTTACATTCCCTCCCTAACCTGAGGGAGGAAATCTATTCAAGGACTGAGCAGCAACACTGGCCTCCCTGTGGAATGACCAGCTGCTGGTTCTACAGCGAGATGCCGTTGTCATCCTCCTCTGGACTTCCACGAAAAATCGACCTGGCTACTGTGACTGTGGGGACTGCTGACCATGGGGGAGACAGACTCTCACCATCTTCCTGTCCCACAAGCCAGTACATCAGAAGGACCCCCCACTGGTAAACGTTACTGTACAACTGACTGCCCTTGAGTCCCCCTGGACTACGCTGGCTGGAGTGGAATAGGCTGGCTTCTGGACACACAAGTCCAGCTAGTGGGATTAACTGCTTTTTGTTTGGGAAGATTTAATGGGTCCACCCCTAATGGCACCCAACATAACATGGGGTGACAGATCTGTACTGTGACCAACACAGTCTGTCTGGTGGCTAGGCCACCAGAATATTTCTTTTAAAGGCAGGCCTTCCCCTCCCCATGGGGTGGCTCTGGGTTTGTGAAAAACAGAGGTGGCCTTACCTTCCTTATAACTGGACAGGGCTCTGCTGCTGTTGACTCCCTTTCCATTGACTTGGTAAGCTCCAAAATTTGCCCATATCCGGGCAAATGACTGTTCTGAACATACTAGGTATCTCATTCTTGATACTCTCTGGCTGCTGCTGTCTGTATTGAATTTGTGGCACCTGGTTGCAGTGCCCCCTACATGCCTGAGCCCGCAGAAGAGGGGAGGACCAACATGTAAGGGTTGTGCAGGGTATGTAGGGGTGGAGAGTGTGGTCAGGATGGCTGCCCTCTTACTCCCTGTCCATCGCCTGCCCGACCAGTGCCCGCTTCACCTACACCTGCTCACATGAGTGCCCTTCCTACGTACTTGACCCAGGCCCCAGCTGGTGACAGCTTATCAGAGGGGCGGTGAGGGGCGTGCCCCTCGACTGGTTTCCGTGGTAACTAATGAGCCCACCTGATGTCAATTCCCCTGTAACTGGTAATCTCCCCTTCCCCCACCCGGGACGAAGGCTACCAACACGTCCTGCCTGCCAAGCGCCTCCCACGGTGGGGTGTCGCTCCAGGACCTTGTTTCAGACGTGTAAGCTCCCTCAGCCATTAAACCACTGATGTCTCTGTAAAAAAAGAATAAATAAATAAATTTACTTTATCTGAAATGGGACACTGGGGTATTAAAAGATTATAACTGCCTGGAAAACAAAACATTGCTAGGCCAACAAATTCAAACCAAGCCTCAAATACTTTCATAAAATTAATAATAAGGGCTTCCCTGGTGGCACAGTGGTTGGGAGTCCACCTGCCGATGCAGGGGACGTGGGTCCGTGCCCCGGTCCGGGAAAATCCCACATGCTGCGGAGCGGCTGGGCCCGTGAGACATGGCCGCTGAGCCTGCGCGTCCGGAGCCTGTGCTCCGCAACAGGAGAGGCCGCATCAGTGGGAGGCCCGTGTACTGCAAAAAAAAAAACAAAACGAAAAATTAATAATAAATTTGGAGTACATCCCATTAACAGGAGGAAATATGTGTGGTAGCCTAGTCCAAATACTTATTGAACTTCATGCTTTTGTTCCTGCCCTCAAATTCCTTTATTTTGCAAAGCATTTCTTTTTATTTAAAGCTTTCTTAGTTGTTGTTTTGTTTTTGGGTTTTTTTGGCTACATTGGGTCTTCCTTGCTGCACGTGGGCTTTCTCTAGTTGCGGTGAACGGGGGCTACTCTTCGTTGCGGTGTGCAGGCTTCTCATCCCGGCGGCTTCTCTTGTTGCAGAGCACGGGCTCTAGGCATGTGGGCTTCAGTAGTTGTGGCACGCGGGCTCAGTAGTTGTGGCTCATAGGCTCTAGAGCACAGGCTCAGTAGTTGTGGTGCACAGACTTAGTTGCTCCGCAGCATGTGAGATCTTCCTGGACCAGGGCTTGAACCCGTGTCCCCTGAATTGGCAGGCAGATTCTTAACCACTGCACCACCAGGGAAGCCCCCAGACTAGTTTTTAATGTTAATTTATGAGCTTATGACACAGGCCTGGGTTTTATTTTCTCATTGGTGTTTTTAAACCACATCTAATACCCTTGACAGAGTTATTTCCCAGAGCAGTCAGCAGAGTTTTCATGGAAGGAAAAACTCTTTAGGAATCTGGAATTTATGCAAGGACTTAGTTCCAGTTCATAGTTTTCATGGACTTAAAGCCACATCTTTTCTACCTTCCTGGATAGCAGAACATTTGTTCTCATCATCTATGACACAGATCCTGGTCTAAAACCCTGAGGGTCCTCCCAGCATCAGTCCAGGCTTATCGTGCTGGTTTTATTTCTCTTTTATTACTAAAACCCTGTAATTCCCTTTCCTTCTTTTGAGTTCATTTCTGTGCCAGTTTGTTATAATTTTTCAGCATATATATGATTTTGTAACAGGAGTGGGCTTATCTCTATCACCTTAGACTGCCCAGGTTGCTAGAAGTATCCTTTATATTTAGTATAGTTCCAGGGATTACACACCATACTCATGTAGACCTTGGAATATTTTGCTTAAGAACAGTAGGAAATGATTCCAGTCTGCAAATCCCACCCGAAAAGTAATGGAAAATATTACTTGGTGGTCAGATAGGCCCCGTAGAGGGTAGTTTAATGAGAACCTTCCATAGCAATAGGGAATTTTAACTTCTTCATTTATATTTTTCTACTGCTATATTTTCCATATTATCTGAAATGAACAAGGATTGTTTCTGAAATGATAAAAGCTGATTTAGCATAATAAACACAAACACAGGGCAAAGAGTGATACCCATGTGATTGGGAGATGCAGTGTTTCCACCCTTGATTTCTCATTCTAACACCACCCCTTAATAGCACTTGGGTTTGTATTTTTAAACAGAGCCACACTTGACTGTGATTTTCCCCCTTATTTCCACCCCATGAATCTGAGAGGAGATTTGACATTGCGTTGTTGCTTCTTTCCTTCTCTCAAGAATATGTATTTGAAGAATTTATAGGAACAAAGGAGAGAACTTCTGTAAAAAGAGGGGCGGTTTCCTCTGAACAGCAGGGATGAACAGGCAGTGGATCTTTGGGTGGTTTCCCAGATGCTGGATTTCTGGCTTGCCTGCATTTCCTCTCCTGGCAAATGCGTGGCATCTCACCACCGACAGTAACTTCTTTTTTTCTCGCCTGCCCACAGCCTGCCAATGTCATTTGAAGGAACATGAAAAACTGTACCAGGCATGTTTCTTCATCAGATCAAAGTGAATATATGTATATGAAAATTCCATCTGAAATGTGAAATGATTTAAATTCCTTCTCATTGAACAAGGGAAGATTTCACCAGCTAGTACTGGGGGGGAAGGAGCCAAAATTTCCCTCACAGATGTGCAAACAGTGTTTGTGCTTTTCCTCTTTTTCAGCAAGAGGAATGCAAATGAGGTTAGAGGACCCCAAGACATCTGAGAAAGCAGTTAGTGTGTTCTAGAAGCACTAAGGCTTTCTGCGCCCAACAAGTGCTCAAGTTAGTTTTTCCCCAGTCCTTTGGATGGGTGCTCCCCTTGAGCTGAGAAATTGTACACCACTTCCTATCCCCAGTAGAGACTGATTTTCGACTCCAAATCTTTATTTTTTAATTCTTTATTTGCAAACATCTTCAACGAGCAAATTTCAGCTGAATGTGTGCTTGCCCTGAATAGAATTACATTTTCTATTTCCCATGCAGTCCAGTGTATCGAAATGACTGTGTTCTTGAAGTATCATGTGGGATTTAGAGAAGATGTTTCCAAAGGGAGCATATGTTTGTTCACCCTCTTCCATCCTGCTGGGAGTTGTGATGGCTGGTACTTGAGCAACCATCTTGCACTCTGAGGTAAAGGCTGTATGCTGAGGTTGCCAGAGCAGCAAGATAGAAACAACTTTGGTGCTGAAAAATTCAAGAAACTACCGTGCTCTATATTGCCAATCTTCATACCTCTTTTATGGGTGAGAGAATATATTTGTGTCTTACTTACGTTTTACTTTGGATACCCTGTTGTTCTCAAATGGACCTTATCTTAACTGACATAACTTCTTCTAACTGCAGTTTTCATCTTGTTCCATTGCACCATATAACAGCCTTCAGGACAAAGTTCATAATTCTACTCCCAGTTTCCCTTCTAAGAAATCCAGGATACTAATCTGTAGGCTGATCCTCCAGTAGAGAAAAGGCGGCACTCTTGGATTTTGGAGTGCTGGAGTTGTTTAAATGTGAACCTTCCAATGTAATCATTAAGCAGTTATTGAACATAGACATTGTGCATTCTCCATCCTCTGCCTTCCTGATTTTTTTTTTTGAGTAGCAAGTAGCTAACTAAGCTACAATAACACAAATTTAAAATATACACTCTGTTAATGGGGAGCCGATTGCAATGTAAATTTTCCAAGTAATTTAGAAAGAACGCCATTTGAGAACAATTTGCCGAAGTTTTCCCCCCTTACTTGACTTCAGACTGGGGAAAACTAGTGCTTTAATTACAAGCTAGACAAATAGTCTCTGAAATCTTGTTTAGTGAGTTCAGATATAATGAGCTTTCCGAAAGCGGTGAGAAGGAAAATGATCATTTATTTATGTGGGTTTTGCTTCTTGGCATTTGTGATTGAATTTGTTTGGTGTAGTTCACTACTGAGATTTAAAAAACACTCGTTTCCAGTGTAAGGCAGAAAGATGCCAAAAGTCAATCTTCAGCTACACCCTGCTCATTGACCAGCAGGGAGCCAACCAGCACCAGGGAGCCAGAGGAATGTGGAAGGCAGTGCCCACTTTTTCCTGTTACTGACTCCAATACATTGCCTATTGAACTTGCAGCCAGAAGTGAGGCTTGTCTGTATCCCATACCCTGTTATGTCCTCAATCTGGCCTGCTTGTGTTGTCTGTGTCTTCGGTTTTCCAGCACATTTGTGATCCCCCAGGAATAGAAGGCAGGACCAAGACCACTGGAGGGTCAGTGGTGACATAAAGGGATGACCTTCAGCTATCATCAGGGTGGCCAGCTTAGGGTCCCTTATCCAGCTGGGGCCGTGCTAGACACTCACCCTGATGCACTGTCTGCTGTCCCCCTTTTCCTCTGGACCCTAAGTCCCGAGAAGACAGAACTGCCTTCGTCTTAAGCATCGTCATGTCCTCAGTACCTGTCACAACGACCGGCATAAAACAGATGTTCAACGCATGTTTTTCAAAATAACCAAAGGCCCCTTTATCTTCAGAATAAAGTTTAGGTTCCTTTGCATGTCATTCAAGACACTTCAAAATCTGGCTTTAACCTTTTTTTTCTTTTTTTTTTTAAAATCAGCCTCATGTCCTACTTTCCCCTGACAATTACCGAACCACCGTATTGCAGCCACTACAGTTTCCCAAACAGGTTTGCATTCTTACGCCCTATATATGTTTTAAGAGTACCCTTGGCAGACTTTTAAGATCCAGCTTAAATGTCACCTCCGTGCAGCATCTCCCAAACCCAGCAACTGCTTGTGAAATTAATTTACTAACAAACACGTGCAGGTTAGCTATTCTGTCCTGAGGCGGCTCTTGCCGGCGCTTGCCGGTGGGTGGACACTAAGCTGAAACAAAGGAAGGGAGGGCTGAGAGTCATGGCCAAGGGTTGGTCAAGTCCACATTAGAAGTCCTGCCTACTGTCTTCTTCAAGAAGAAAGGTGAACTTGTGGAATGGAGAACCAACAGATCTCGTAGCTGCTCTGTTCAGTAGGACTTTGCCTGGCTAACTTTCCCTTACAGTCTCTAATCCCGTTGGCTTCCAGCAACACCCAATGCTAACCATTCCCTGGGTAACCCACCTCGTCTCAGTGGCAATGCCTGTGCTCTCCCCCGTGCCCCCATACTGCCCTACTTCAAACCTGCCTGGCCAACTCCACCTTGAGGAATTATATCAATAGTCTTTCTCTAGGAAGCCCTCACTGATCACTCCTTCAGTCTGCATTATGTCTATCTCTCCTCCTCCTTTTTTTTTTTTTTTTTTTTTTTTCTGGTACGTGGGCCTCTCACTGTTGTAGCCTCTCCCGTTGCGGAGCACAGGCTCCGGACGCGCAGGCTCAGCGGCCATGGCTCACGGGCCCAGCCGCTCCATGGCATGTGGGATCTTCCCGGACCGGGGCACGAACCCGTGTCCCCTGCATCGGCAGGCAGACTCTCAACCACTGTACCACCAGGGAAGCCCCCTCTTCCTATTTATAATTAAGTATTTATATGTCAAACCCATCTCTGGAGAGCCACCTGGAAATCTTGTTGAAAACACCAATGATATAGAATCAGACCTTTCAGGAGTGAGGTCTGAAAGTTTGAATTTTAATATCTTCCCCGGATGATGTCAGGTGTGTTCAAAACCGCTTCTCTGGATTGTGAGTTCCTTGAGGCTGGGCATCTCTTGTAAACGTTGTGTGCTTAGCAGAGTGACTCATATACAAAGGTGGACAATGTACGCCCAATGGCTGGATGAGTGAGTGAATGAATGACAATGCCCTGAGCGGCATCGGAACAAACCGACTCTCCACGTCTGCCCCATGTGGTCTCCTCCTCCCCCGGCCTTGGGCCATTTAGTCTCACCTCTGAATGCTTCCCTTTCATAGCTGCACCTGCCTTTACCTTTTATTCTATCTTTTTTTTTAATTTTTTAATTTTTTTAAAATTTATTTTTTATTTTTTATTAGTTTCTGCTTTATAACAAAGTGAATCGGTCATACATATACATCTGTTCCCACATCCCTTCCCTCATGCATCTCCCTCCCTCCCACCCTCCCCATCCCACCCCTCCAGGCGGTCACAAAGCACCGAGCTGATCTCCCTGTGCTCTGCGGCTGCTTCCCACTATCTATCTACCTTACGTTTGGTAGTGTATATATGTCCATGCCTCTCTTTTGCTTTGTCACAGCTTACCCTTCCCCCTCCCCATATCCTCAAGTCCATTCTCAAGTAGGTCTGTGTCTTTATTCCTGTTTTACCCCTAGGTTCTTCATGACATTTTTTTTTCTTAAATTCCATATATATGTGTCAGCATACAGTATTTGTCTTTCTCTTTCTGACTTACTTCACTCTGTATGACAGACTCTAGGTCGATCCACCTCATTACAAATAGCTCAATTTCGTTTCTTTTTACGGCTGAGTAATATTCCATTGTATATATGTGCCACATCTTCTTTATCCAGTCATCCAATGATGGACACTTAGGTTGTTTCCATCTCCGGGCTATTGTAAATAGGGCTGCTATGAACATTTTGGTACATGACTCTTTTTGAATTATGGTTTTCTCAGGGTATATGCCCAGTAGTGGGATTGCTGGGTCATATGGTAGTTCTATTTGTAGTTTTTTAAGGAACTTCCATACCGTTCTCCATAGTGGCTGTATCAATTCACATTCCCACCAGCAGTGCAAGAGTGTTCCCTTTTTTCCACACCCATTCCAGCATTTATTGTTTCTAGATTTTTTGATGATGGCCATTCTGACTGGTGTGAGATGATATCTCATTGTAGTTTTGATTTGCATTTCTCTAATGAGTAAAGATGTTGAGCATCCTTTCATGTGTTTGTTGGCAGTCTGTATATCTTCTGTGGAGAAATGTCTATTTAGGTCTTCTGCCCATTTTTGGATTGGGTTGTTTGTTTTTTTGTTATTGAGCTGCATGAGCTGCTTATAAATTTTGGAGATTAATCCTTTGTCCGTTGCTTCATTTGCAAATATTTTCTCCCATTCTGAGGGTTGTCTTTTGGTCTTGTTTATGGTTTCCTTTGCTGTGCAAAAGCTTTGAAGTTTCATTAGGTCCCATTTGTTTATCTTTGTCTTTATTTCCATTTCTCTAGGAGGTGGGTCCAAAAGGATCTTGCTGTGATTTATGTCATAGAGTGTTCTGCCTATGTTTTCCTCTAAGAGTTTGATAGTTTCTGGCCTTACATTTAGGCCTTTAATCCATTTTGAGCTTATTTTTGTGTATGGTGTTAGGGAGTGATCTAATCTCATACTTTTACATGTCTCTGTCCAGTTTTCCCAGCACCACTTATTGAAGAGACTGTCCTTTCTCCACTGTACATTCCTGCCTCCTTTATCAAAGATAAGGTGACCATATGTGCATGGGTTTATCTCTGGGCTTTCTATCCTGTTCCATTGATCTATCTTTCTGTTTTTATGCCAGTACCACACTGTCTTGATTACTGTAGCTTTGTAGTATAGTCTGAAGTCAGGGAGCCTGATTCCTCCAGCTCCGTTTTTCGTTCTCAAGATTGCTTTGGCTATTCAGGGTCTTTTGTTTCTCCAAACAAATTTTGAAATTTTTTGTTCTAGTTCTGTGAAAAATGCCAGTGGTAGTTTGATAGGGATTGCATTGAATCTGTAGATTGCTTTGGGTAGTAGAGTCATTTTCACAATATTGATTCTTCCAATCCAGGAGCATGGTATATCTCTCCATCTATTTGTATCATCTTTAATTTCTTTCATCAGTGTCTTATAATTTTCTGCATACAGGTCTTTTGTCTCCTTAGGTAGGTTTATTCCTAGATATTTTATTCTTTTTGTTGCAATGGTAAATGGGAGTGTTTTCTTGATTTCATTTTCAGATTTTTCATCATTAGTGTACAGGAATGCCAGAGATTTCTGTGCATTAATTTTGTATCCTGCTACTTTACCAAATTCTTTGATTAGCTCTAGTAGCTTTCTGGTAGCATCTTTAGGATTCTCTATGTATAGTATCATGTCATCTGCAAACAGTGACAGCTTTACTTCTTCTTTTCCAGTTTGGATTCCTTTTATTTCCTTTTCTTCTCTGATTGCTGTGGCTAAAACTTCCAAAACTAAGTTGAATAAGAGTGGTGAGAGTGGGCAGCCTTGTCTTGTTCCTGATCTTAGTGGAAATGGTTTCAGTTTTTCACCATTGAGGACGATGTTGGCTGTGTGTTTGTCATATATGGCCTTTATTATGTTGAGGAAAGTTCCCTCTATGCCTACTTTCTGCAGGGTTTTTATCATAAATGGGTGTAGAATTTTGCCAAAAGCTTTCTCTGCATCTATTGAGATGATCATATGGTTTTTCTCCTTCAACTTGTTAATATGGTGTATCACATTGATTGATTTGCGTATATTAAAGAATCCTTGCATTCCTGGAATAAACCCCACTTGATCATGGTGTATGATCCTTTTAATGTGCTGCTGGATTCTGTTTGCTAGTATTTTGTTGAGGATTTTTGCATCTATATTCATCAGTGATATTGGCCTGTAGTTTTCTTTCTTTGTGACATCCTTGCCTGGTTTTGGTATCAAGGTGATGGTGGCCTCATAGAATGAGTTTGGGAGTGTTCCTTCCTCTGAAATTGTTTGGAAGAGTTTGAGAAGGATGGGTGTTAGCTCTTCTCTAAATGTTTGATAGAATTCACCTGTGAAGCCATCTGGTCCTGGGCTTTTGTTTTTTGGAAGATTTTTAATCACAGTTTCAATTTCAGTGCTTGTGATTGGTCTGTTCATATTTTCTATTTCTTCCTGATTCAGTCTTGGCAGGTTGTGCATTTCTAAGAATTTGTCCATTTCTTCCAGGTTGTCCATTTTATTGGCATAGAGTTGCTTGTAGTAATCTCTCATGATCTTTTGTATTTCTGCAGTGTCAGTTGTTACTTCTCCTTTTTCATTTCTAATTCTATTGATTTGAGTCTTCTCCCTTCTTTTCTTGATGAGTCTGGCTAATGGTTTGTCAATTTTGTTTATCTTCTCAAAGAACCAGCTTTTAGTTTGGTTGATCTTTGCTATCGTTTCCTTCATTTCTTTTTCATTTATTTCTGATCTGATCTTTATGATTTCTTTCCTTCTGCTAACTTTGGGGGTTTTTTGTTCTTCTTTCTCTAATTGCTTTAGGTGCAGGGTCAGGTTGTTTACTTGAGATGTTTCCTGTTTCTTAAGGTGGGATTGTATTGCTATAAACTTCCCCCTTAGAACTGCTTTTGGTGCGTCCCATAGGTTTTGGGTCGTCGTGTCTCCATTGTCATTTATTTCTAGGTATTTTTTAATTTCCTCTTTGATTTCTTCAGTGATCACTTCGTTAATGAGTAGTGTATTGTTTAGCCTCCATGTGTTTGTATTTTTTACAGATCTTTTCCTGTAATTGATGTCTAGTCTCATAGCATTGTGGTCGGAAAAGATACTTGATACAATTTCAATTTTCTTAAATTTACCAAGGCTTGATTTGTGACCCAAGATATGATCTATCCTGGAGAATGTTCCATGAGCACTTGAGAAAAATGTGTATTCTGTTGTTTTTGGATGGAATGTCCTATAAATATCAACTAAGTCCATCTTGTTTAATGTATCATTTAAAGCTTGTGTTTCCTTATTTATTTTCATTTTGGATGATCTGTCCATTGGTGAAAGTGGGGAGTTAAAGTCTCCTACTATGATTGTGTTACTGTCGATTTCCCCTTTTATGGCTGTTAGTATTTGCCTTATGTATTGAGGTGCTCCTATGTTGGGTGCATAAATATTTACAATTGTTATATCTTCTTCTTGGATCGATCCCTTTATCGTTATGTCATGTCCTTCTTTGTCTCTTGTAATAGTCTTTATTTTAAAGTCTATTTTGTCTGATATAAGAATTGCTACTCCAGCTTTCTTTTGATTTCCATTTGCATGGAATATCTTTTTCCATCCCCTTACTTTCAATCTGTATGTGTCTCTAGGTCTGAAGTGGGTCTCTTGTAGACAGCATATATATGGGTCTTTTTTTTGTATCCATTCAGCCAATCTGTGTCTTTTGTTGGGAGCATTTAGTCCATTTACATTTAAGGTAATTATTGATATGTATGTTCCTATTCCCATTTTCATAATTGTTTTGGGTTCGTTATTGTAGGTCTTTTCCTTCGTTGTGTTTCTTGCCTAGAGAAGTTCCTTTAGCATTTGTTGTAAAGCTGGTTTGGTGGTGCTGAACTCTCTCAGCTTTTGCTTGTCTGTAAACGTTTTAATTTCTCCATCAAATCTGAATGAGATCCTTGCTGGGTAGAGTAATCTTGGCTGCAGGTTTTTCTCCTTCATCACTTTAATTATGTCCTGCCACTCCCTTCTGGCTTGTAGAGTTTCTGCTGAGAGATCAGCTGTTAACCTGATGGGGATTCCCTTGTGTGTTGTTTGTTGTTTTTCTCTTGCTGCTTTTAATATGATTTCTTTGTGTTTAATTTTTGACAGTTTGATTAATATGTGTCTTGGCGTATTTCTCCTTGGATTTATTCTGTATGGGACTCTCTGTGCCTCCTGGACTTGATTAACTATTTCCTTTCCCATATTAGGGAAGTTTTCAACTATAATCTCTTCAAATATTTTCTCAGTCCCTTTCTTTTTCTCTTCTTCTTCTGGAACCCCTATAATTCGAATGTTGGTGCATTTAATGTTGTCCCAGCGGTCTCTGAGACTGTCCTCTGTTCTTTTCATTCTCTTTTCTTTATTTTGCTCTGCATCCGTTATTTCCACTATTTTATCTTCCAGGTCACTTATCCGTTCTTCTGCCTCAGTTATTCTGCTATTGATCCCATCTAGAGTATTTTTCATTTCATTTATTGTGTTTTTAATCAATGCTTGATTCATCTTTAGTTCTTCTAGGTCCTTGTTAACTGTTTCTTGTATTTTGTCTATTCTATTTCCAAGATTTTGGATCTTGGAAATAGAATCTTGGATCATCTTTACTATCATTATTCTGAATTGTTTTTCAGGTAGACTGCCTATTACCTCTTCATTTGTTAGGTCTGGTGGGTTTTTATCTTGCTCCTTCTCCTGCTGTGTGTTTTTCTGTCTTCTCATTTTGCTTATCTTACTGTGTTTGGGGTCTCCTTTTTGCAGGCTGCAGGTTCGTAGTTCCCGTTGTTTTTGGTGTCTGTCCCCAGTGGCTAAGGTTGGTTTAGTGGGTTGTGTAGGCTTCCTGGTGGAGGGGACTAGTGCCTGTGTTCTGGTGGATGAGGCTGGATCTTCTCTTTCTGGTGGGCAGGTCCACGTCTGGTGGTGTGTTTTGGGGTGTCTGTGGACTTCTTATGATTTTAGGCAGCCTCTCTGCTAATGGGTGGCGTTGTGTTCCTGTCTTGCTAGTTGTTCGGCATAGGGTGTCCAGCACTGTAGCTTGCTCGTCATTGAGTGAAGCTGGGTGCTGGTGTTGAGATGGAGATCTCTGGAAGATTTTCGCCGTTTGATATTATGTGGAGCTGGGAGGTCTCTTGTGGACCAGTGTCCTGAGGTTGGCTCTCCCACCTCAGAGGCACAGCACTGACTCCTGGCTCCTCAATTTGGGATGATTTGTTGTCTATTCATGTATTCCACAGATGCAGGGTACATCAAGTTGATAGTGGAGCTTTAATCCGCTGCTTCTGAGGCTGCTGGGAGAGATTTCCCTTTCTCTTCTTTGTTCCCACAGCTCCCGGGTCTCAGCTTTGGATTTGGCCCCGCCTCTGCATGTAGGTTGCTGGAGGGCGTCTGTTCTTCGCTCAGACAGGACAGGGTTAAAGGAGCAGCCACTTCGGGGACTCTGGCTCACTCAGGCTGGGCGGGAGGGAGGGGCACGGAGTGCGGGGCGAGCCTGCAGCGGCAGAGGCCAGCGTGACGTTGCACCAGCCCGAGGCGCGCCGTGCCTTCTCCCAGGGAAGCCGTCCCTGGATCCCGGGACCCCGGCAGTGACGGGCTGCACAGGCTCCCGGAAGGGCGGTGTGGACAGTGACCTGTGCTGGCACACAGGCCTCGTGGCGGCAGCAGCAGCCCCAGCGTCCCACGCCCGTCTCTGGGCTCCGCGCTTTCAGCCGCGACTCGCGCCCGTCTGTGGAGCCCCTTTAAGCAGCGCTCTTAATCCCCTCTCCTCACGCACCAGGAAACCAAGAGGGAAGAAATAGTCTCTTGCCTCTTCGGCAGCTCCAGAGTTTTCCCGGACTCCCTCCCGGCTAGCTCTGGTGCATTAGCCCCCTTCAGGCTGAGTTCTCGCCGCCAGCCCCAGTCCTCTCCCTGCGCTCTGACCGAAGCCCGAGCCTCAGCTTCCAGTGCCGCCTGCCCCAGCAGGTGAGCAGACAAGCCTCTCGGGCTGGTGAGTGCCGCTCAGCACCGATCCTCTGTGCGGGAATCTCTCCGCTTTGTCCTTCCCAGGTACGTGGGGAATTTCTTGCCTTTTGGGAGGTCTGAGGTCTTCTGCCAGCGCTCAGTAGGTGTTCTGTAGGAGTTGTTCCATGTGTAGCTATATTTCTGGTGTATCTGTGGGGAGGAAGGTGATCACCGCGTCTTACTCTTCCGCCATCTTCCCCGGAAGCTATTCTATCTTAGGATAAAGCCCTTCCTTGAGATTTAGCTCTTGTGTCTATGGTAATGTGCTATGTCATTTATTTACTTTTTAAGTTAGTTGTCTTTCATCTGTCTTCCCCCAACAGAATACAACCTGCATGATGACAGGGATCTTTGTGGATTTTGTTCAGTGATAGACTTTAATGACCCAGAACAGCATTTCAGTAAATATTTGGTAAATGAATGAATACATGAGTGGATGAATGAATTTCCTTAGATGGATCCACTTTTGTTCAATGTTTACTCTTGAACTCAATTTGTGCAACTGTCCTTTCTTACCTGTTGCCTCATTTCTGCCTGGCAGTCCTCCCACAGTTTTGTCTGCCTGCCAACCTCCTGGCTGGACACCCGAGTTCTTAGGCTCTGTCCATGACCGTCATTTCAGCCATACCTGGGACTGGCCCCTCCTAAGAACTTCAGAATGTCACTGGCCATTCCTAATTTCTGAGTGATCAAGGAAGGGTCCCTTGCTTTAAAATGGCAGCATTTCCATGAAAGCTGAGGTGTCAGCTGCTGTCTTTGATTTATTCCAAGGCTGGGCCAGGAAACCTCCCTTTCCTACTTGGAATGCACAAAGCTCCCCCTGGGAAATAAAGATGACACCAGTTAGATTCATCACTGCAGATGGCACCCTTTACTGCATCCTCCTAAATGATTCCACATTTCGGCAAGCCAGTTGGGGCAGAATAGCTGGCTTCAAAGGCTTTGTGGCTTGCTAAGGAGCTACTTGGCTGAATCTTTTTACCTTGAGGTCACTGGTTTGCAAATGGCCCAGATTCCTGGTGATAAGAAGTGCTTCTGTTGGACATCTGGGCTGCAGTGTGTCTGAGACATGATATGCTTTCAGGCCAGGCCCTAGTGAGTAATTGTTTCTTGTTCTTATCACAGGGACAGACTCAACACCAAGCCTGTCCCTTTCTTCTGTGTGGGCCTGGTCCCTGAGGCAGATGGCAGGAGGTGGCCATTTGGAGAGGAGGCCTGGGATCTTTGATTGGGGGGTCTGAGCATATCCACATGTGACTGGAGACCTCAGGGGAGTGCAGAAGTGGGGGGAGCAGAAGGGGAAAGTGAGGTGGGAGGCGGCAGCAGGGTCTACAGGAGGATGCTGTAGTGGAGAGAACACCAGGTCGGGTCTCAGACAGGCACGGCTGCAGATTCTGATGCTTCCAGTTACTTGCTATGTGGTCTTGAATTAGTTAAGAGAATGAATTTCAGACTCTACTTTCCTAATCTGCAAAATGGAAATGATAAGATGTATCTTATGAGGTTATTATATGACCCATGTGTGTAAAAGTTGTATAGGAACTGTAAAGTGCTGTAGAAATGGAAATCAGATCATTAACTAGCTGAGCCTTTACCCAACAGTTAAGAAGCATTAGATTCCTTTCTCTTTTTTTTAATCCAGATCCTAACCTTTAGAGACACACCAATTATCTTCTTATTAACGTAGATGAAGTTAGAGGGTTTTACGCAAAGATCATCTAATCTAACCAGCCGTGGTGATGAGGAGCTGCCACCTAGAGATTTTTCCACCACCCTGTCTGTTCCAGCTTGTGTATGCACAACACTCCTGTATATGAGTGTACGCGCACACACAGAGCTGGCACATGCACAGCTAGTACACGAACAACTGGTATATGGGCTTGTATCCTAAGTCTTTTGGAGTCTAAATCTTGTGGTTTTCCCTATGTGCTAGAACAGGAAATCAGGGGAGAACAGGGAGAGACAAAGCATCCTTGGGTCAAACATTAGGGTAAACTTAGCAGTCCTTGTTTCATACATAGTTATTTATTTCCTAGGAACCTCAGGGAATACGAGAACCTTCCCCTGAAGGAGGCTCAATGAAGTCACTTTCATTTCATTCATTCATTATCCAAGTATTTATTGAGTACCTAGTGTATGCCCGATATTGCTCTAGGTCCTGGGATACCAGGAGTAATGAGTCAGTCCAGGCTGCTGCCCTCATAGACTTATCTGGAAAAAGATGAAGAATTTCCTGGGCATAGTTCTTTTTTTATCATACATGCTGTAGTACCCCTATTGAGGGGATTGTGCTCAGCTCCAGGTAATTTTAAAAGAGAATTCTTCTCCTAAGAATTTATTTTTAAAAAATTGCAGATTGCACAAGTATCTATTTATAAAGATGCTTCTCACAACATTATTTATGTTAGCAAACAGTGGAGATCTACCTAAATGTAGATCAAGAGGGAAAAGTTTAAGTATATCGGCAGCATATCCACTGAATGGTACTTTATATTCACCATTTCCAATCCATACAGTATGTTTCCAATTTGAAGGAAAACAAAACAAAACAAAAGTACTGATATCTATGAGTAGAATAAGTGCAGGGAAGATGCATTTAAATATGCTGGCATAATTCCTCCAGGTTATTGGTGGTTGTCATTGTCTTTATTGGTCTGTGGCAGATTCCTGGGTTTGAATTCTCTTTTCATGGGTGTGACCTTGAGAACATGACCTGAATCCCCTAAGCTTTCTTTCTAAAATGGGAATAAAGATGACCTTGCAAGGCTGTTGTGAATTTTTAATGAGATAATGTATGTTCAAATGTACGTTGCACAGTGCCTGGTTCAGAATTAGAAGTTAATAATGATCTGTTTATCCATGTTATTTTCTAAGGTGTCTACAATTAATATGTATTACTTCCTTAATCAGAAGAAAACCCAATCAATATTATACAGAGAAGGCGAGGGACGGGGGCCTGACAGCCAGGTCCTCTGACAAGCAAGACATCAAAGGTCCTTGCTGTGTATCTACCACATAGTGGGTAATGAATATTAGCTTAATCACGCAATGACCGTGACACGGGAGGAATTGCCTTAAGAAGTGATACTTTTATGAATAGGAGTCTTTAGGAGAAATGTGAGCCTGTATCTTAAGGTCTCTCATGTTCGATGGAGGGAGATTAAGGTTAGAAGGCAGAGCTACCCCCAGTGCACAGACTTTGTCCGTTCAGTCTGGGGAAGGATGCCCCGCAGAGGATGCCGCCGGTGAGGAGTGAGCTCCTTGTTGCCATCAAGCTGGGGGAAGGAACCAACTTGACTGTGAACTTGTAGGGAGAATTCCTGCACTGAGTGGAAGCTGGACGAGCTCCCTTCCACCCCCGTGGTGCTGTGAGTTCATGAACTATCAGGATGGAATTTTTTTTTCCTTTGTCACTTCCTGGAAACTGCCACGCCCACACACCTGCTTTGTTCCAATATCACACGTGTGATAAGACTGTTTCTGGCACCTTGCATTGTGGTGCAGCCTCACCCACAGGAGCCTGATAAAGTCGTGGTGTCCCCAGTGACTCTGGAGGCCACCCAGAGAGGACACTCCAGGGATGCTTCCCTGACTGCAGTGTTGGGAGACAGCCTGGCACTGAAGTGGGGAGGCTACATTTAGATCTCGACCGCTCTGCTCACAGAAGAGTTACCGGGGACAAGTTTTGCAAACTCTTCGAGCCTGGCTTTCCTCATCTGTAAAATAAGAATGACAAGTTGTTTATCATGGGCTTTTTTTGAAAATCAAATACAGACCAATTGGGAAAATATGAAAGAGCCTCGTACGCAGATAGTTCTTGCACCTCCTTTTCCCTCTTGAATCTTCCCTTTCTTCTTGCCCCCCCTCCCTACTTTTCTCCCTCATTTTTTCTGTGTGTGTGTGTGTGTGTGTGTGTATTTTCCCCTCCACTTTCCCTAATAGGAATCTCTTAATTTTGCCTGGTCCTTTTAAATTTGTAAATATGTGTTCCGATGCTTTGTCAGTTAGTCCTCACTGAAAAGTGAACAAGTTTTCAGAGTGGAGGGTAGAAAGAAGGAAAAAAAGGATGAAAGCCCAAACCATTCATGTGTATGTGGTCGTAGCTCAACTTTACAGGTGAGGAAACCAAGATCAAGAGAAATTAAACAATGTGTCTGAAGACACAGGGCAGGAAAGACAGGCGTGAAAACTGGACCACCCCACTATCTCAGGAACTAGGAAATCCTGGCTTCTCTCATTTGTTTGATGCACTGGCTGAATTTTAAAAGAAAAATATAAAAATAAGATGAAATATTGGGTCCTACTTATTATAAATACTTTAAAAACTGCTACAAAAATCCATGCAATGCTTTTTCTATTGTCATGTGGGAAAAAAAGTTTAAAATCTAAATTTGAGGATCTTCTTAAATGTCAGACTGAAGCCAAATGGCCTTTTACAACTCTCCCCCTCCCTTTTGGCAGCCCGTTTAATCGTTGCTGGCTAGCTGGGCATTTTCTGGTAGGAAATCAAATAGGAGATGGCCAGATGCTTTGGCAAAGGGTGACTGGTAGATTTCTCAATTAAAATAAGTCACCGTGATTGAGTTATCGAGCAGCGGTTTTTTTTTTTTTTTTTTTTTTTTTTTTTGCGGTACGCGGGCCTCTCACTGTTGTGGCCTCTCCCGTTGCGGAGCACAGGCTCCGGACGCACAGACTCAGCGGCCATGGCTCACGGGCCCAGACGCTCCGCGGCATGTGGGATCTTCCCGGATTGGGGCACGAACCCGTGTCCCCTGCATCGGCAGGCAGACTCTCAACCACTGCGCCACCAGGGAAGCCCCCCGAGCAGCGGTTTTGATGGCAGCAAAAAGGAACATGCTGATGTGTTTTGAAAGGCTGGTGTCTCCTTGCGTGCAGCGTGAGGAATGACATGACCTGAGGCCAGTCCCCCGATGGGCTCCAGAAATCCCTGGAAACACGCCGTCGCCATCCTCAAGCAGGGCTTGGACATAGGGCTTGTCCTCAAGCATGGACACAGTATTGTTCATTGGACTTCCGACTAGGCAGCCAGTTTGATTATGATTTGGCAGACGCTAGGTCTCTGAAATAATTTGAAACCTGCCCCAATCATGGCTGAATATCAAGTCATAAAACGAAAGAGCTGGCAAGGCAGTCATCCCAACCCCTTCATTTTACAGATGAACAGACTGAGGCTCACGGGAGCCCAGGCAGAGCAGGGAGTCGTGGTGAGCTGTCCCACGGTGGGGTTTCCATCTGTCCACTTGCTGGTCCTGCGGCCTTGGCCATGTCCTTCGGTGGTCCTGGACCCCTGTATCCTCATGTGTAAAATGGTAAAGCCCTACCTCCTTCACAGAGTTAAGGGAACCAGAAACACTAGCTGTAAAGTCCTGAGCAGAGGGCCTGGCCTGGAGGAAGAACATGATACACGGCAGTGAAAGCAACTCGCCCAGGGACACACGCACAGCTTGGCAATGGCCGAACCAGGGCTTGTGTTGGAGTCTTCGACTCACTACCTCTGTTAGCCTCACAAAGTAAAAGATTGAGATGGCCTGGGGGAAGAGCATGGGGGAGGGCTGTGTCTGCGGCAAGGGAGGTCATCAGAAAATCATCGGCTGTTGGGCTGGGGCTGCTCCCTTCAGCTCTTCATCTGACGCACTCAGGAAAACGACTCACTAATCCAGTGTCTCTGCCCTCTTGTCTCTCCACTGATTCTGACCCTTTCCTGGATTTACTTCTTAGGTCGGTTATGACTTTAAGCTAAAAGAGTCAAGTGCTGATGGTGGAATTGTAGGCTTTAACTAATCAAGAGGATCGTACTCCTGAGGACTTCACCCTGTGTCTGTATCCACGAATGAGGCCATTCTTGCCCCTGTGGTTCTTGTGAATCTTCTGGATTCTCTAACACTCTCTTTGTTTCAATAAACCCAATAACTCACTCACTTAGCCATATATTCAGTTTATTGAGTGAGTAAATATTAAGGTCTACAAGATTCTATACAAGCTATAGCCCTAAGAGAGGAAGAAGTATGAAATGCATCACTCCAGTTCAGTTGGATAGTTCTATAATGGAGAGAGCTCAGGTCTCTAGGGCCACATGGAGGCTTTGCCCAGGGCCCGGGGTCTCAGAGGAGGAATTACAAAAGAGGTAAGAAGAGTGGAGACTCAAAAGAGGGAGATTCCAAGCGGGCTGAGGGGATGGAAATGACATTTCAGATGGTGTCAGGTGCCTGTGTAAAGGAAGTGAGGTTGGAACCTGCATGGTATGCTTGGGAATTTTAAGTCCTTTCATGAGAATGGTATATACAATATGCAGGGGTTTCGGTTACTGAGTCATGAGAATTCCAGAGGCTGGCAGGGTGCACTAGGCTGTGAATGATACTCTTGGAATTGTTCATTGTGGCAGCCCTAAGGCAATGTCATGAAGACCTGCATGCCAAGGAATATGGGTTTTTTCCTGATGGCAAAGGGAAGTGTGAGATGTATTACAATATGGAGGTTAAGAACACAGCCTCGGGCACTATGCTACCAGGGCTTGTAGCCTCATTCCATCACTGTGTGCTTTTGGACACTTGCTTAACCACTCTCTGCCTTGATTTCCTCATCTGCATGGGAATACTGAAAGTATCCACGTCATAGTGTGGCTGGGAGAATTTAATGAGTGGAATTACGTAAAACATTTAGAATTGTGCTTTTAACCTAGTGCAGCCGTATTATTATCATTCATGGGTTTTTAGAAGGAAAAAAAGTTAGGCAGATGGTCTTCTCGACAAGTGACTGTTATAATAATGAGGAAGATGGTTTTGAAAAGGATAGGAAAGGAAGCAGGGAGAACATTAATAAGTAGTCTCAGGTATCCAGGGGAGAGAAAATGAAGATCTAAAGTTTGACAGAGGCCATAGGGATGGAGGAGAGGAAGGTATCACTTAACGACAACCTCACTCACTGGGTGTCAGGCTACACCATTACCTCATTAATTGAGGTATTGTATTAGTTTGGCTTCTCCAGGGAAACAGAATCAATGGGGGGAGGGGAGAGAGAGGAAGAGAGAGACAAAGAGACAGAAAGAGAGAGACAAAGGAACTAGCCAATATGATTATGGAGGCTTCTCTCTGCTTGACTAGATGACCTGACATTAAGGGAAATATTCGTTAACTGAGATGTTCAGAATGCTCACTGTTGAGGTGAATTCAGATATTTACTTACATCTTTATAGCATGAGAACATGTCTGAGACGCACAGTGGTCTAATTAATCAGTGCTCAGCAGGGCAAAGTTGAAAGAGACATGACTCTCCTCATAGGGTAACCACGACCCAATCCCACAAACCCTTTCAGTCTTATTTTTCTCAGTGTGGAAAGTTAGAAGGTTGGGCCAAATGTTACGTAAGATCTTTCCTGACTTGCCTAATTTTTAAAATCTGCATCTAAAAAAATACAGCGTGATTTCAGTAGTTCGGCTTTATTTCATCTGTGCACTGTGTCATTTACCTTCCTCAGTTCTTGGCAGGGGGATTAGAGCTAGCACTGCCAAAGAGCCAAGCGCTTTCCCTGGGGCTGGGATTTGGCAGGAGCGGCTGCGACAGTGAGCAGGTGGATCCCTAGCCAAGAGGGAGAAAGACAAGAAGAGATTCAGAATTGTCATAAATGAACAATGCCATAGCAAAGGGGTTGGATGCTGCCTTTTCATGGGCCCTGGGACTCTTGGTAGGCATTCCCTAGGACTTGGAATTTGTTTCAGAGAAGCACAAAGCATGGAGGGAAGGGGCTGGGGGCCCATCTCCAGTTGCAAAGACATTACAAACCATGATTTACTGAGGACCTACTATTGCCAACAGCTGACCTTGGCTGGAAGGGTAGAAGATCGTGTGAGAAACACCATCTGAATTAGACCTGCTACCATCCTTTAAAGGACCTTATGGCAGAGTCAACCAAGAAGTGAACAAATATGGAGCAGAGGGAATCAATGCTAAGGATAGGATATGTTTTAGAACACTCTAAACTCTGGGTTCCAAATTGGAATACAAAAATCACAGTTCTTGTGTGGCTCTTTAAAAATCTCCTATCACTCCTGTGCTTAGTATTAATGTCCTGCACAGCCCAAACCTGTGTGAAAATAGGTTAACTTTATTTGCCACTGAATAGATTTTCATAGTAAGAAGGGAACTTTTACTCCTCTTCCCCGAAGAGGAAAATATTGAATATGAACAATTCAAGACTGAAGCAGAAGTAACTTAACTGATGAGCAAATCTGGGGGAAAAATACTGAACTTGTCCAACTCAGTCTCTTCTCTCACCTCTTTAAAATCTGTCTGTCTAGACAAAGGGTGAATTTTCCTTTCATCCATGGAGCAAACTCATCTGAGTAGATGTTAGGGAGTAGGGTGGTCTTTTAGTCAGGATGGGCCAGGGCATGCTACAGTAACAAATGGCCCCAAAGCTTCAGTGGCTTACAAGTACCAAGATACTTGTCCGTCATGAGTCAGCTGTGCCTCTGTTCCACAAGGTCTTCACTTCTGGTCCCAGGCTTAGGGAGAGCCTCTTTCTGGACAGTTGTTGGTTGCTATGGACCGAATTCTGTTCCTTCCAAATTCATATACTAAAGCCCTAAGCCCCAATGTAGTGATATTTGGGAGATAATTAGGTTTAGATGAGGTCATGTGGGTGGGGCCCTCATGATGAAATTAGTGCCCTTATAAGAAGATACACCAGAGAGGTTTTTCTCTCTCTTTTTTTCTGCCATGTGTGGACACAAGGAGAAAGTGGCACTCTGCAAGCCAGGAAGAGAGGTCTCAACAGAACTCTACCATGCTGGCACCCTGATCTTGGACCTCCAGCCTCTAGAAGTGTGAGAAAACACATTTCTGTTGTTAAGTCACCTAGTCTATGGTATTTTGTGATGGCAGTCCAAGTAGCCTAATACTCTGGTCTTGAGGCAACTCCCCTCTTACATTAGAACTCCTACTTATTAGAAGTTATACTTGTTACTTCTGCTTACATTTTCATTACTCCCAAAAGTCATATGGCCAAGCCTGAGGTCTATAGATATATAGATATCAGAACATCAGGGCTGAGTCAGGAAAACTATGTTTGAGTCCTGGCTCTACCACCTTCTAAAAGGACTTCAGGCATTGAAGGACAGAATTTTAAAAATGCAAAGAACCAGTGGCAGCTGAGGAACTGTTCCTTACTCTAAGCTTCCATGTCCGTTATCTCATTTAATTTCTGCAAGTACCCATATGGACATATATTCTCAGGATGATGGACCTGGGAAAGAATCCTGACTCTGCAGATAGGTTAGGCCCTTTCATTAACCACTGACACAGTACACCGTTTATCAGCAAGTCACTTCCACTCTCTAGCCTCATGATCCTTGCCTACAAAATACTCCTATTAAAACACTGCCCTACATTCCCTGCCGGTATTTGCAGATAAGACTGGGAAAGTACGGGGACTCTGGAATCAGAGTCTGTTGAATCTCAGCTTCCCCACTTACTCCCTGTCCCACATCAACCAAGTGATTTAACTTCTCTGATGTCTTAGTTTCCTCATTGGTAAAACAAGGATAATATTAATCCCTAAGGCAGAAGGTTATCATAAGATGTAAAGGAGTTGATTTACGTAAAGTTCTTACTACAGGGTCAAGCACAGAGTAACTGTGCCAGAATATTGCCTCCTATTATTATTATTACTATTAAATTAAATTACCAATACTAATATTATTACTATCATCACTATTATAGCACGTGCAATAGACTTTATTAGCTACCAAGCAGCAAGAACGGAGGTTTCTGAGCTGTCTTTGGTTCAAGGAGCCATGCTCAACACACTGAAATTGGCCCAAAAGATGTGTGGAGGGCTTCCCTGGTGGCGCAGTGGTTGAGAGTCCGCCTGCCGATGCAAGGGACACAGGTTCGTGCCTTGCCGGGAAGATCCCACATGCCGCGGACTGGCTAGGCTCGTGAGCCATGGCTGCTGAGCCTGCGTGTCCGGAGCCTGTGCTCCACAACGGGAGAGGCCACAAGAGTGAGAGGCCCGCGTACCGCAAAAAAAAAAAAAAAAAAAAGATGTGTGGAAGCTGAATATAGTAATCATTTGACAAATGCTTCCAGAAACAATGCTAGATTGGGATCAGGAAGACTGGACTTTTTATCCCCTTGCTCTGCCACTGATTTTCTGGGAGGCAGTGACAGTGACCTGCTTGCTTGGGGCCCCATCTAGACTGGGCATGTCTCCTCTCCTCCTTACACAGCAGGGGATTCATGGTCTAAGGGCTCTTGCAGGGATTAAATGAGACAGCAGAACAGGTGCTTAATAAATGCTAGTTCCTTCCTCCGTACTAGGTGTATGCACAGAGCATTTTTTTGTAAACTGAGAAAGCCCCAGATGAGATGAATCCAACAGTCTCTTTCTCATATAATATGCTTGGCTTCTCGAGAAATCATCATGCTCAGGCAGCCGAGGCAGCTGTGGTTTTCTGAATAGCTGGAAATTTGGCCATGGAGGCCATAGCAGGACAGATGGGATAAGGGGGCTGTGAATTAACAAAGGCGTGAATGACCTATTCAACTGGGAGGGCTTTCGGCAGTGGGAGATCTGGGCTCACTTGTTAACTTCGCCTGATTCTCCAGTTCCTGTTAGGGTCTTTGTAGGCCAACCGGAATACCCAGGGCCTGAATAACAACCATGGGCATTTTTCAAGTTCGTTGACAAAGATGAATGAAACGATGTTACTCTCATGGCCACAAGGATGCCCTGTGTTCTCGTGGGATTTAGAGATCATCCAGTCCAAATTCTCAGAACAAAAAAACACCAAAAACAAAACCAAAACATTATCATTAGACCTGAAAGGACCCGTGACTCACTTCGGTCACCCTGTGCCTTTACTCTTTTTCTTCTACAAGTTGCTGAGCACGGGCTATGTCCCAGGTTTGGGGCTGGGCCCTGCTGATTAGAAGATGAGCAAAAACACTCTTTGCTCCTCTGGAGCTGCCAGAAACCAGCAAGTAAAACCGGTGATTACAAGTGCGTTTAATTATCTTCAAATGTCTTCTGCCCTGCATTGCATCCACATCAAGCTGGCCGTGAGCCACCTCTTTCCTTCCTCAATGATTTGAGTGAGGACCAGTCTGCTGGGTAATGTCATCAGTCTCCAGTCTTGCTTACTAATTTCCTTGCTGCCCCTGGAAGCTGACCTGTAGGGATTAGATCAAATAACACATAGTGGGTGCAGCCAGTGGGAACCCCAGTAGGACATGGGAGGAATGAACGTAGAGTCAGGGTATATCTTCATTCTCGCTGGAGGTTCACTCCTCACTCAGGCTGTATCTCTAGAAGGAAGGCCAAGGGGTCCTTTTCCATTAGACTCTCTCCCTCTGGGTGTTGATAATCCTGCCTTTCCCTAACCCCTACTGGCCTATGGACGGTTACAAGCCCAGAGCAATGCACTGCCCCTGTCCTGCCTTCACCTCTGTAAATAGACCTGTTATTAAACTCCCCTAAAATTCTCCTAATTTGAATGTGTCCTGTGTTACCTGCTGGGACCCTCAGGAATACAGTGTGGGAAAAGCATGATGAAGTGTTTGGGACATTGTGTGATGGTGGGAAGGAAACACAGAAGAGAAGAGAAGGAAACAAGGAAACTAGTGTAAAACACAGTTGAAGAGAATAAGTCAGGCAGTCGCATAGAAGGATTATATAATTAGCATGATTACCAGGACCACAAGCACTTTGGCTTTCCCTCCTCCCTCCCTCAGGCACTTTTCAGGTCAGAGGTTCATTCTAGACCTGCAAGAAGAAGCAGTTGGGGATGGTCTCCTAGGTGGTAATCCCTCAGCCCTGGGAGTTTGGAGATGGGGGTATGGAGGACTAAACCAGAGGCCGGTCAGCCTGGACATCCCTCTGCCAACTCCTCACTCCAGCAGGTCTGGGGTGATTACCTTGTTTTTCTGCAGTCTCTTACCTGTATCCTTTGAGGGGGGCATCTTTAAGAATTCAGTTTTCTGGATCTTAGGTAATGCTGTGCATATACTGGGTAGTATGTATCACTGAGTGGTGTCTGGGGCAGAATCCTATAATCAAACCTATTTATATTTTGCAGTGAAACATGTGAGTTTTCAGGGGAAGTCAGATTAGTAAGAAGTGGGTTCAAATTCTAAACAGGGAGCCCAACTGGTCCCCTAGGACAGGAGATGGCACCTAACCTTAGAGGCTGAGCCAAAGGGCAGGGTGGAGCTGAATGGTCCCCCACTCCAAGACCCACGCTCTTCACACTCCTGCCTCTGGCTGCAGGCTCTTGATGCACTTTCTGGTGCTGTCTTGAGATTTGGGGACCCAAGTCTTATGGTGCGACCTATTGGTGTTGGTGGCTGATTGGCTCCCCAAGACTGCAGAAGGCATTTCAGATTTCCCTAATGGGGATGCATGATTTGTAATGAGCTTAGTTTCTGAGAAATCCCTGTCTACCCCACATATCCCTCATTTTTAAAGGTGTAGAAAATATCTCACGGTGGGTTGTGAAGCACCTAGCACTGGCCGGACACATAGTAGGTGCTCAGTAAACAATTCATTGTCTTTCCTTCCCTCCTTCCCCTGTACGTGTCCTATGGAATTAAATTTAGTATAACTATCTCATCTGCCTGGCAGCCTCCCTTTCTTTCTTCCTGGGAAATTGCCTGCTGCCTGGCATGTATTTACTTCCATCTGGGATTTTTTAATTCAACTGAATAACAATCATCGTGAGGAAGACACTGGTTGGAGGAAACTATAGGAGAAGTCATGGCTGTGGTTCCACTCGTCCACCTGAGCTGCTCGAGAAGATGAGAAGGTAGAGAAATAAAGCATCTCTATTTTCTGAAAGGTACACACAGAGGAAGAAAAATAAAGTGCTGTGTGCCCTATCTATAATAAATTTCAATTTGAGAGAGGTGCTGACCTGTAGCCGGCTAATATAATGGAAAAATTTGATTGTGCTGAATCTGGAGAAAGAAGAGGCCCAGAAAAGTTGTAACTGGGTGGACAAGGGGTGGGGTGCTGTTCCAAGGGGGCAGAGGTCACTGTCACTCGGCGGCACAACGGAATGAGTGACTGGATTTGGAAGCGGGGGCATACAACATTTTCACTGCAGATCCATGGCATCAGTGGGTCAGGGCACCAGTGACAGGATGGACTCACAAAGCATAAAGGGAAAGGCAGGAGGCCTAGACTGCCATATGGCATCATGGTTAAGAGTCAGACAGACCCTGTTAAAACTCCGAGTCTCTTCCTCTTTGGATGACCTTGAACCAAGTTTCTTATATCTCTGAACCACAATTTTCTCAGCTAAAAAAATATTCAATAATATTCTAAAGTCTGCCATGCAGAATTAGTTTGAGGTTCAAAGTGATAAAGCAGGTAAAATAGCTTATTTGCCTGGAGCATTAAAAATACTCAAGAGATTGTTCATTTTAGAGTTCACTTATCAGGGGAGCCTGGACTCTGCAGAAAGAAGGAGAGAATAGGAGTAAGGTGCCAATTATGGTGACTGAGGTGTGTCTTAAGAAACAGCCTCTCTTGGGGAGGACCTTCAAGATGGCAGAGGAGTAAGACGTGATCACCTTCCTCCCCACAAATACATCAAAAATACAACGACATGTGGAACAACTCCTACAGAACACATGCTGAATGCTGGCAGAAGACCTCAGACTTCCCAAAAGGCAATAAACTCCCTGTGTACCAGGCCGTGTGGCTGACAGGGTCTTGGTGCTCTGGCCAGGTGTCAGGCCTGAGCCTCTGACATGGGGAGCCGAGTTCAGGACATTGGTGCACCAGAGACTTCCTGGCCCCTAGTAATATCAATCAGTGAGAGCCCTCCCAGAGATCTCCATCTTAATGCAAAGACCCAGCTCCACTCAACGACCAGCAAGCTCCAGTGCTGGACACGCCATGCCAAACAACTAACAAGACAGGAACACAACCCCACCCATTAGCAGAGAGGCTGCCTAAAATCATACTAAGTTCACAGACACCCCAAAACACACCACTGAATGCAGTCCTTCCCACCAGAAAGACAAGATCCAGCCTCATCCATCAGAACACAGGCACCAGTCCCCTCCACCAGGAAGCCTAAACAACCCACTGAACTAACCTTAGCCACTGGGGGCAGACACCAAAAACAGTGAGAACTACGAACCTGCAGGCTGCAAAAAGGAGACCCCAGACACAGTAAGTTAAGCAAAATGAGAAGACAGAGAAATACAAAGCAGATGAAGGAGCAAGGTAAAAACCCACCAGACCAAACAAATGAATAGGAAGTAGACAGTCTACCTGAAAAAGAATTCAGAGTAATGATAGTAAACATGATCCAAAATCTTGGAAGTACAAGGGAGAAAATACAAGAAACGTTTAACAAGGACCTAGAAGAACTAAAGAGCAAATGAACAATGATGAACAACACAATAAATGAAATGAAAAATTCTCTAGAAGGAATCAATAGCAGAATAACTGAAGCAGAAGAAAGGATAAGTGACCTGGAAGATAAAATAGTGGAAATAACTACCGAAGAGTAGAATAAAGAAAAAAGAATGAAAAGAATTGAGGACGGTCTCAGAGACCTCTGGGACAACATTAAATGCACTAACATTCAAATTATAGGGGTTTCAGAAGAAGAAGAGAAAAAGAAAGGGACTGAGAAAATATTTGAAGAGATAATAGTTGAAAACTTCCCTAATATGGGAAAGGAAATAGTCAATCAAGTTCAGGAAGTGCAGACAGTCCCATACAGGAAAAATCCAAGGAGAAGCATGCCAAGGCACATATTAATCAAACTATCAAAAGTCAAATACAAAGAAAGAATATTAAAAGCAGCCAGGGAAAAATGACAAATAGCATACAAGGGAATCCCCATAAGGTTAACAGCTAATCTTTCAGCAGAACTCTACAAGCCAGAAGGGTGTGACAGGATATATTTAAAGTTATGAAAGGGAAAAACCTACAACCAAGATGACTCTACCCAGCAAGAGTCTCATTCAGATTTGACAGAGAAGTTAAAACCTTTACAGACAAGCAAAAGCTAAGAGAATTCAGCACCACCACACTAGCTTTACAACAAATGCTAAAGGGACTTCTTTAGGAAGGAAACACAAGAGAAGGAAAAGACGTACAATAACAAACCCAAAACAATTAAGAAAATGGTAATAGGAACATACATATCGACAATTACCTTAAATGTAAATGGATTAAATGCTCCAAACAAAAGACATAGACTGGCTGAATGGATACAAAAACAAGACCCATATATATGCTGCCTACAAGAGACCCCCTTTAGACCTAGGGACACATACAGACTGAAAGTGAGGGGATGGACAAAGATATTCCATGCTAATGGAAATCAAAAGAAAGCTGGAGTAGCAATTCTCATATCAGACAGAATAGACTTTAAAATAAAGACTATTACAAGAGACAAAGAAGGACACTACATAATGATCAAGGGATCAATCCAAGAAGAAGATATAACAATTGTAAATATTTATGCACCCAACATAGGAGCACCTCAATACATAAGGTAAATGCTAACAACCATAAAAGTGGAAATTGACAGTAGCACAATCAAAGTAGGGGACTTTAACACCCCACTTTCACCAATGGACAGATCATCCAAAATGAAAATAAAAAAGGAAATACAAGCTTTAAATGACACATTAAACAAGATGGACTTAATTGATATTTAAAGGACATTCCATCCAAAAACAACAGAATACACTTTCTTCTCAAGTGCTCATGGAACATTCTCCAGGATAGATCATATCTTGAGTCACAAATCAAGCCTTGTAAATTTAAGAAAATTGAAATCATATCAAGAATCTTTTCTGACCACAACACTGTAAGACTAGCTATCAATTACAGGAAAAAAACTGTAAAAAATACAAACACATGGACACTAAACAGTACACTACTAAATAACCAAGAGATCACTGAAGAAATTAAAGAGGAAATCAAAAAACACCTAGAAACAAATGACAATGAAAACACAACAATCCAAAACTATGGGATATGGCAAAAGCAGTTATAAGAGGGAAGTATAGCAACACAATCCTACCTCAAGAAACAAGAAACATCTCAAATAAACAACCTAACCTTACACCTAGAGCAATTAGAGAAAGAAGAACAAAAAAACCCTGAAGTTAGCAGAAGGAAAGAAATCATAAAGATCAGATCAGAAATAATTGAAAAAGAAATGGAGGAAACAATAGCAAAGTTCAATAAAACTAAAAGCTGTTTCATTGTGAAGATAAACAAAATTGATAAACCATTTGCCAGACTCATCAAGAGAAAAAGGGAAAAGACTCAAATCAATAGAATTAGAAATGGAAAAGGAGAAGTAACAACTGACACTGCAGAAATACAAAGGATCATGAGAGATTACTACAAGCAACTCTATGCCAATAAAATGGACAACCTGGAAGAAATGGACAAATTCTTAGAGAAGCACAACCTTCTGAGACTGAACCAGGAAGAAATAGAAAATATAAGCAGGCCAATCACAAGCACTGAAATTGAGACTGTGATTAAACATCTTCCAACAAACAAAAGCCCAGGACCAGATGGCTTCACAGGCGAATTCTATCAAACATTTAGAGAAGAGCTAACACCTACCCTTCTCAAACTCTTCCAGAAGATAGCAGAGTGAGGAACACTCCCAAACTCATTCTATGATGCCACCACCACCCTGATACCAAAACCACACAAAGATGCCACAAAAAAAGAAAACTGCAGGCCAATGTCACTGATGAACATAGATGTAAAAATCCTCAACAAAATACAAGCAAACAGAATCCAACAGCACAGTAAAAGGATCATACACCACGATCAAGTGGGGTTTATCCCAGGAATTCAAGGATTCTTCAATATACACAAAGCAATCAATGTGATACACCATATTAACAAATTGAAGAATAAAAACCGTATATTAATCTCAATAGACACAGAAGAACCTTTCGACAAAATTCAACACCTATTTATGATAAAATCCCTCCAAAAAGTAGGAATACAGGGAACTTACCTCGACATAATAAAAGCCATATATGGCAAACCTACAGCCAACATCGTTCTCAATGGTGAAAAACTTAAAACCACCTCCACTAAGATCAGGAACAAGACAAAGTTGCTCACTCTCCTCACCACTATTATTCAACATAGTTTTGGATGTTTTAGCCACAGCAATCAGAGAAGAAAAAGAAATAAAAGGAATCCAAATTGGAAAAGAAGAAGTAAAGCTGTCACTGTTTGCAGATGACATGATACTATACATAGAGAATCCTAAAGATTCTACCAAAACTGCTAGAGCTAATCAATGAATTTGGTAAAGTAGCAGCATACAAAATTAATGCACAGAAATCTCTTGCATTCCTATACACTAATGATGAAATCTGAAAGAGAACTTAAGGAAACACTTCCATTTACCATTGCAACAAAAAGAATAAAATATCTAGGAATAAACCTACCTAAGGAGACAAAAGACCTATATGTAGAAAACTATAAGACACTGATGAAAGAAATTAAAGATGATACAAATAGATGGAGAGATATACCATGTTCTTGGATTGGAAGAATCAACATTGTGAAAATGACTCTACTACCCAAAGCAATCTACAGATTCAATGCAATCCCTATCAAACTACCACTGGCATTTTTCACAGAACTAGAACAAAACATTTCACAATTTGTGTGGAAACACAAAAGACCCCGAATAGCCAAAGCAATCTTGAGAAAGAAAAATGGAGCTCTAGGAATTAGGCTCCCTGTCTTCAGACTATACTACAAAGCTACAGTCATCAAGACAGTATGGTTCTGGCACAAAAACAGAAATAGAGATCAATGGAACAGGATAGAAAGCCCAGAGATAAACCCATGCATGTATGGTCACCTTATCTTTCATAAAGGAGGCAAGAATATGCAATGGAGAAAAGACAGCCTCTTCAATAAATGGTGTGGGGAAAACTGGACAGCTACATGTAAAAGAATGAAATTAGAGCACTCCCTAACACCATACACAAAAATAAACTCATAATGGATTAAAGACCTAAATATAAGGCCAGAAACTATAAAACTCTTAGAGGAGAACATAAGCAGAACACTCTATGACATAAATCACAGCAAGATCCTTTTTGACCCACCTCCTAGAGAAATGGAAATAAAAACAAAAATAAACAAATGGGTCCTAATGAAACTTAAAAGCTCTTGCACTGCAAGGGAAACCATAAACAAGACAAAAAGACAACCCTCAGAATGGGAGAAAATATTTGCAAATGAAGCAACTGGCAAAGGATTAATCTCCAAAATTTATAAGCAGCTCATGAAGCTCAATATCAAAAAACAAACAACCCAATCCAAAAATGGGCAGAAGACCTAAATAGACATTTCTCCCAAGAAGATATACAGATTGCCAACAAACACATGAAAGGATGCTCAACATCACTAATCATTAGAGAAATGCAAATCAAAACTACAATGAGGTATCACCTCTCACCAGTCAGAATGGCCTCATCAAAATGTCTAAAAACAATAAATGCTGGAGAGGGTGTGAAGGAAAGGGAACTCTCTTGCCCTGTTGGTGGGAATGTAAATTGATACAGCCACTATGGAGAACAGTATGGAGGTTCCTTAAAAAACTAAAAATAGAACTACCAAATGACCCAGCAATCCCACTACTGGGCGTATACCCTGAAAAAACCATAATTCAAAAAGTGTCATGTACCACAATGTTCATTGCAGCGCTATTTACAATAGCCAGGATATGAAAGCAACCTAAGTGTCCATCGACAGATGAATGGATAAATAAGATGTGGCACATATATACAATGGAATATTACTCAGCCATAAAAAGAAATGAAACTGAGTTATTTGTAGTGAGGTGGATGGACCTAGAGTCTGTCATACAGAGTGAAGTAAGTCAGAAAGAGAAAAACAAATACCATATGCTAACACGTATATATGGAATCTAAAAACACAAAACAAAAAACTGAGGGTTTTTTTTCCTGAAGAACCTCGGGGCAGGACAGGAATAAAGATGTAGATGTAGAGAATGGACTTGAGGCCACGAGGAGGGGGAAGGGTAAGCTGGGACGAAGTGAGAGAGTGGCATGGACATATATACACTACCAAATGTAAAATAGATAGCTAGTGGGAAGCAGCTACATAGCACAGGGAGATCATCTCGGTGCTTTGTGACCACCTAGAGGGATGGGATAGGGAGGGTGGGAGGGAGATGCAAGAGGGAGGGGATATGGGGATATATGTATACATATAGCTGATTCACTTCGTGATACAGCAGACACTAACACACCATTGTAAAGCAGTTATACCCCAATAAAGATGTTAAAAAAAAAAAAAGAAAAACCTCTCTCTCTCGTTGCCTGGCAGTTAAAGGCCAGGTGGGTTTCCAGGAGGGTGCTCATTCCCTACAGAATACGATGTTTATGGCTGAAATTTTGTCTGCCAAAGAAAGGTGAAGCAAGCTGTTTTTCAGGCAGGGTGTATCATACATACCAGTCAAAGGATAGGAATCTTTGCTCGCCTGCCCTGTAGGCTGTATTTCCAAGCCCATCAGAAGCTAGACATCAATAAATTCAGCAAGGCTGCATTGTGTATTATAATAGAAATAGCCTGAATTTTGAGGTCAGAAAGGTAAAGGTTCGGATCTGGCTCACCATCTTTCAGTCTTTAACACACATTCACTGAGGCTGGCTAGTTCATGGTATGGCGAGCGGCAGAAGATGGGAGGAGGGTATACAGAGATTAATTGAAGCAGTCAATATTTTCATGATGATCATGAAAGGAGAGGAAGATCTTTAAACAAGTGCATGTGAAATGCTGTGCAAGTTCAGAGATGGAGGGATACACACAGGAGATTATATAGTGTGCCGGCTTAAGATTCTCTATCCTAGAAGGTTTCCTGAAAGAGATAATACCTGGAAATAGTCTTAAGAGATGAGGAGGATTTGGGATTGAGGATGGACAATTTAAACAGTCAGAGGCTTTATCTTCTTGGAGCCTCATTTCCCTGAGTGTGAAATAGAGATCACATCTATGTAACGGGGTCATTGAGGACATTGATGTATTAGTGCTTTGGAGATTGTGTTTTGCTGAATATCAGCAGCAGGGAACTTTCACTTAAAAAGCCTTTGATAATTGAAGGAAAAAGTGATATTTTAGTGTTATTGTACGAGTGCAGTTTTTTATAATTAGTGCAGTTAAATATTTTTTATATAATTATTATCCATTTGTACTTTTGCTTTGTGAACTTCCTGCTCTTGCCCTCGGCACCTAAAAGCTCAAGCTTTAGAAGTCACTGCCATGCCTAGGAGAGTGATAGATAATATGAAATAAATGGGAGAGAAGGAAGGAAGCATCAAGAGTCATACCTTTAGGTGGTGAGGAGGCTTATACACACGGGACCAAATTATAGAACCGAATTTCTCTGAAATATCATGAGTTCCTAAATTGAAGAAGAATTTTGAGCTCATTTCCCCCTCACTACAAAGACAATCTTTTCACTCAAATTATCACACACTCGCACTTGAATGATCTGCGGGGCCTCCAAGTGCAAGTCCTGCTGTGGTCCTGGAGACACCAAGATGGACAAGGCACTGCCTCTGCCTTGAGGATCATATTCTGATAGAGAAGACAAATATATGGGCAGATTATTTTTAATATAGTGTCATATCTGCAAAGACAGGGCTGGGCCAGGGGCTGGAGGAAGACTTCTTAGTGCCCACCATGTGGGTCCAGAGAGGTCTTTTTGGAGAAGGGTCGGCCTGGCCTTGCACTTTAGCCTTACAGAAGTTAGTACCAGAAATGTATGGTTGCAAATGCTTTTCTCCAAGGTGGTATAGAACGCTGGTGAAATATTTTCCCCTGGAGGGTTGGACTCTGTTGTGAATAAGGGGCTGGGGGTATTTCACAAGGATTACTCTTCTCTTCCACCTGCCAGGGCCACAAGGGAACCTCTCTCAGCTCTGCAGTGTGAGAACCCACTAGGATTGCTGGAGCTAAAACCTGCAAAGGTGTGGTGGCCTCCCTAAGACACAGGCTACTCCCCCTCAGCCTCCACCGATTTGTCAAAATTACCATGCAAGTGTTCCCACCAGTTTCCGGCTTCAGATGCTTCTGTTCTCACATGGGACTCTGCATTCACCCATCTCTCCAGATTTTAGGGCCGTAGTTTCCCCGTAACCTCAGTTCTCTGATGGGTCTAACAGAAATTACTGATTCTCATGGTTCAGTCTTCTTCTTGTTGTAAAGATTGGAGTGGCAACCTATAAGTTCCCTTCAAGTTGAGCTGCAACCTGATTGTGCTATTTTTGCATGGTGGAACACACGTCCGTAATGAAAAATAAGGAACTACTAATTCACTCATCAACCCAGGGTGAATCTTGAAAACTTTATGCTTATCAAAATAAGACAGACAGGAAAGAGGATGTGTTGTATGATTCCACTTGTATGAAGTTTACAAATAGGCAAAACTAATCTAGGAGGACAGAAATCAGAGGAGTGGCTGTCTCTGGGGCAGGGTCAGGAATTGAGTGGAAGAGAATATAAAAGAAGTTTCTGGTGTGATGGAAATATTTTGTATCTTGTTTGGGGTTGGGATATTGGTTATTCAAGTCCATATATTTGTCAAAAATCATCTAACCGTGCACTTAAGATACGTGCATTTCACTTTATGTCACTTACCTTAATTAAAAAAAAAACTTGAAAAGCAGATGTCATTTGAAGTCATGGGAGTATAGGAGGTCAGCTAACGAGTGAGGGTGATGAGAAGCGAGTGGGTCAGAGGATAGAGCCCAGGGGCACCCCAAGGCTGAGAGGTGAGGAAGAGCAGAAAGACTCAGGAAGGGGCCTGAGGAGAAGCAGCCCAGTCTCTTCCTCCATACAGTGATGCCAGGGCTTCTTCCAGATCCCTTATTCTCAGGGTCAGTGAAACAACTACAGTAAAACGCGGAGCAGATCCTGCTTTAACAGAGTCCTGTGTCCACATCAAATCCCACTGGTTTGTAGGTTCCCCAGGAAGTGGAAATCCATGAATTGAGGACTGTGAGCCTCCTGGGTTGTTGTCTAAGCGAGTGTCTCCCTGTGTAGGTTACGTGGAGCCCTGGAGCTCGGCCACATTTTGCTGGGGTCACGTGAGGAGGAAGATGCCCAGGAAGCGAGAAACAGCTCTAATCCACTGCCTGGAGGACTCGGCGGTGGAGGTGTATGAATGCGCCTGACTTACCACCAGCTCTGAGTTAGTAATCCGACCCAGTTCAGCCCCTGCTCCATGCAAGAGTCCGCTGCCTGATACACAGGAAGGGTGAGTAAGTGACTCTGTTGAATAAGAGAAAAGCAGAATGTGAATTCTATTCATAATCATTAATGGTGAGCCTAATGGAAATGTGTGTTTTGTGTTGAGATATTAAGTAATGGTAATGATAAATCTATATTATACAACTCATAAATTATAGGTAGTAGCTAGGTAGATGGATGGATAGGTAGGTAGATAGACAGATAGATAGAGATTGAGGGTGAGAGAGCACACTGAAATATTTTTTACTGTTGGAGTGCAATCAAATAGAGTCAAAAAGGAGACCATTGCCAGTGAATGGGTTGGAGAGAGGTTAAGACTTGAGTGAGGTGAGGTGCTGTTGGTTCATCCAGGTGAGGCACTTGAAATGGAAATGAAGATAATGGTGAAGTTTCAAAGAATGGTGAGGTTGACTCATGAGAGCAAATTACAGGAAAATGTGACAAAGGGCAGCTCCTTTGTAGAAACCAGGCTGTGAGTCTAGATAGAAGGTACAGCCTAAGGCAAAATCCTTATCTGTAAGCAGATAGAGGGTTAGCCGATCACAAACAGAATCTAGTGTTAAGATTGGTCAGCAAGGATCCTTTGGCTGTCCAAGGTGAGATGCATGGACCAAAGATTCTGGGGAGGAAGAGTGGGAGTTTTGAGTGGTCACCCTGGACCACGTGGAGAGAGCCTTTTCAGAGGATCTCTACTCCCTGATGAGAGCATTGATGAGGGTTATATTGCTTCCTCTGATTAGCTTCCAGGGGAAAAGAAGATGCTAAAGTACAGTTTGGGGGAAGAAAAGTTTTATTTTGTCGAGGGGAAACAAACCCAGGCATCAACAAGAGGAGCCTGACACAGGTAAGAAAAGAAACGGGCAAGACACAGAAGTAACTTTTAGTGATGCTTGAAAAAACAAGAGAAAATCAAAGTGTAGAATAGTTACAAGCAAAGTAGGGAACAGAATCCACATATGGAACAAAGAGAATCCCAGTTGTATACATTTCAAGGGTATGAATGAGTGGAGCCTGCAGATGAGCTGATACATGGAAGAAAGATAAAAGGAAGTACACCGGGACCTGAGCAGAAAGTCTGAGGTTGGGGGGATGCCCGAGATAAGGCATTATCATGTACTTCCCTCTCTACATGCTAGATGCCCAAGATATGGCATTATCATGTACTTCTTTGTCTTTCCCTCTCTACACGCTAAGGATGAACCTCAGCTGCTGTCTTTAAACAAGGATTGACTATGAATACAATTCAATTTAGCCGCTGTTTATCCATTGCCTACTAGACGCAATGCATTGTACTTAGGGCTATGGGAACTCAGGAGATGAATAAAGCACGGAGTCTGCTCTCTAAGAGCCCACAGCTGAGCTGGGGGACACATGTAAACAAGTGGCTCTAACAAGAACAGAAAATAAAATGACAGCTAAATAGAGCTCCCAGCAGCCCACTGTGAGCAGTCCCTCAGGAGGAAATCTGTAATTCCAGCTGGGTGTGTTGGGGAAAATTCCCGGAAGGACCTGTTGCTTGACCCATGTTAGGAAGGTTTTATCTGGAAGGAGGGAAGGGGGTGGAATGTGGGCAGAGGAAACACCGTGAACAGAGGCAGGAAGGCAGGAAACTATGGGGTGTGCTCAACACATCCGTCGGTTACTGTGCCCTGTCCTCAAGGTCAACCCCAATGGCAGTGTCGGGAGGAATCTTTCCTCCTCTGCCGGCAACAGCACTTTCTTCCCTAAGGCATCTCTCCCCAATATTAACATGCTCTGTTGACTTGTCTTCTGCATCTCACTCAGAAGCTTTGCTTCTGGGGGCAAGGACCAGGCTCCACTCACCCCTTTATTCTCTAACTGGCGTAGTTCCTGGCACAAGGCTGGTGCTCAAGGACTCTAAGGAAGACCATGAAAGAGTTGATCTTGCATTCAGTAGGCAATTATGAAACATCAAAGGTTTTGCATATTTTTGAAAGACGTCTTGAACAAATTTGGTACTACTTCTATGAGAGAGGAAGTGGAAGAGGTATAGGATGAGTTGTCTAGAGGAGAGGGCAGTGATGGTGTCTCTGGGGTGAGGAATGGTGAGACGGTGTGTCACTTATTGCTAGGGTTAATCGTAGAGAACTCATGAAGGTGAGCCAATTTGAGAGCAGAATGGAATTTTGTTTGGATTTCTTGATCAGAGTAAGCCAAAACGAGTTTACCTTAATAACTGGTGATCTTTCTTTTCAACACGATTGGGCACATCCTCATAGCTGATGAATCTGCATATGTAATATTTCCCCTGTCACTTATCGTCAGATGTGCTTCACTTTTGCAAGCGGCTCTTTTCTTTTCTGGGTTAGTTTCCACCTGGTGCAGTGGTGATACCCAAACACTCACCTCCAAGAAGAAGCATCTCACCATATCTTCATCTCTGTCAGAACTCCCTTTACACTTTGTGTCTGCAACACGTTCTCTGGAAATGGTCTGGAAGGGAAAGGAGAGATCACTGGGCTAAATGTTCATTTTTTAAAAATTGGAGTATAGTTGATTTACAATGTTGTGTTAGTTTCAAGTGTACAGCAAAGTGATTCAGTTATACATACATATATATCTGTTTTTTTTCAGATTCCTTTCCCTTGTAGGTTATTACAAAATACTGAGTATAGTTCCCTGTGCTATACAGTAGTTCCTTGCTGGTTATCTATTTTATATCTAATAGTGTGTATATGTTAATCCTAAACTCCTAATTTATCCTCCTCCCTCTTTTCCCTTTGGTAACCGTAAGTTTGTTTTCTATGTCTGTGGGTCTATTTCTGTTTTATATATAAGTTCATTTGTATCGTTTTTTTAGATTCTACATATAAGCCATATTACATGACATTTGTCTTTCTCTGAATTACTTCACTTAGTATGTAATCTCTAGGTCCATCCATGTTGCTGCAAATGGCATTATTTCATTCTTTTTTATACAGTGGAATATTACTCAGCCATAAATGTTCATTTCACAGTAGCAAAATGAGACTTTGATTTTTTAATTAACTTGCCTAAAATCCCACAGGCTGTTAACAGCAGAACTGAGCATAAATATGCAAGTGAACAGACCCAGTCATTCAAAACTTAGTCAACCCAGTGGGTCTTCACTAAATGATGACAACAATGGTGTTCAATTAAATCAAGATATAATTTGGTGTCATCCACCATCAGAAAGAAGGCTCCGATACTCCAATAAAGATGTAAAAAATACAATAAAATAAAATACACACACACACACAAAGAAAAATAGGCAATAAATTTGAAGAGGGACCACAAAAGATTAAGTAAAAGCAACAAAAAATTATTAACAAGGCACAATAATCCTAAAAAAAAAAAGAAAGAAGGCTTCGAGCAGATGACTTTTTTATGTGATAGATTGTGTATATATTTGTCAATCACACAATGTGCAAGAAGAAGGAAAAGAGGAACTGACATTTTCAACCACCTGTTTTATTTCATACATTATGTCAGGAAAGTTACAGGCATCATTTTATTCTTGCAGCCACCTGTGAATTAGACATTATTCCCATTTCCAAGTGAAGTGAATACTTAGAAACAGTAATCAACTTCCCCTGGGTCACACTAGCAAGTAATGGGGGCAAACGCAGGTTTGTCAGATCCCCTAAACCACTGCCTCTCAGATCACAGCTTCTTTGAGGTGTCATACAGGTGTTAAATAATAATCCTGCTTCACAAGCATCCTAAAGAAGTCTTGAGAAAGGAGTCGCTGGCTCTGACAGGTTCTGGGTGTGTGTTGAAGGTTGGACCCGTCTTCTGCCATTCCCATACTCCCTTCTGGGATGTGAATCTCGCGTTGCTTCTGTCAGTGTATATCAAACGTGGGCTTTCTCCTAACTGGGCTGATGCCCCAAGAATGCAAAATTCTTCTTCTTGGAATGATGTAGAAAGTTCAAACTGCACGTTTTGTGGCTGCATCTTTTTGCTGCCTTTCAAAGGTTCTAGGTCTGTTCCTGTTTGTGACACTGCAGATCTGCACAAATGCTGGGGAGGTCGTATTTTTTCATTTTTGCCATGATGCCTTCAGCACCTGCCTCTGTTGAAGCCACAATCTGCCTCCTCCTCCGAGCTGATGAAGTGTGAAAAGTTTTTCAATATCCCTGGCCTTTGAGGTAAGAGAATTTCTCTTAGTCAGGGCAACCCGTTACTGTCCCAGTACCCAACCGCTGTTCCCCATGATGGCCATTCTGGGTCACATTCTCCCTGGCACATCCCAAGTGCCACATTTGGGTTTTGAAGTATATATATGGGTTTTCAAAGAACCTCAGGCATAAATATTTCTGCCAGAAAATAGGAATGATTTCATGAGTGTGAAATTAGTTTATAAATGAAGCGGGTGGTACCAAGTTGCTATTGCTCTCGAGGACGAGTCTGATCATTTACATTTCCCTGAAAATGTTGTTCTATTACAATGCACTGCTGGGCTACATTACTTTTCTTTGAGCCTTTCAATGTATTTTTGGGAGAGGGATGCTCAGTGAAATGAGGGATGGTGAGTTCTTGCAGAAAGGCAGGCTTACCCTGGGAAAGAGGTGCTTGCCACTTCTGAATTCAGACTGTAAATGCCAGCGGGCATTTGACGGCTAAGGCTTCTAGTCACATCTGGCAGCGTGATGCATGAGACCCCAAACTGCAATAAAAGGAAAGTAGATTGCAGCTCGCCTGGTCACCTGTGGTTGATAGTGGAGCTTGGCAACGGGGTGGGGCGGGAGCAGCCAGGGGTCTGGGAATGGTGCCAGGAATGGAAGCAGTGGTCACCTGCTGAAACAAGGAGGCATGGGACCCCTGTTTGCTTTTCTTCTACAAAAGTAGAAATTGACCTGAGAACTGCATTCCAGAGCACCAAAGTCAAATCAGGAGGCATCACAGCAAACACCTCAATTTGCTTGTTTGCCAGTAGGGTTTCACTGAGTATTCACATCTTCAAGAGGTGACTTGGGGATTACGGGGGTAAAGAGAACACCAACAGAAGGGGCTTCAAGTCCCACCATCTGTCGACTGAGCAAGGGACTCGTATCTGTTTTCTACATTGTGGCTCCAAGGAAGGTTTTGCTTCATCTGAAAAATGGTTGCTGCTTCTGAAGACAGTTTGAAAACTACCGGTTTTGTCCAGAATACCCAGAGTAGCTTTGAAACCCTACAGACACTTCCTGAACCTACAAAAAGCATTAGATAACTAATGAGGATCAACTGTATAGCACAGGGAACTCTACTCAGTGCTCTGTGGTGACCTAAATGGGAAGGAAATCCATAAAAGAGGGGATATATGTATATGTATAGCTGATTCACTTTGCTTACAGTAGAAACTAACACAACATTGTAAAGCAGCTATATTCCAATAAAAATTAATTAAAACAAACAAAAAAAAGTTAAGCATGAGAAGATTAAAACTGGGATTCAAAATAAAATAACATTTTTCAGTTAAAAAAAAAAGACATCCAGTAGAAGGGGTGCTAGAGTGATAGGGTCTGTCTTAGGTCAGTTTCTTCCAAGAAACACACTTCAAGCCAAGGATCTGGGTGCAAGGGATTTTCGAAGGAGAGCCTGCAAGTAAAAGACTTGGTGGAGGGTGGAGGGTGCAAGATAGGGAAGGGTAGGAGGGAGGAAAGGCTGAAATTTCAGGAGGAGTCCCAGCCTCGGCCTGATCCCACAGGGAGATCTGGAGCAGAAGAGGAGGCTGCGTGACCTCCCGTCTGAGAATGAGGAGGGTCGTCGTGTGGCCACGGGAAGGCTCCTTGGCCGCTCAGGACAGGTTCCCTCTCCTGCAGAGCAGGAGGACTGGCCGGCATGACCTCTGAGGCCCCTGTGAGCCCTCACTTCCTTTGACCTTGGGGTAGCAGGGTGCCATTCACCTCTTCTTCAGACTCCAGCTTTATATTCATCACTTACTGTACAGAACTCATCTCAGACTTTGCAGTGTGTAAGGTGCACTTCTGGGCACTGTGGAAATAAGAAAGGTGATGGGGGTACACTGAGATTTCACATCTGTTTGTTCATTTAATCCTCACAACAGCTTGCAAGGTAGGCAACTCCCCTCATGCTCCCCGTTTGGCTGGTGGTACCAGCCTGGGGCAAAAACACATTTTTCTTAAGTTCTTTGAGTCATTGCTCTAGGATTTGACTACCGGATTTGAAGAATTGGTGTCTTCCTCTCCAGGTCTCCCTGTGCCCTAATTTGCTAAAAGTTCTAAAATTCACAAAGCACATTTCACTTTGTCTTCACCACATCTCTGTTGATGAGGTGCCCAAAGAAGAGGGCCTTTAATTTTTTTTCTTTCATTGGAATGTGGACATTTTGGGGTCACTGATAACATTTGCTTCCTGAAGTTGGGGAGCATTAATTATCTGTTGGGAAATTACTACTGAAGCTCTTTGGTTTCATATCAGGAAAACCCACCACCTATGGTATTGTTCTGCTGAACGGAGCACTTGGCCTTTTGATGTAAGTTCAGCATGTCGTTCTCCTGACCCAGCCCTTGAAGACTTACTCCTCCTAAATGTGGATTTGTGCTGGACTCTTGGTGTTCTCAACCTGCTCTATTTAAGTTGAGAGACAAATGCCAACAACAGCGACTGCCCTGTCTGTCCTGGGCAATCAGATTCCATCCCGTAGGTGGAAGGAGGAACAGGCCATGCCCTGAAGAAATGGGTGCTCCCTGCTTTCTCACATGCTAGGTCAGAAAAGAAGCCAGCCTGAGCCAGATGTGGGCAGGGAGCTGGAAGGGACCTTCTTTCTGTGCACCAAGGAATGGCTCTCTGGTCTCTGGAGGAGGGATTGGCAGGGGGGTCTCATCAATGAGGGTTGGATGCCTCCTTCACCAGGAAGGCTGCTGTGAAATGAAATCCCAAGTTTGAGTTAACAGTTGTGAGACCCAGGAACAACCTCGGGAGAAACATATGCCACTCGTTGCTTTATTGTTTGCTATTCCTCTAGCATGGAGTAAGGTTTGCCAAACCCCAGGCAATGCTAGAAAGCGGTGGGGTAGTGGGTGGGGAGAAGTGAACAGAGAAGATTGTGCCCAAGCTTAGAACAAACCAGGATACTTTCTGTAAAAGAAATTGTGGGGCAATGACAACTTGGACTGTGAATGGCTGGAGAAAGGAGAAATATCTGCAACCAGAGCAGTTTAGTAGAACCATTAAACAACGTTTGGAGAGCCACAGTAATTTCGGGGAGAGGGCAACCCCAGGAGAAAGACTGGATGTTCCGTTGATTCATATTCATGGGGGTGGCAGTTTTTCTAACTTGAATATTAAAGGAAATATGTCTTTGATGTCTTTCCCAGGATAGTGAAGTGGAACAAAGCAATAATATTTTTGAGTTAGGAGTAACAGTGACACTTATTACATGCCATATATTTTGTTTTACATTTATTAGCTCATTTAATTATCATAATCCTATGGGGAAACTGAGGCACAGAGAAGTTAAATGACCTGCTGAGATTTGCAAGTGATCAAGGTGGGCATCAGTTCCATGTACACCTATTTTCTCCTTCTATATAATAGTTGAGGATTCTGAGTCCTATAACCCATTTGATAAATTACCAGAGGCGAGCTGGGATTCGAGGGCTGATTGCATCTTCAGATCTGTGCTCTTTTCTCTCCTTCTGCGTCATGAAAGGAGTGAGCGGAATCAGGTCCTTCTGTCCTGTGTCCACTTTGTTGTTGGGGACTTTTCTGTCTTGTCTATACATCCTAGTCCCTATGGCTTCTAAGTCCATAGGATTTATACCACACACATACATACACACGTGTTTCCTCATGCACGCAAACTCACACACATACATAGATATGCACACATGCACATATGCACTCACATATGTGCCCACCCACGCATAGACACATGCACATACACATAGATGCATATATTCAAATACATGTACACACATGCGCCCACACTTATGTGCCCACACATGCATACACACAGAGAGACAGAGGCACATACACACATACACACGCCCACACATGCATATACCCACAGAAACACACATCTCCTTTCATTGCTGAAATAGCACTACTCAGGCAGCGACAGGGAAGGTAGGCTGATTCACACTGTGGCTGACTTTGTTGGTTTTAGAGGATTTTGAAAAGTTTGAAAGGATATTGTTGGTGGCAAATAGACATTTTAAAAATGTCAGGTCACCCTCAGAATGGACGCTCTTCCCGTAATAGACTTACGTTGGCCACTTAACTGCCACACCACCTCCTACAGATGGGCCCCTGCTCCTGCTCTAGACATTTCACATGGCTGAGAAGGGGGCTCTCTCCTACAGAGACAGCGCTCATGGAAATTACATGGAATTAGGTGACAGGCAGAGGGAGAGGCTTCAGACAATCTACTGAATAAACTGTGGGTCTGGCGTGTCCTGGGGAAGGGAGCAGATGTGGATTTGGACCTCTGTTCTGTGCTGGCTGTGCAGCCTTCACGTCTTTGACCTTGAGTGTCCTTGCCTAAGATGCATGGGGTCAGACTCCTAATTTCTGCGGACGGTATGAGGGTTGGTGGTGCTCATTGTTGGGTCTAACCCAGTGCAGAAGGCATAGTAGGAGCTCAAAAAATAGCAGCTAAAGTTACCACGATTTCTGCTTTTAAAAATTGGATAAAATGATCAACATGCTCTTGACAGTATTTGCCAAGTATCTTAGGACTGAAGGATTCCTGTGATCTCCTAAAAGCCATCCTGGTTCTTCCCAGGTTTCAATCCAACCAGCATCCACTGAGTACTTATGACATGAACAGACATAATGTGAGTCCCATCTCCCGGCAACATGGAGCAGTCAATGCCCCCATTATGCACAAGTAGCCACCCATCTCTGGCTCCTGTGCTGCTGTGTGGTGGAACTTGGTCCTCTGGTCTTCCTTGTCTCTACCAGGTGCCAGATGGCTCAGCAGAGCCCTGGCAGGGACATCAGAACTTGGTTGGATTTCCACTTACCCCCTTGGTGGTGGAGGAGAAACATTGAGGACGTAGGATTAACAACCAGTTTGAGTTTGAGGTGGAGGTTCTTGACTCTGGCTGCATATGAACGTCGCTTGGGGAGTCCTTAAAACCCCCAACACCCCCAAAACAAAATCCCACTCCAACCTAATCCGAATTTCTGGAAATGGCATCAGAGTGGCAGGGAAGGTAAAGCTCCTGGTGCTTCCCATGTTCCCAAGCTCGAGAACCGTGGGTCTGGAACCTGAAGATTCCACACACCACCATCAAGGCTACATTCCTCTATTCCACTGTTTCCCAACTTGCGTGACCAGGAGAATCCCCTAAGGTGTTTGTTTGTTAAGGGACCCCTCGGCCTCTTCCTGTAGATTATAGTTCTTTCCATCTGGGGTGGCCCCTGAAACTTAGAGTTTTTTTTAAATTAATTAATTTATTTTGGGCTGCATTGGGTCTTCATTGCTGCATGTGGGCTTTCCCTAGTTGCAGCGAGCAGGGGCTACTCTTCGTTTAGGTGCGCAGGCTTCTCATTGCAGTGGCTTCTCTTGTTGCGGAGCACGGGCTCTAGGCGCGTGGGCTTCAGTAGTTGTGGCACGTGGGCTCAGTAGTTGTGGCTCACAGGCTCTAGAGTGCAAGCTCAGTAGTTGTGGCACACGGGCTTAGCTGCTCTGCAGCGTGTGGGATCTTCCCAGACCAGGGCTCGAACCCATGTCCCCTGCATTGGCAGGCGGATTCTTAACCACTGTGCCACCAGGGACGACCCCATCATCTGGAAGCTGACAAAGACTCAGGGGAACGTGTTTGCCACCAACGCCATTCTGGCCACACTGACAAGCTGCACCCGCTCTGACAAGAGGGACAAAACTGTGACTTTGACCTCCTGACGGTGAGTGAAGCAGCCAACGAGTCCCCTCAAGATGAAGGTAACTCCTTCAACTCGCCCCGCAACCTGGCCATGGAAGCAACCTACATCAACCACCACTTCTCCCCACAGTGCTTGAGGATGGGGAAGGAAAGATACAACTTCCCCACCCCAAACCCGTTTGTGGAGGACGACATGGATAAGAATGAGATCACCTCTGTGGCGTACCGTTACCACAGGTGGAAGCTCGGAGATGACATTGACCTCATCGTCCGCTGTGAGCACAACGGCGTCATGACCGGCGCCAATGGGGAGGTGTCCATAACATCAAGACCCTCAACGAGTGGGACTCCAGGCACTCTAATGGCGTTGACTGGCGTCAGAAGCTGGATTCTCAGTGAGGGGCCGTCATTGCCACCGAGCTGAAGAACAACAGCTACAAGTTGGCCTGCTGGACCTGCTGTGCTTTGCTGGCTGGATCTGAGTACCTCAAACTTGGGTACGTGTCCTGGTACCACGTGAAATGCTCCTCATGCCACGTCATCCTGGGCACCCAGCAGTTCAAGCCCAATGAGTTTGCCAGTCAGATCAACCCAAACGTGGAGAACGCCTGGGGCATCCTGTGCTGCATCATCGACACCTGCATGAAGCTGGAGGAGGGCAAGTACCTCAACCTCAGGGACCCCAGCAAGCAGGTCGTCCGTGTCTATAGCCTGCCCGACGGCACCTTCAGCTGGGGTGAGGATGACGAGGAGGAGGAAGAGGAAGAAGAAGAGGAAGAAACCTAAACCAGACAGTGATGTGGAGCCTGTGATTCTGCCAAGCCGAGGAGGGCCTTGGATACCTGGTGGAATGTTTGTCTGATTGTCGCTCTCTGCAGCTCGTCAGTTGGAATAAAGGATAAGTCTATTTAGTCTCTTAAAAAAAAAAAGAAAAAATTTCAATCCCTGAAACTTGGAGATTTTAACATTCTGAACTCAGGTAATTCTCACTGTGTCAAACTGGGAAACTCAGCCTTTTGCTGAAGGCTTTGGCTCCATTTTTTTTGTGTGTGTGTGTGTGTGTGTTTTATTGGCTTTGGCTCCATTTTAACAGCAAATACTCATGGAGGTGATGGTGAGTTGTTGTTACTGGCAGTTTACATAGTGGCTTAAGTAATAGGATCACAGATGGTCTTTCTAGAAGGATCACCTGGTCCTATACTCTGATTCGTATGTGAGGAAACTGAGGCTCAGAGGGAGGTGATTTCTCCCAGGTCACACACCCCATTGGCTCCAGAGGAAGCAGAGAAGCCAGACTTCTGTCTCCCCTCTGTTCTCCCTCCTCTGGGGCAGGACCCGCTCTGCAAACTTGAAATCACCAGGCAGCCAGAGTGGTCAGCGTTTCCGAGCAGGCAGCCAAAATTGCTTTCCCTTTAACAACAGATCCTTATGACAAGGTGGTCGGTGCTAAATGAGGTCCCCGGAGGAGCACAAAGCAGGATTCCCCTCAGGGCCACACCCGCCGGACAAGGCTAATCCATTTTAGTGGACAGCTACCCTCTGCTCAGGCACCCAGAAACCTTCATCTTCATTATTAACTCATTCATCACCATAACCATCAGCAGCTTTGCCAATCCCCAAGGAGAAAGCCAGCCGGTAACGCAAATGCTGATGCTGGTTTCCGTGTCCTTTAATAAATCCAGTTTTCAGGCAGCCTCATGGCTAATTATTAGTGCAGGAACTTAGGGATTGTCTACCGGGCCGCCACGTGGAATGCTCACAGTTGCTCTACAAGGAAGGAAAGCTCAGGATAACTTGTGCTTTTTGACGGAGGAAGAATGAGGCATGGGGTGAAGGCCTGTGGGTGAGAGAATGAGAAGTGTCTCGATTGGATCAGCAAAGAAGAGTCCAAGTGTTAGAGCTGATGCGTTTAGCTTTGTAACATGGGAAAGTCACTTCCTGTCTCTGGACCTCAGTTTCCTCATTTTGAAAAATGAGTCTATTTGACGCACCTCCTAGCAGTGACTCGTGAGGATGGACCAGTCCGTGAGGTGAAAGCAGTGAGCTTTTGTCTTACACAGAAAGGCTAGACCAAGACCAGGTCCACCTACATGCAGATTTGTAACTTGGTGCCCACTCCAAGTTGATATTTATTGAATATATGCTTCACAATCATTAAGCAATAGAGTTGCTTACTACTACTACTACTACTACTACTACTAATTCTTCTTATTATTATGCAATCTTGGCAAAAGGCTGAGTCTTGTATCCAGGAAAGGTGGAGAAGGAGGCCAGCCTACCAGGTGCTGCACTCAGACTGTTTGGCTCAGGCACTGAAAATTCAGCCCAACCCAACTTGCACTCTCTACAGGGACCCTATTTTATTCTCCTGGGAAGACTATTTAGTGGCCATCTGGGGTTTCAAGATCTCCGGGGAGAGTTCACTCTCCATTGGTCCCCTAAATGCCTTATCAAAATACCTCTTTCAGGGCTTCCCTGGTGGCGCAGTGGTTGAAAATCTGCCTGCCAATGCAGGGGGCACGGGTTTGAGCCCTGGTATGGGAGGATCCCACATGCCGTGGAGCAACTAGGCCCATGAGCCACAACTACTGAGCCTGCGCGTCTGGAGCCTGTGCTCCGCAACGAGAGAGGCCGCGATAGTGAGAGGCCCGTGCACCGCGATGAAGAGTGGCCCCTGCTCGCTGCAGCTGGAGAAAGCCCTCGCACAGAAATGAGAACCCAACACAGCCAAAAATAAATAAATAAATAAATTAGAAAAAATACCTCTTTCCACAGCATGTTGATAAACAGTGTATTAACAGTGATAGTCACTGCCCCTGTAGATTGTTACCAGGCACTGACTGGCCGGCTCAGCCCTTAATAAGAGCCCAGGCATTCAGTATGTGTAATTCTCTGTCCGCTTCACTTGCATGCTGTCAGTGGAGGTGATCAGTCAACACGGAGTCCCTCGCCACGGACGCCGCATTCTTCTGTTTCACACGCTTATACCTACGGTGCTCTCCCTCCCACTTCTCAGGGTGAGATTTGGGATCATCCTTGAAAACCCAACCCAGGCATCTTTTCCCCTGAAAATCTCACAGTCTCCCCTCCCTGAGAAGCTGCTGCCTCCCCCCCAAACTCCTGGGTACCCTAAACATACATCTATTCAGTACTTTCCACGTTGATAACAAGTAGCTCTGACTTACGCTGTGCTAATTGGCAAGTGTGCTGCTTGTCAACAGGATGTTGCCTCGGCCAGTGCCTGCACACAGCATGTGCAAAATGATATATATTCATAGTGGATAAATGTGTGTGTACATGTGTGTGTGTCAGTGTGTTTTTTGCTCTCAATCTCTGTACATTTGTTTAATTGTTCTACCACATGGCAATTAGTTAACGTGATTTTTGCCTTTAGGGTGGCCTTTTTTCCCCGTTTTGAGGAATTTTTTTTTTTTTTGCATGTTGAAATCAAAGCTTCATAAGGATAAGAAATTAAACTTTTCATAAGCACAACCAGACTAATGGGTGGGTAGTACAGGGTGACTGCTATTCCATTAACACAAAGCAGACCCTTTGGGCTGGGTGGGCTGGGATCAGGCATCCATCCCATGCTCTTCCACAGTCGCTTTCTCTTTTTCCTTTAGTATCTATTTATAGCCATTCATGTAAGTAAATATTCTGCTTTTGAACTGGGGAAGAATGAGAAGTTCAGGTTATGGAGACGTAAGGCCAAGGGGGGAGGAGAAGACCAAGACGCCTCCCTGCCTCTGTTCATTCTCTTCCCACAACAGATGATACTGTTGCTTGCCTACGCCTGTTCTAAATTATATGCAACGTTATGATAGCAGTTTTATTATTCACTTCTGTATTATCAGTGTCTGTAATGTGGCATGTATTTAACAAATATTAATGAAATAAAAAAAGATTTACTTTTCCCCCAGTGTTTATTTTTGCCTTGCTTAATGCCAATGTTATGTATTATGGGGGTGGGGCATAGTCGGTAGAGCATCCCCTAAGATCTCTCTAGATCTCTCCATTCAACATGGAGTTGAATGCTTACAGAACAGTGGTTGGTTTCTGGCTAATTCATGATGTTTATCTAATCACAGAGGGAGCCCATCAGCGGGAGGGGTGGTCAGCGTTGCAGACAAGTGTCAAGGACCCCCGCCTCTACTTATGCTAATTCCACGCTCTGTCACAGTGACCTTGGCAGCCATTGACTTTGGTCACCCAGGATCCTTGATTCCAGTGGAGTGGGTGGGGCTTGACTCCCTAGCTCTTGGGCCCAAGCACAGCTGGACATTACTTTTCCCTGGTCACTTTGTCAGACTCAAGGATGAGCACGTGATACAGTCAGAGACAACAAAATTTTGCATAGATTTCTGGAAAAGGAAATCACTGTCTATCTGCAGGACTTAATTTGAGAGCTTGCCAGATCTGAAGCTGCCATAGCCTTCCTGTGTCTAAAGGGGAGCCCTTGTCAGAGGAAGGAACCGACCGACGTAGAGGGTGGCAGGGCTGAGAGGTGAAGAGAAGGTGACCCGGTCCTGTCCCTGATCACGCTATGCCTGAAAATAGTCTTTTGGAAGAGTCAGTTACATGACGTAATCACTTAAGTCATTTTGGCTCAGGATTTCTGCCATTTGCAACTGAAAGAGTCTTGGGTCATAAATCTTCTCATTATTATAGTGGCTTGCCCTGTATCTCAAGAATGTCCTGGGTAAGAAACATAAGGATTCTGTTTGCTAAAATGCAATCTTTACTGTGACTTAATACATTGTTATTCTCCTGCAAAACAAATGTACATAAACACGCACACACATATATGCACACGTGTGTGTATGTGTGCATGTGTAGTTGGTCTCCGATGCTAGATGCACTAGAATCATTATTTTAAACTTAAATTTGCCATATAAGCATCGTCTGTATTGGTATGAAAGTGTTTTGGACATTATTTGTAAAGCCTGAGTTCTAGTTCATAGGTCTTGTGCTTTGACTTAAAGATGTGCATTTTCAAACTCCTCTACACTCAAGGAATCCAGTTCATGTTTTCTTCCTTCTGAATGGTCAGTGAATAGCCATGTTGGCAGAAATATCTTCCATAAATTCAGTCTGCTTAATACTATAACATCAGTATGAAAGATGAAAAATTACCTGAGCTTTCAAATGATGGTCTTTACGATGCCAAGGACCCAGAGGTATTATTGCAGATCTGGAGCAGGATGACTGGATTTTCTCCCTTTCAACCTGACTGTTTGGCACTTTAAAAATCATCCTAAAATCCCAGAAGTGAGATGGTCAGGCTCCCCCACTTCTCTTCTTGCTCCAAGAGACATTGTGGGTGGGCTTTTTCCATTATTTAAATTCCTTCATGGAGTCCAACTGAGCCCAGAAACTGTCAGGCTAAAATATTGTAAACAGAGCTGGTCTCACACTTCTTTCCTCTTGTTTAATGAAAAGCTTCACAAGTTGAAGATTTGTAACTATTTCCCAACCTAGAAAATTCAAATATGTTCTTCGGCTTTGGATTTTCATCGTTGATGTTGCTATTGAGCTCACACTGAAACACTTTTAACTGATTAAGATTGTATTGCTGGCACTTATAACATTTTTCAAAACATGTATTTGACAACTCTTGTGGCCAGGCACTGTGCTAGGTTCCTCAAAGATGAATAAGTAAAGGTCCTTGCTCTCAAAGAGCTTACCAGACTGGGGCTGTTCAAAAATTAGTTCCATAGGATGTAGGATGAACTAAGTGCTTAAAAGAGGCACACGCCAAGGGTGTGGGAGCTCAGGGGAAGAGGCACCAATTCCACCTGGTAAAATCAAGAGGGGCTTCTCAACGTTAAGTCCTAAAGGATTTCAGAGAATAGGAAAAGGAAGGAAAGTTGAAAATCTAGGGGATGCCATAAGCAAGGCTTCAGGACATAGAAACAGATTGTGGGTAGGAGGATGAGAGGACAATACACCCAGATGATCCTAAAGTTCATCTCAAATAAGAACAGCTTAGAGCAAACATTTCCCCAGTCCGGGTATATGTGAGTTTTGGGAGGTGTGGACACAGGAGAAGGAGGAAGCATCTCTGGACCTTCCCTAAGGCTCCATCCTCCCCTCCCCACCAACCCATGACGCTTATGCACTTGCCCATAGACACTTGTGTGGTCTACAGTATTAAAATACCTGTGGTTCCCTGGATATTCCCTGTTCTTTCATGCCTTCAGGTTCTGTCCGTTCCTCTGTGCCTGCAGTGTCGTTGTCTTCTACTCCTTCCACCTGGTTGACCCACTCTTATCACTCTTACCAGGTCAAGATTGAGTTCTAGGAAACTTAGTTTTCTATAGGCAGTTGTATAACCCTCTTGCTCTGTATTCTCATGAATCTATTTATGTTAGGATCCTTCTGGATGTAAGTGACAGAAACCTGACTCAAACTTGTATAGTCAGAAGGAGGAAAATGTTGGCTTATGTAACTAGGATAAGGAGACGATGGAGATGATTTTATGGTTTAAATGTTACAATTAGGGCGTTAATGTTCTTCCTCTCTCCCTACCTTTTAGCTCTGCTTACCCCAACTTCAGTCTCACCAGACCTTTGAGGTGGAGGCAAGTTGGCCCTTGGTAACGCTGGGTCTTCATTGTCTTTACAAGTCACAACCCTGAGGAAGAGACACCCTCTCTCTTTCAGTGTATATACGCTAAATCTCATGGGGACTCAGTTGTCCCTGGTAGATTTATACGTCCAAACTTCAGTAACCTTGGCAGTCAGGGAAGATATTTGCTTACTTATTTTCACCCAGACCACACAGGATGGGTTTTCCACAGGAAAGAAAGCTTCTGTTCTCCAGAGAAAGGGGAAAGGCAACCTAGATGAGCAAAAACAAACCAGCAAACCAAACATTCACATTACCACCCTACCCTCAATGCTTATCACGTGAACGCAATGGTTGGTTACTGGTCTCTCCTCCACTGGACGATAACCCTTGATGGCAGGACGGGGGCCTCTCCATCCTTGTAGTAGGGAGTAAAGTGCATTTGAGGAGGGATTTAGTAAACCACGGTTGAATGAGTGAGCGAGGCAATGAATGAGAATGAATGAATAAACACGCACATGAAATAGATGGGTCAGTTAATATCATTTCCACATTATAGTTTTATTCCAGCATTTCTAGCCTGGATAACTTTAATAGCCTTTTAATTAATCTTCATATCACCTTTCTTGGCCTCCTGTAATCCATTCTTTACACAGCAACCAAACGGATATTTTAAAAAATGCAAATATGATCATTTTATTCCCCTGCTGAAAGCCCTTCCTTGCCTTTGGGATATTGGGCAAACATCTTTGCAGGGCTTCTAAGGACCTTTATGATCTGGTTTTTGTCTGCTTCTCTAGTTCTGTGTCTTGCTCTCCTAACACTTCTAACACCAGTTGCCACCTCCCCACTGTGTTCTGAACCCTAAATGCATGTGCACTTTATATTCTAGTCATTTTGAAGTACTTCTACTTCTTCAAAAGCCTTATGTTCTCCTTTGCTCTCAAGTGTTCATTCCATCCCTCAGGGTGCACTTTCTTTCCCTGTCCTCTTCACCCAGCTAACTTCAACTCATGCCTTGGACCCCAGATTATACATCCCCTCATAAATGAGGATTTCTTGGACTTTTAACTACTGTCCCTCCTATGTGCTCCTGCAGGACCCCCTCCTCTCATAGAGATACCTATAGCCCTCCATTGTAACTGTTTATTTCCTTGTCTGTATCACTGCTAGCTATACTGTATGCTCTGAGGACATGGGATACATCTGTTTTATTCATTGTTAATCTCCACTGTCTAGATAGGACCTAACACTGAAGAATCAATGAATGGACAAATGAACGAATGCGTCTATTGAGTCCCAACCGTATAATAGGCATTTGGTATGACCCGAAGCTAGGGATGACCATGGCACAGCCCCTGCCCCAAAGGAGTTCCCTGTCTTTATGCAAAACAGCTGCAGTTCACAGAGGTTATAAGTGGCACAGCCTGGCATTGAGCCAGTCTTGACTCCAGATTCCGGCTCTTCAGATGCCCCTCTGTTGATACTCAGCCTGGATTCATTCAGAAAGGACAGCTTGTGCTTGGGGATGGTTGGTCTGGTTTGGATGGTGAGTGGGGCTGAGAATCTCAGGATGGAGTCAAACCCCTATGAAATGGTACTGAGGCCAAGAGCCATGTTCCAAACCATTGTTTTCCCTTCATCTGGAGTGAGGATCTGTTGTTATGTTTGGCTTTGGGAAGCACACCAGGAGGAACACTTTATTCCTATTTGTACACTAAAACATCGGCCTCAAAAATAATTTAGTGAATAATGAAAACTGCTATTAAAGTTGCGCTGTTGGTTTGCTGGTGGTGTTTTACGGTCAGACTTAAGTTCCTGGAGCCAATGCTGTGGTCACTGCTGGGAGGACTTGGGGGACCCAAGTTCTACACTTGGCCTGACTGGCAGGATTTGTGCAGTGATTTTTAGGAAAGGAAGTCCCACCCTAGTCCCTGGAGAATCAGTCTTCATTGATCTAAAGCTGCTGTGGAAATCTCATATTCTCTGCTAGTGTTTGGTCTATTGTATAACCCAATTCTGTCCAATGAGACATATGAGGAAGTCTGCTAAGGGCTTAATTTCCAAATAAAAAGACAGAGCCTTAAGAGAGAAAGCATATAGCACTGCCTTACTTTTTCCTGAGAGAAATATCATTGAAAGGATGTGATATCTGGAGTTGTGGAAGTTTTCTTGAGACCCTATGGCAATAAACAAAGAAAAATAAAAGGTCAAGGCCTTGAGGATAGTTGACCTGGAAGATTAGAAAGAGTCTGAGTCTTTGCTAACCCAGTTAAGTCCCAGAGCAAAAGCTTTGGTCTTCTGGTTCCATGAGATAATTTAATGTCTTTGCTCAGAGCCAAGAACCATTCTATGTTGGGTTTCCTGTTACCTGCAGACAAAAGCATTCCTAATGGATACATATGGAATCAATTAGGTCACAGCTGTATGTTATGCTTAAATAAACAAAAATGATCTGCTGATTGGAACAAATCAATGACCACTCCAGGCTTGTCTGGATTTGCTCGTCTGTTAAATGGGAAAAATACAATTGATCTTGAGAAACGCCAATGAGGGACGAACAATGGTGTTAACTGTTCAGACGCTGGGGCGGTACTTTAAACCTCTGGGGTGGTTCTTTGATGAACCGCTGCTCAGTCTGTTTCATGTGGACCCTACTTGAAATTGGTATTTCTGGACGACATGTCATGCAGGTAAAAGAGCAAGGCCAATGGCGTTACACATTGGAGTTAGACCTGCTTAACCAGTTGTGTGGCCTTAACATAGTTATTTCAATGTGTTCCACATAAAGTGGCTACTTAGTTTATCACATTTCCAGGGGTAATGTGTTATCCTCTGAGGTTAACTTTCTTGCCCATGAGGAATGTTGCACAGGTAGTGATGCTGTGCTCATGTAGCCTCATCTTCAGGAGCTGATTTTATCCTCCGATCCCTTAACCTCTCACATCCGGTCAGTTGCGGAGCAAGGCCTTCTTTTTTTTTTTTTTTTTTTGCGGTACGCAGGCCTCTCACTGTTGTGGCCTCTCCTGCTGTGGAGCACAGGCTCCAGACGCACAGGCTCAGCGGCCATGGCTCATGGCACGTGGGATCTTCCCGGACCGGGGCACGAACCCGTGTCCCCTGCATCAGCAGGTGGACTCTCAACCACTGCGCCACCAGGGAAGCCCAAGTCCTTCTTTTTGTGTGTATTTTCAGAAAGGGAGTTTGGCTGGAGCTTTGAGTAAGTGGAGGGCACTGATGGGAGGTGAGACTGACAAGGCCAAGTGGAGGCCAGAGGGCAAGGGGCCTTTAATGCAAGTCAGAGTTGTGGTTTCATGCTGTGGGCACAAGGGGCTGTGGAAGAGACTCCAGCAGCAGAACGGGGGAGACAGAGCCTGGGCAGAAGGAAAGCAGGAGTGAGGCTGCCCTGAGCCAGTCCATTGCCTTCTCTGCTTTACGGACACCATCAGTCAGTATATCGAATCCCACAAGGTGGTTTGCGGTTATAGAATAGGTCAAAGAGCTCAAACACTAAAGTAAATTCCAGTGTTTCATTTGTATTTTGAAAAGATAAAAATTTGGGGAGGGGACATAAAAATAGTCAGCCAGGGCAAAACAGGGCTTCTGGAAAGTTTTCCCTTCTCCAGAGTACCTCTTCTCCTCACACTGGGTATATAACCTTTCTGAGTGGGTTGTAGATAAAGGGACATAGGCCTGTTGAGTTTTATTACTGGAGAGAACAACCAGTGGTCAGAAATCAGGCAAATTGAACCACATAGATCCATTAAAAAATAGAGGTGGGGAGGATATTAAGGGTAACGTGGATCCTGCCCTATTTCTATAGATGGGAAAATGGAAACCCAGAAGGGGAAGTGACTTGTCCAGTGTTAAACAGAGCCATGTTTTGTGTATTAATTTTTCCATGTAAAACAGAAAGAAACATTTAAGGCAAAATACCAGTGAGTGCTGATTTATTCATCATTATGAAGCTTTCCCTTGACTCTCTTTCTTGCAACTTTATTGAATAGCTTTTATTTGTGGGCCACCGTAATAGATTCTGGAGATACAGAAATATAGATGGTGAGAGTTCTTCAGAGGCACCTTCACTGGTCTGTCCCTTTGTGGATTCTGAATTTGTATCGTTTCCTTGGAATGCGAGAAAATATATTCAAGCAATATCAAACCCCTGCCTCTCCCCTCAGCGGTCAATGGATGTAGTGTCACATGAGAAACTGGTGGATGAGGCTCTCTGAAAAAAAATCACCACTGGTGACTGTTTCCTGTAGGGAATTTCAGCACACAGAGTTGGATTGGGTCCAAAGGAATACCTGCAAATTGCATGTGGTCTAACCCAGATCATGAAGGAAAGAGACCATGTCTCCCTTAGGCCACAGAGCCCTGTCGAGGGCTGCTTGCTGCCCCTGGGGCCACTTCCTGATAGGCATTTCAGGGAATGAGTGAGGGTCCTTCTTCTGGCCCCTTATGCTACAGCAGGTCCCAGTGTAGAAACAGAGAAAAAATACATCCTAAAGGAACAAAAGACATCCCAGAGGGAAGACTGTACCACCCACAGGTAAGAGCCTTCACCAAACTTTTGTTCCTCACTCCAAAGTCTCTCCTCCGGTCCCACCCTCAACATCCAGCCAGCCACGCCCACTCCCCAGGTAGCCAAATAGCATCCTTGACTTTGATCCATATCCAAACTCCTTCTCTGGCAGACGTTGGGTAAGGGGTGTTGGAACTTCCTTGGAGACCAGTGTCACTAACCATGTCAAGGAGACCACCTCTGGTCACAGAGTAACTTCGACAATTCGGCTAAATAATTTTAGATTTTTCTGTGGTTGGAGTTTTAACAGAGGATCCCTGTGGACAGTTCATTTAGTTGCATTTGCATATAGAATTTATTTATTCAGTTGCTTTGTTTATTCAATAATAATTTATTAAATACGACTGTGTGCCAGCCATATCCAAAAGGGGCAGCTTGTTCTTCTTTTACCCATCTTGGAGCATTAGTGCTATCATGGAGACTGGCTTCTAGTGGCAGAGATACACAACAAGAAAGAAAATTACCATCTTTCATCAGGTCAAAGACATTATTGAATACTGATTTTAATTTGCATTGACATTTTATGGGCCACTAAGAAAGGAGTGATACCCAAGAAGCTAAGATGAGCTGTAGCTGACACTTGTGATCCCAGCTGTCACCTGATTTCTGTGAAACTGTGGTGGGTCACACCTGTACTGGTCAGAGGCCTGCCTTCTATGAGCACCACGGTGATTTTAGGATGCCGCAAAACACTGCTTAGCCGAGACCACAGACATACCCCTGAATTGGGGGGAGTTAATGACATGGGGGTATGGGTGTGGGCATTTCGTGCCTCAAGCCCAGTCCTGTTCCTTAGGGGAACCTAAGCCAAGACTCACCATCAATTGTATAATACATCCTGATCTCAAAGATGTTAAAACCAAAAAAAACCAACAACAAAAAGTCATCTTAGAAATGCCAAAGCATGGTAAGTGTGAGTACTTGGTGCTGAGGGGTAAAATTAGCAGGGGAATTTTAGCAGGGTGTTCAGAAAAAGCCTCAGTGATAGACCGCTTTCGAGAAAAGCCTGGAAGGCAGCGAGACTTAAGGATATCTGTGGGAGGGGCATTCCAGGGAGGGGGACAGGCCATGCAAAGGCTCTGAGGAGGGGGCGTGCCTGGCCTATTCCAGGAGTAGGGAGGAGACCAGTACATCTGGAATGTGGCAAAAGAAAGCACAGAAAAATAGAAGACGCAGTCAGACAGGAAACTGGGGGTCAAATTATGTAGAACTTTTGACCGTTTTGAGGATTTTGGTCCTGGAACTTCACCGTCGTCCGACGGTTGTTGGACGGTCCTCAGCGGAAGAGCGATGTGAACTTTCTTTCATTCTAACAGGCTGGCTCTGACTGCTGTGTTGAGAGTAGGCTGAAGAGGGCAAGAGTGCAAGCAGAGAGACCAGTTAGGAGGCTGCCGCCGAGCCAGACGAGTGATGATGAGGACTTGGGCCAGAGCAGTAGCAGGGAAAGTCCTGAGAGGTGGTCAGAACAGGGACATGTGTTCAGGGTAGACCTGAGTGTTTTCTCAGAGATAGCGTGTGAGAAATGAAAGAAATGAAAGAAAGGGGGCAGTCAAGGACGACACCCTGATCACTATTTCTCTTGTATATCTGTGTCCCCGCTAAATCGGGTCACATGACCCTCTGCACACGCATACACATGCATACACACCTTCATGAGCTTCCAGAACATTCTGCAAGTCTCTGAATCACAGACTAGAGAGCCTCCCTGTGTCTCAGTTTCCTTATCTGTCAAACAGAGATGATATTAATCACGCAGACCTCATGGACTTTTTGTGAAGGTTGAAACAAATAATAGATGCAAAATCGGTAAAATATGCTAGATATTTTTCGAGGCTGCTTCGATAAATGTTAGCTATTATTTCTATTATTTTGTTTTCTAATTTCTATGTACGAAATTGTCTACTGTTACCTGCCTCTGGATGCCAAGTGCGGCGGAGGTGGCCTCCCAGCCGTCTGCTCCTGCTAGCTGCCCACCCACTTCTTGGCAACCACACTGGGCAAGAGGAGGAGGAATCGGATTGGTCCCGAACCCAAGACAAGCACTGGGCAGCCTTGGGCCAGGGGGCAGGTCTCCTTTGCCGCAGGGTCAGGAGCCCATGTGTTCCTCTTTCTTGTTCTTCCTCCTTCTTGTGCCCACATGGAAAGTAAGCAGAGCTGGGCAGGGCCTGTTTCTCTGGGCCAAGGTATGGCAAAGATGCTGTCTCTTCCTGGTCCCTTGTAAATGAGGGAGAGAGGGAGGATTCGGGACCCTCCTGTTACCCAGCCATCTCTCTTTGGCTGTCGGGCTCAAATACCACAGTTCTGAGAAGTCGTCTGAAGGACCCCATCTGAGTACCTAGCAGAATTAACAGGGCGCCACGCTGAGCTCCCCAAACAGCTTCCCCTACTGCACTCATCAGGTCCCCTGCCTCCCGGCCTCCCTTCTCCTCCCTAGTGTCTTCCTAACAAACTCTACTCACTCTTCAGAAACTCTCCTCACATCCAGAAAACTTGAAATCAGCAGAAGCATTTCCTCTTTGACACACAGAAGGGGTGAGCAGGCCCTCATTTTCAAGCACATTCAGTGTTGCACACTTGGCCGTGTTCTCCAGTCCCCACTCACTCTCTTACTTGAGACTTTGTTTCACTCCTTTAAGTGAGTGGGGTTTTTTACTCTGGAAGAGAAAAGGCAGGCTCCATCTGAGCTTCTGATGAGTTCAGCCACGCTTTGCTTCTTAAATGGGAAGACCACAAAGATAGGAAATGCTTAGCTGATTGGCAGACAAAGGGACAAATGGCAAAGAAGGGAATTTGGAAGCAAAGTGACCCTGCCTGGGGAGATGGGGTATTGCCCACAGGGATGGGGCAGCATTGGACAACACCTGCTCCTTGGTGGCCGGAAGTCTAGTGAGACATACTGAGTAGTTTACAGCTGAAAGATGCTGGCTCTGCCTGGCTGGTAGTCATGTCAGGAATCCCAGTAAAGGCTGAGTGAGTTAGTGATGGGATGTGCGGAGCATTTGCTGAAGAGTCCACTATTTCGTAAGCTCTGCTTTAGGTGTTCCAAGGGGCCAATTTGGATGAATAAGACTCAGCTCCTTACCATCTCTCCAGAAGTAACTTCCTGTCTAGGAGGGGAGATCAGATGTGTGTTTTTGCAGGTTCACTCTGAATATCTCTCTGACCTTCCCCTCATGGTGTTGTACCGGCTCTAGGTGTGATGCAGCAGGACATTTCCTCCTAGTGAGGTGAGCTCTCGGACCCAGATTGGCAAGAATTAGCCCTAGACTGGAGTGAAGGCTGGTGATCACTCCCCTCATGAGGGTGAAACTGTCAAAACAACTTTCAGCCCCACAGGGTTCTCATTCCCTCTAGCTTCCCTTTGCTCTCACTCATATCTCTCTCTTTGCTTTTTTCCCAAGTCTCTTTTTAAAAATTTTATTTTATTTAAAAATTTTTTATTGTATATTAGAGCATAGTTGTTAACAATGTGTTGGTTTCAGGTGTACAGCAAAGTGATTCAGTTATGCATATACATGTATCTATTCTTTTTCTAATTCTTTTCCCATTTAGCTTATTACAGAATATAGATCAACGTTCCCTGAGCTATACAGTAGATCCTTGTTAGTTATCTATTTTATATATAGCAGTGTGCACATCTCAATCCCAAACTCCCTGTCTATCTTTCTCTCCTACCTTGGTAAAAGTTCGTTCTCTAAGTCTGTGAGCCTGTTTCTGTTTTGTAAATAAGTTCATCTGTATAAATTTTTTTTAGACTCTGCATATAAGTGATATCATATGATATTTGTCTTTCTCTGTCTCTTTTTTTATAACATTCCATCAGCCTGGGGACAGCAGAAGTTCTGAGGGGTAAAGACCCACTTCTCTGGACCTTAGTTTCCTTACATAGGACATAGGTTAGTGAAGGGCCTGGGATGCATATGTGTTCAGATCTCTCGCTGCCTTGACATCTTGTGAATCAAAACCATCCTCTTCTTCTTCATGCCTCCATGTGTATTGACCTCCAAACATTTTCTATGTTCTGGCTAAAATGGACTGGGCGCAGATGGCACACTTTTCCTCAGCAGCCCATTCTAGATTTCTGTTTATCTTCCTGCCCTGAGAAAATCAAGTTCTTCCCTGTGTTTAATTAAGATCTCTCTTGTTGTAGGCAATTTCCTCCTAACATATTTTGTAAATGTAGAGAACAATAACTAAATGCCTTTTTCATATAGAACATTTATATGCTCACATATACAAGTTAGTTTTCTTTTACAACCCTATATTTAGCCCCGTTTGGGCCTCATTTCCATACATTTGCATGTTAATATTCGTACTTATGTAGATATATTCCTGGATTGAATGGGAAAGAATATCCCACACAGAAGGTTGGAAATGACAATTTATTCACAGAACTTGATCCTAAGATTCAGGAGAAGTTCATTGGGCAGGAGTGCCAAATTAAATACCAAGCTGCTTTTTCTGTACTGTGTGAAAGTGGCTCTGAGTTATATTTTCTCATTTGTCTTCTGCCAAAAGGAGAGTAGAGGTAGAAGCCGCACGTGGAAGACGTCCCCTGGCAAGACAGTTCTGACGAATAACATAAGGTCTCTAGGATGTGACAGGCATCTGGGAGGAAATGGGCCACCTGGGTGCCAGAAATGTCAGTCCCTTTCCATGTGGATGCCATTCTGAAAATGTATTGTCCCAGGCAGCCACCGCTGGTCTCTTGTGATATATGGCTTCACTGTATGGAACTTAAACAAAAAGAAGCTAGAGAGCTCTAGTTTTAGGATATCCACAGTTCTTACAATACCTAGGAGTCAGGACCACAAACTAGGAAAGATAATATTTATTGACTACCTATCATGTGCTAAGTGACATACTGGTTCTTTGTATGTTGCCTCACTGCCTTTTAAGCATGGCCGTATTAAACAGATGTGATTGTATGCAGCTTCTAGACAAAGGTACTGAGGTTCAGAGAAGATAGGCGATCTGTCAGGTTAAGCAGGTGGCAGAACCATGTATTGAAATTAGATCTGTCTGATCTCAAAGCCTATATTTACTTCTGCTTAGTAGGATCCCAGTAGTTGGGAATCAAGACTATCTTGGGTGCCTTCAAGGTGAAAAGCTTTGAATAACCTCTGTGATTATTCTCCTTGGGTAAGCCTCATTCAAGATTAATGTTCAAACAGATGGTTTTAGCTCTGTTCCACTAGAAAACAAAAGCTGAAATAAGCATTGCATGTTAAGACTTTATTGGGAGGTACAATATCAGGGTAGCAAGAGAGAGAGAAGGTGAGACACGGAAGGAGGGAAAGCATAAGAGGAGGTTCATCACCAACCTGGTCATAGGGTCACAGAAACACACAGCTCATGAGTGGCACGAGGGACACTGTTAGACCAGCTAACTGGTAGCACATCACCTCAGAGCAGTCAGTCCAAGGGAGGACGGAGGAATGTTTATCTCCCAGCTTCTTCCCATCTCCTGGTTTACTGGTCCATGTTTGCCCTACAAAGTGTTAGCTCACCTACACTTCTGAGTGGTATGGCTACACCTCTCCAGGAAGCCACAGAGAAAGACAGACTCATGTGTCATGGTGAAGCCTTTCATCTGAAATCAGAAGTGGTGGGAAGAGTCAGATCATCTGTGGGCCCAGCTGGCTTGGACCTGGTTTCCGGAAGGACTGTGGCAGGTGCAAGAGAGGACGTATCAAAGCCCAGCCCTCAGCCAGGTTAGGATGAGACATCCAGCAGGGTTAGGAGATGAGACAGCAGGAGCTAGTATCTAAACCTGGGCGGCAGGTGGGCCAAGGGAATCTGATGAAGTATATAAACTGGGTTATGTAAATCTACCTCCTGTGTCACTCAGAGCGACTCACCATCAGAGAACACCTGGATCGCACACCATGAGACTAGGACAAGATGAACTTATTTATCTACTTTTTCAAAATGGTGGCCAATTGCAGTCTCCTCAGAAGATGGGATTAACAAACCCAGCTGCAGTCCTTGGTGCTGCAGCTGATCCTGGAAACATAAGTGATATTCATCATCTTACTCCCTGTCTCTCATTTGAGATTTTCCTCACCCTTGGACAGCACTTGGGCTATTCTAGGTTGTCTGCCTAGTGACCCAGATCTTCATTCTGGAGGGATCTGAACTTTTAATTCTCAGTGCTTGAGAGGTCATGACTACTCCAGTTGACTACTAATGGTACACAAGAACATCAAGGGACACTGGACTGAATACTTGGCATCCAAATAAACTCTTCCCTTCCCCCATTGTGTAGCAACCCTGCAAATCAAGGTCAGTTACATTCAGAAATTTAATATCTCCTTTCTTTTCTTGCTGGTTTATTGTCATGGGGACCCCAGAGAGGACATGTGGTCATCATGGTTTCCTATCTAGTTCTCTCCCTTGGAACTAGGACATTAAACTGGGTTGAGCCTAAGATTGAGGGATGGGAAGCATACATTCTTCCAGGTGGGTCACAGGAAAGGTGGGTCATTGGGAGTGATGGCACGAGGGGCCAACGCTACTCTGCAGCTTGTGGTTTCTAGACCCACTTATTCTAGCTGTTGAGGATGCAGAAGCATATAGTTGTCATTGATTTAGAGTAGGCACAGTTGTTCTGGAAAGGGCCAGATAGTAAATATTAGTAAATAGCTTAGACTCTCTGGGCCCTACCTTCTCTCTATCAGCTACTTATATCTGCCATTTCAGTGTGAAAGCAACCACAGACAATAGGTAAACAAATAAAATGGCAATTTCAATAAAACTTGATATACATAACAGACATTGGGTCAAATTTGGCATGCAGACAGTGGTTTGCCGACTCCTAATTTAATGTGTAAATCAAATCCTGGAAGTCAGTAGTCAAACTCCGTAAGGTGTTGTCTCCAGGTGGTGTCTTAGCTATGCCTTTGAGCTTTTAAGCAATGATTCTTTTAGACAATTGACTTCTGGGTGATGGGACACACAGTTAGACCAGGGACAGTTATGGCTGTGGGCCCATTGTTGCTTCTATATATTAAATGGCTCCCGTGGTCTGAGGCAATGTTGTGTGGGATAACATGGGTCAGGCATTTTGTAAATCCTGGGAATGGTGCTGCAGGAAGCATGGTAGTTAGGAAAGGAAAACTAGTATCTGGAGTTTGTGTCAATTCCAGTAAGGACAAATCAGTGTTCCTTCAACATAGAAAGCGTATAATGTAATCAACCTCCCATTTAGGGGCTCACTTATCTTCCCAAAGAATGATGCCATAGAGAAGATTTGCGCTGAGATCTGCTGGCATGTTGGGCACCCAACATTGTCAGTGGCTGTCATCCCAGATAGAGGAGACCTGTGTCGTTAAGTTTGTGCATAAACCCCATATGTGCTACCGTAGACAACATGTTCATGGGTCCATTGCACAAGTACTGGGGTGTCTGAAGGGAGGGGACAGGATATTCCATGCACATGACTGTTTAGTGCCTTCTGTGTGGTAGGTGAGCTCTGAACGTTAATTTCAGACATAAAGATCCACCTAATTTGTAGCTCATTTTATCGATCCATTCACGTACGTTTCCCAGTCCTTCTTTTCTCTAATTTTCTAATCACATGTCTACCAAGCTCCTGATTATTTGTCTAAGCCATTAACCACTGCCCAGGAATCAGTGTATACTCACATCTTGCCCACTCTGGCAGGTGCCTCTCACAGCTACTGACATGTTTCTGAACAGCAAGTGTGCTGTCCACAGCAACTCCTCTTCTGCCGGCCTTATCAGTTCTGCTTCTCTTCCCAGCCTGCAAATGATTATTATTTTTCCAACAATCAGTGACATTCCCCATTTGCTGTTGAATAAGACCCAAGAGTTTTAATTAAGAAATAACTATGTGAATAATAGTATTTACGCTACAGATGGGTTCTGTATGTTAAATTAGGTAATACACAGAAAGTACTTAGCTGAGTGCTTGACACATAGCAAGAACTCTGTTTCCAGTATTAGTTACTAGCACCATCACCATAGAAATTGCTGAAAATAATTATTGAAAAGGACAGGTTTCCCATTTTATAGAGATCTTTGCTAAGGCTTCATATTAGCTAGTAGAGAACTGGATCTCTGAACAGTTAACAAAATCTTCTGGACACTGGATTGTAGAATATTCTTTTGAAGCCAGTCCCCCCGTCGTGTTATCTGCTAGCATTCATTCATGCTTATATTCTGGACTGCTTTATCTTCCCCTCTCGCCTTTGCAAATTGTTCCTCATCATTCAAGGCCCAGGCTGAGTGTTAGTTCCTCTCTGAAAATTTCCTACCTACCCTAAGGAGACTGAAGTTCGCTTTTCTCTCTGGCCCTATCAAATCCTATCCGTCACTCCCTTACATTTTATTACATTTATCTAAATTCCGTCTCCTCTAATTTGTGAACTTCATAGGCACAGGCACATGTATTAATCATCCTCGAATCCTCAAGGAATAGCAGAAGGCTTGACATAAAGTAGGTGTGCATTAAACATTTGTTGAACAAACTCGATGAATGAATTTATGATGTTACTACATGAGTTTATCTTTATGACATTCAGGCTATTATCTTTACTGTTCAAAAATAGGCATGAGAAAGGACTTTATTATAATCTGGGATATCCCTACTCAGTCTCAATAGAGTACTGACTAAATTAAAATGATAAGCCAAGCAATTCAGGCCCAGGGTGTAATTTGACTCCAGGAAATAGAAGGGGAGAGGAGACGGTGCTATTTGTTTCTAAAATTACAGTAATTAAAACAGTATGGTATTGGCACAAAAACAGACATAGACCAATGGAACAGAAGAGAGAGCTCAGAAATAAACCCATGCATATATGATCAGCTGATCTTTGACAAGGATTCCAAGAATACACAATGGGAAAGGATAGTTTCTTTAACAAAGGATGTTGGGAAAACTGGATATCCACATGCAAAACTATAAAATTGGGTTCTTATACCACACATATAAATCAACTCAAAACAGATTAAAGACCTAAATGTAAGACCTGAAACTGTAAAACTTCTAGAAAAAAAGTGCAGGGGAAAAGCTTTCTGACATTGGCCTTGGAAATGTATTTAATGGATATGACACCAAAAGCACAGGCAAAAAAAGCAAAATTAGACAGATGGGACTACAATTAAAAAGCTTCTGCACAGCAAGGAAAACAATCAGCAGAGTGAAAAGGCAACCTATGGAATGAGAGGAAATATTTGCGAACCATATATCTGATAACTGGTTAATTTCCAAAAATATTAGGAACTCCTATGATTCAATAGCAAAAAAACTAATAACCTGATTTTAAAAGGGGCTAAAGACTTGAATAGACATTTCTCCAAAGAAGATATACAGACGAGAAGATGCTTAACATAACTAATTATCAGAGAAATACAAATCAAAATTACAATGAGATATCATCTCACACCTATGAGAGTGGCTTTTATCAAAAAGTCAAAAGACAGGGCTTCCCTGATGGCGCAGTGGTTGAGAGTCCACCTGCCGATGCAGGGGACATGGGTTCGTGCCCCAGTCTGGGAAGATCCCACATGCCATGGAGCGGCTGGGCCCGTGAGCCATGGCCGCTGAGCCTGCACATCCGGAGCCTGTGCTCCGCAACGGGAGAGGCCACAACAGTGAGAGGCCCACGTACTGCCAAAAAAAAAAAAAAAAAAAGTCAAAAGACAACAAGTGTTGGCAAGGATGTGGAGAAATTGGAGCCCTTTTATAGTACTGGTGGGAATGCAAAATAGTGCAGCTGCTATCGAAAGCATTATAAAAGGTTCTCAAAATATTAAAAAGTAGGACTACTATGTGATACAGCAACCCCACTTCTGGGTATTTATCTGAAAGAGTTAAAATCAGGATCTCAAAGAAGTATATGTACGCCTATGTTCATTGTAACGTTATTCACAATAGCCAAGCTATGGAGACAACCCAAACCCCAGTCCACAAATGAACGGGTAAAGAAAAGGTGGTAAATACATACAATGGAGTATTTCATTCTGCCTTATAAAAGAAGAAAATCTTGCCATTTGTGACAACATGGATGAACCTGGGGGACTTGTACGAAGTGAAATAAGCCAGTCACAGAAGAACAAATACTGCATGATTATATGAGGTAGCTAAAACAGACAAATCCACAGAAGCAAAGAACAGGATGGTGGTTGGCAGGGGCCCAGGGAGAAAGAAATGGGGAGTGGCTATTCAACATTTATAAAATTTCAGATATGCAAGAGGGGTAAGCTCTAGAGATCTGGTGTGCCTATATATAACACTGCACATAGCATTATTTGCCACTTAAAAATCTGTTAAAAGGGTAATGTTATGTGAGGTGCTCTTACCATAATTTAAAAAAATTAAAACATTTTAATTAAGAATAGAGAAACTGAAAGAAGAATTTTAAATCACTCATAAGTGGCCTTTGTTTACTTGAACCTAGCTGAAATCCTTGCTAATCAAGTCACTTGGAATCTGGTCTTCTCATTGAAGTTGTAAACATTTAGCATATTCTAGAGGGGAGTGTAGAAGTTTGCCAAGCAGTGAATTATGTGTATGTGGAAGTGGAGATGGAGGAGGGCAGGGATGGGTACAGAATCCATGCAGAGGGGTATTTCTGAGATGCCCAGAACTGCAGTATTTCAGAGGGAACTCTCAGTGGCTTTGTATAGCTGAGATTTAGGCTAAAAGGAGGGCTATGATGAGAGAGAGAGATGGGTAGATAGGTAGAGAAGGGCCATATAAGAAACATCTTTTATCATTATTCTAAATAGTTTTAATTTTATGCCAAGTTTAAGCCTTGGGGACATATTCAAGGATTTTACCCACCCAGTGATATCTGGATATCAGTAAGGAGGATAAATGGGAAGAATTTGAGGATGCCAACTACTCACCCCTCCTTCACACTGGTTTCTAATAACTTAAGAAATGGAAGATGAGATACATATATACAATGGAATATTACTCAGCCATACAAAAGAATGAAATAATGCCATTTGTAGCAACATGAACGGACCTAGAGATTGTCATACCGAGTGAAGCAAGTCAGACAAAGACAAATATCATATGATATTGCTTATATGCAGAATCTATAAAAAATGATACAAATAAACGTATTTACAGAACAAAAATAGGGTCACAGATGTAGAAAACAAACTTTTATGGTTACCAGGGGGAAGGAGTCAGGGAGGGATAAACTGGGAGATTGGGATTGACATATCCACATCACTATATATAAAATAGGTAACTAATAAGGACCTACTGTATAGCACAGGGAACTCTTCTCAATACTCTGTCATGACCTATATGGGAAAAGAATCTAAAAAAAGAGTGGACATATGTATATGCATAACTGACTCACTTTGCTGTACAGTAGAAACTAACAAAACATTTAAAATCAACTATACTCCAATAAAAAAAAAAAAGAAATGGACTTGGAGATAGGAGCGCGATATCACTTATTGGGCGAGATGCTTCCGTTATACCCCAGTGTTCAGGGCTCCGTGACAGAACTTAAATCACAAAAGCAGTTTGAACCCAAGTCAAAGTGAGGCTTCCTCCTTCCTCCCCAGACTCACAGAGACAGAGGACACATGGTGAGAGCACGATCTGCCAGGAAGACAGTGGTCCAGCCCTTGGAATACAGGTCATACTGTTGTTCGCACACCCATTGTCTCGTAGAGCGGAGGGGCAGAGACAGTTACTGTCCAGGTCTGCACTGGCTTTTCAGGGCAGTGGCTCTGCTCTGAGCTCATGTGGTCCAGCGTGTGTCACGCCTCAAAGCTGCATTAAGCAGATGGGGGTCACTCCCTTTCCCATGGGAGGACAAGGGGGGTAGGTGGGGTTAGATGACCTGAGGTGCTCAAGCCAACTCTGCCCTCCCCCAGGAGCGAAATGAACATCTCCTCATCTTTCTTATGGAAACTGAGCCGCGGGGAGGGGGAGAAAGAGGAAGCATGGGGGATGGATAAGAGTTCCTTCCTTACAGTGTGCCTAGAATCAGGAAGGCCAATCCAAAGATTATGACGTCAATAGCCTGCCTAAAAAATGATGAGACCCCCCCAGTCAGGAAGTGTCACTGAATGGAGAAGAGGTTATCAGGCAAAATGGCAGCTGTATACATCCATAAAAACATCATGCTTAGAATCTGCTTTCCTGGATTATAATCTCATCCTGGCCATTGCTTCATCCTGGGCCCACGACAGTACAGGTCACCACTCTGAGCCTCAGTTTCTCTGTCAGCATCACAAGCAGGTTAGAGCTGTCAATCTGTAAAGTCCTTTTTACAAACACTTCAACTCAGTGCTACTTTTTCCTTAAGCCAAACTTTCCAAATTTTCTTCTGCCATCTAAACCTGCACAGCATAAAACTTAAATGACCAAGAACCTATTAAAAAATTAGTAGCTGTAACCCCAAGGCAATGAAAAGTTTAACAAGAGTGCAGCCAGAGCTGGTGTTCAAATGGGGACGATGCACTCGCATAGAACCCTTAATTGGTAACTGGGGAAGCCGGAGTTAGGCAGCTAACAAGCTAAACAATTTTGATGGCATAAAATTAACACCAGGACATAGGAAAAAGCCTGTTTTATTTGCTATTTTATGTGTTATGTGACAATTTAATTAAACTCTGAAGGAATCCAAGCAATTAATTCCCTAGAGAAATAAACCAAGAATGACATTCAGGCCTGTCTCCTAAGGAGTTAGGCAAGGGAGAACTTTTGCATTTTATGACACTATAAATGCAACTTTTACCTCAAAGTTAGTGAGTGTGATTAAGTAGTCTTGGCCTTGCCTACACCCCTTCTCCCTTCTCCTCTGGGGATTGACTTGAGGCCGTTTGGGGTCTCCATGTGGAATATGGTAAAGGGGATTTGAATCACACTTCACGGTCTGTATAATGAAGCTTTAATATATGCAGTACTGCAGGCTCACGCTGGGCATTTCTGCTTCTTCCTCACAAGCACGAGTGGGGATGGCAAAATATAATAATAATGATGACATTACAACTGCTACTACCAATAGTAATAATAATAAACCAGCAGAAGCAGCAACAACAGAAACACTGGCCAAGAGAGGCTAGGTTACAGTGCAATAACAAACAGCCCTGACATCTCAGTGCTTCAAACAGCAAAGGTCTATTTCTCACTCATCCTTCTTGTCCACCCAAAGTTCTCTAGGGATTCTGACTCATGTTGTCATCTCTCTAGTACCCAGGCATATGGAACAGCCATTATGTGGATTTTTTTTTTTTTTTTTTGGCTGTGTTGGATCTTCGTTGCTGCGTGGGCTTTCTCGAGTTGCGGCGAGTGGGGGCTACTCTTCATTGTGGTGGGTGGGCTTCTCACTGTGGTGGCTTCTCTTGTTGTGGAGCATGGGCTCTAGGGGCGTGGGCTTCAGTAGTTGCAAGCACATGGGCTCAGTAGTTGTGGCTCGCGGGTTCTAGAGCACAGGCTCAGTAGTTGTGGCGCATGGGCTTAGTTGCCCCGCAGCATGTGGGATCTTCCCAGACCAGGGATCGAACCTGTGTCCCCTGCACTGGCAGGTGAATTCTGAACCACTGCACCACCAGGGAAGTCCATCTGGATTGTTTTTGTTGTCAGTCGTATAAGGAAAGCAAGAATCCTGAAGGAGATACCAACTGTAAAAGCTTCCCTCTGGAACTGACCTGTCAATTTCACTCACATTTCATTGGCCAAAGCCAGTCATATGATCACCCCTAAGGGAAGTGCAGAGCGTCCATGTGCCTGAAAGAGGGAGGACTGGAAATATTTGGTGGGCAGCACTTCCTGTGTGCCGGTCATTGTCCGGAGCAACATATGTATATGCATGCATATGTATGTATATATATGTATGTATATATATATATATATGCATATGCCTATGCATCTCATATATGTGTGACACATATATGTATATGCATACATACATATGCATCTACGTATTTGTTTAAATAATCCAAATATTATAAAAAGTATTTGTAGTAGAGTCAAAAGATCTTGAAGTCTGTCATCTCAGTATGGGTCAGCATTATACTTTTTCAGCTGTGTGTCTTGGGCAAGAAATGAGCTCTTAGCTTTTCCATTTCTGATTTGTGAACTGGAAGGGTCAAATTACCTGTCTCACAGGGCTGGAGCAAATATATAATGCACGTGGCATTGTTTCAAAATAATCAACAAGTGTTCGTCATTTTTATCTGCAAAGAAGGTCCAACACATTATCCTATCAAAAATGAGTGGAGACTGATTAAAATGAAAATCTTTCCACTCTGGTTATAAAAGGTTTTATTTGGAATAAAGACTTTAAGGTTTGTGTATGCTCTAGTTCTACTGAAATCTGCATGCCTGTCATCTCAACTTTTAAGTTCCTTCTATGCTTAAGCCGTATTTTTCTCTGCAATTCTATAGCATTTACTTCCTGTCCCATGGGTTTTAACAGTGTATTTTTGATATTACAATAACCTAATTAAAAACTCTAATCAATGTGTGGATCTCTAGTTCAATTTTAAGGCCCTGGAGAGTAACTACCAGGCCCAGGTTCATGGGGGTGGGAAGGAAACCAATATCAATGGAGTATCACCATGTGCTTAGTACATAATGTGTTAAGCTTTATAAATATATTCTCTAATTTGATCTTCACAATAACTCCTTGAATTATATATTATCACTCCCTTGTTATATGAGAAAAATACTCAGGGTTCTCAAGGTAATAATGACAACTATTTATTGAGCTACTATTTATCTCACAATGGAATGAGCACCTGCTATTTGTCAGACAGTATAATAATCACACACACACACACACAAATGTATATTGCTTAACACAGTGCCTACACGTTAGCTGCTTAAATGCTAAGATCTGGGTTGGGAAAGAACATGAAGGCATTGGAACAAGAGGTTAGGAGCTGGTACTAATCTCAGTACCATTTCAGGAGCAGTCTGACGTTTGAGCCTCAGCAGCACAGATTGGCAGTGGTCTGCAGGATGAGGGGTAGGGAAAGGGAGACACTGCAGACAGGGAGACCATTCAAGGGACTGTTGAAATAGCTCAAGTGAATGGTGATAAGCTGCAGGAAGGACTAGAGAGGTGATGATGGGAATAGCACTGACAGTGGTGAGGCTCCATAAGAGATGCTCTGAAGTCAGTGCTGAAAGAACTAAGCAGGCTAATTGATGCCAGGGCTAAGGAGGAGAGAGGCATCTAAGGTTGGTCGGCTGGAGACTATGGGTGCCCAGCAGGATAAGGGTGACATTTCTAGCAATGGGAAGGTTCAGAAAAAGAGCGAGTTTGGGGCGACACAAAGGATGAATTTCTAGGTGTATTGCATGTGAAGTTTAGAAAATGATCAAATAGAGCTACCAGGCAGATGTCAGGTACTCCAGAATTGGGGATTCAGGAGAGAGAACTGTCTGGACCTGAACATTTGTGTATAAACGGCAGAGGGTTTAATGTTAAAGGATGGGGAGTGGGGAAGAGTTCCCAAGGAGGGCGGGACTGTGTAGAGACAGAAGACAAGTGATGGGACAGTGGGATCTAGAGGAAGTGGCCGATAGAACAGGAGAAGCATTGTGAAAGTCGGGAGGAATGTGGGAGCTGGGCTGCTTAATCCGGACTCAACTCTCCAGGCTCGGATGAGGTGCTGAGGGTCTTTTGAGTAGGAGACGGTCATGGAAGCCAAAGGAAAATCAATGACAAAGAATAAGGATGTTATCGATGACAGAGGTGCACTGAGCTCAAGGAAGGTGCTGATCAGGCACGGTGGCAGCTAGTGAGGTGCATTCTTTCTAGATGTTCGGATGTGAGGTGAAAGGGACAGAGGAGAGTCCCTCAATAAATGGGGGTGGGGGGAGGCAAAGGAGACTGGTATCTTTTAAGACAAGGGAAGCCTGAGCCCTTCTTAAAGCTGAGGAAAAAAGTCCTAACAAGAGAGAAAGAGAGTCCAGATACAGGTGAGAGAGAGGGATTGATACCGCAGGTGGCACAGAGGGCACTCAGACTGGCATTGAGGATGCAGGTAGGAAGAACCCGTAACAAAGGCTTTGGTAACAAAGGGAGCAGAACAGACAGATGGTGATGAGCCGAGACTCTTTATCAGGAGGGAGTGGAAGTTGAAGTTCCTCAGATGTCAGAGTCTTCATCTCAGTGAAGGAAGCGTCTAGAGCTTTTGCCAAGAGTAATAGCCTTGGATTAAAATTAGGTTAAGTTGACAATGACAAAATAAAGCTTTATCTGTCTTTCAGTTTTATTGGGGTTAGAAGACTGTGGTAGTGCTGAATACATAGAACCTGCATTGAACCCAGGATCCAGGCTAGCGCATGGCAATACTCAATAAATACACCATCGATAAATGTCTGCTTTTAACAATATTTGAATTTTGCTTATCTTTTCTCTAATCTTCCTCTCTTTCCTAACTCCCAAGTAGATGCTAAAATGAGAAAAGGTAATTATTTCTGAAACACTATTCAGCACTACCATCTTTTATGTACGGTATCTTAGACTAGAGATGTCCCAAATTCTCAGAGTCACCTGGTGAGTCGGTGGCACACCCAACGTTCAAACCATTACTCACATGTCTCCGAAAAGCATGTGTGTTCCTTCCAGAGGAGGGACCATTCTGCAGTATAGAATACTATTTTGTTAGTTTTCATGATTAGTGCACTGTCTCACATATAGTTAATGCTGATATCTGCTCTTCAGCCCACTTAGAGCTCTTTTTCTCTTTTTCAGGTTTGTTCTTGTTCTCTGTCCCTATGCCCACCCCAACTCTAATTTCCTGCATTTCCAGGAACAGCTGACCATGAATTTATTACTGGTGTTAAGAATCGTACGGTGTCAGCATGTGAATCTCTCTCTCGGCTTATTGAAAGAAAACAGCTTTTATTTTTAATGCCGAGGGAAGATTGGGGTGGTAAAAAGAGAAGTAGGGAAAAGGGTGGAGGGAGGAAAGAGATAAGAGTAATGGAGAGTTGTGAGGGAGGCTGGGAAGGATGGAGAGTAGAGTGAGGAGGTCAAAAAGGCAGGGGACACTGGGTGACAGGAGGAAGTGGGGAGGGAGGGAGGAGGAGAGGGGAGAAAAGGGCTGTGGACAGATGTCAAGGACAAGGGAGAAAATGAGCAAGGATTATTACTGCTTTCAACTGGGTGAGGCAACCTCGTTCCCATCACTGTGAATTTTTGCTACTTAGGAACCCCGGCAGACCAAGACAGGAGACAGTCTGTTGGGCACTTAATGATTTATAACAAGTACATGAGCATGCCATTAAAAACTAATTCATCACCGACAGGCTAAATGATTTGCAAACATCTGCTCTGCACCAGGACCCTCTTGGGATGAGAATTTCCAAGGGTTGTAAAGTTCCTCTAATGTCGATACTGCAGATGGGAGTTAAGATAGAGACCCCGGCATTTAGGTCACCAGCTTTCCATCCAAAGTGATTAATTGTGGTGATGCTTTAATGTTGTTTTTCGACCTGAAACTTTGTCTAAAGCTGGGTACCCTCCCGAGTGAGATGCGATTCAGACATGGCTGTCTTCCACCCTGGCAATTCGGTTCCCTGAGATGATTAAATTTCTTAGAAATGGTAGGTCACCTCCATTAAATCTGCTGACCTGACCCTTCTACCAGACAGCAAATCCCAATATGAATGAGCTGTCAAGCTAAATATGTTCACTTCTTCTTGCTGAAGACTTGACAGTGGATCATATTCTTCTGGAATTGCCTTGGTTTTCTTCCCATCCTTCAGGCAATCCTTCAATTTACCATTCCAGGTAATAACCTATAGATCTTGGTATCTTGCCCTACATACCCTGTGCTTACCCCTTAGTTAACCTGTAGCCATGGTAGAAAGTTTTCTATCTAGATCCACACACGGAATTATGGGAAATAATGGGCTGTTATTGGAAGTCACTAAGCTTTGGAGTGTTCAGTTATGCAGAAATAGATAACTCCACAGATGCCCAGCCATCTAGGAGCCTAGAAATCCTTCCCAGCTTCAGCCTTTGCCCCTCAGCCCCAAGTTGCCATGTCCTTGCAGTAAGCTCATTTCCCTGGAATGAGAATCTGTTTTCCTCTTATTTTGGATGGTCTCTGTGTAGCCTTCAGGGATCCGCTCAAACCTCATAGTGTCCGTGAAGCCTTCTGTAGAAAACATAGCCTACAGATACTCTGAGGTTTACCGAGAGTTGGTGGAAGACAGTGGGATTCAGTTGAGTCAGAGCAGCTCAGTAACTTGGAAATAATCACAACCAACCTCCCTCATCTCACAGATGAAAGATCTGAGTCCCAGAGAAGCGATGTGACTTGCCCAAAGTTACATGGATCATTTCATGGAAGTACAGAGAAGTGGTTAAATGCTCAAGTTGGAATCCTGGCTCATTTGGAGACTATATGACTTTGAGCAAGTTACTTAAATTCCCTGTGCTTCAGTTTCTTAATTTTTAAAATGATATAAGAACAAGTAGCTTTGTTATAGGGTTGTTGTACTCTATAAGCTAATATACTTATGATGCTTAGCTCAATGCCTGGCAGATGTAAATTCTCAAAAAACATGAATTAATTATGGAATACCAGAATCTAGTCTAGGTGCTGGGAGTACAAGGGAGAATAAAACAGATAAACTCTTTGGCTCTATGTAGGTTATATTCCAGCAGGAGACAGACCATAAACAAAAAAAGACCATACGAAAATATGTGTAGGATCTAATGTTAGGTAGTGATAATAACTACAGTAATAAATAAAGTAGGATAAGGAATTAGAGAGTGAAAATACCTGGATAGGTGGGTTAGAGAAGGTCTCTTTGAGGAGGTCACACTTGATCAGGGACACGAATGTCGACATCATCATCATCATCATCCTTGTCATCACCGTCATTCTCATCACAGCTGGGATTGAACACAGGCTCTTGAAGCCCAGGATGATGCTCTTTGAGCAACATCTTGCTGCCTCCCAGTGACTGAGTAGAGGAGGAGAATTTATAAACAACAAACAAACAAATAACAAAAGCTAAAGTACAAAGCTAGAGTCTTCTCCCCTCACCCCAAAGTCAGGAAAAAGCTATACAAGTAAGCTCAGTAAACATAAATCCTGTTTTCAGAATATATAAACTATTAATGTTCAGACAAGTGACCATTTCTGATTCCTGCAGCCATTCAGCATGATTGTAACTTGCAAATGTCACTCTGGACTTTTTCTCCTTCCGGGCTAACTATGTGTGTGAGGACACAGAGGGAAGGGACCTCTCGTTGTGCTGTATCATCACTAACGATTAGCTATAAATTATGGTGATTTGGAGCACAGGATTTGGAGCCAGAGGTAACTCAGTTTTAATCCTGGTTCTACCACTGACAAGTGTGTAATTGGCAAGAAAATAAACTGCTGAAGTGTGGTATCCATGAAGACAGGTCCTGCTCACCTGAAGAACATGGTGCCGACACAGTGTGGGCGCTCAGTGGATGGCTGAGTGACTGAATGGATTCATCTTATCCCTAAGACTCAATTTTCACATATTTAAAATGGAAATGACAACACACACATCAGATTTGTGTACATTAAATGGGATGATGATTATATAGCACTTAGCATAATCCTTGGCATGTAGCCAGCAATCCATAGTCGGGAACTTTATCATTCAATGTTTTTAGCATGAATACAACTATGAATGAATGAAGACTATCTGTGTTGATGAGAGAATATAATATGCATCCCTCTAATGAACAGGAGGGCTAAAGCTAGAACTATCTTTGGAAATAAGTATAAAATAAAATGTAGACCATGGTCAAGGGTGCTCAGTCCGAGGTACCCGAGAAAGATCCCTAGAATCTTCACTTGAAAATAAGAGTCCCGATTCAGATGGCATTTAAGGTTATCACCTGCTTGTGCCAGAAAATGTGCTATATACGCCTCTATGTAATTTCATTAAAAATCTCGTAACAATCCAGTCGGGTGGGTATGGTGATGGTCAAACTTACAGACGGTCAGGAACAGAGGTAGATGTTGAGTCACTTCCTTTACCTGGAAGATATGAGGGTCACATTGACTTCTAGAGTAGGTCAGCTTTCACATCAGTTTTTCTGGGTGAACCTCGTCTCATGGATTTATCTAGGCCCTTAGCTATCTGTACTGTATTCTGATTTCTATTAACAACCTATCCTTTGGATTTTCTAACCCGTCAAAAGGAAAAAAAAATAGTATGCTCTCTCTACCTCCCAGAATTGTTCAGAGAACCAAGCAAAAACTGTAAAGTGTTACAAAAAGGCAAATGCCCAAATATAATGCTATTATTACTGAGTTAAGATAATGATGAACACTCCCTATAATTTTTAAAGAAATATTGCAAGGTAATTATTGTCATGACCTTTTCTCTGTCCAAAGCACATCTGGGACACAAATTTGAGACTTCCCAGAACCTGCCAATCAGTTGCAAGAAGTTCAATTGTCCATCAACAGTCAATAAATCCTCATGTAGATTTTGCAATGTCTAAAGTGCACTCGTATATGTTTTATTTGTAATTCATAACAACACATCAAAGAATTATTTTGACTGTTTCTATGAGCAGGTGAGGAAACCAGGATTGAGAGAGGTGAAGTGACTTGCCCAAGGTCACAGGCTCCTAAGGCAGGGCTCACACACACCCCTTCCCACTCCTGGCATCGCGACCGCCATCCTCACTGTGCTGCTTCATCAGCCTCTTTTAGGCTCAAGGGGATCAATTAGGCTAATTATTGGTAACGCCTTTTTACATGATTTCATTTGCCATATTATCCCAAAGCATAGATTCTGAATGCAGATAGGAAGGGCAAGGGCCTCTATTCATCTGTTCTGCCATACTTGCATTTTTTGAGAAGAAAAATTTAGAGAAAATAAATCCGTGAACGCTTTAGGGGCATATTGATCTGAATGCATCGTGGAATTATAGGGCTTTACAAAGAGGTGACCATGTTAATTGGACGACGAAGTATTTGGAGAGCTTTATCAACTGGGTTAGTAACGTTGTTGCTAAGATAATCCTTTCCTTATTGGAAATTAGGAAAAGTTGGTTTGAACATCACTGTAAGAAGTGTACGCTGGATTTTCTCCTTTAGTTCCTTCCTGCCTCACTAGCCTGCTTTGTGCCCTGGGAGGCTGACCCCCCCCCCCCCCAAAGGACTGCTTCAACCTCACTTCTTTGTCCTGTTCTAGCTTGAATTCAGCCGGGGGAAGCAGAGACAGGAGATGGAAGATAGAGCTGGATAGAGAGTTTGGGGTATTTATACACCCTGGGCTGCAGTTGGTCATTGAGTGTGCCTGCTCGAAGCCACAGCTTCTACCAGGGCTGGTTCACTGTAGCTGTAGGATAACTACAGCACTCTCTAGGTCCCATAACCATTCCCCATCCTGCCCCTCAGGCCTAACCACTTCAGTCTCTGCTCTCTGTCGTCATTAGACCATAGTGTTTCATCATCCTTTACTGGTTGACCTTAACCTTGTCTATATCTTTGTAATAGTTCTGGCATTGAACACTTCCGTTCTCCTTGTTGAGTATGACACGTACTTCCTGCTGGTCATAAGTAGTGATGGTAGATGATAGAAGTAAAATTATCTTGCCTCAATCATGTGTACTCCGACCTAGGAGAGGAAAGTCTCTTCCCCTCCAACACAGCAATGAAGGTGAATAGGCAATGGGGGTCCTTGGGGTGCATGACAAGGAGTAGTGCTTGATGCGGTCATTGGATGTGTCCATAATGGACAGAGAGATACACACGAGACAAAGCTTCCAGCAACAGCGCTCAGTGAAAAAGACAGCAGGAAGAATGTCCACGAGGACTTTTGTGCCCAAGTTGCTCAAATCTGTCAGCCACTATCAATGCTCTTGGGACCCAGAGCTCTTCAATCTAAAAGCACAGGAGGTGAGAGAAAATTACAAACAATTCCTGAAAGTAGAGAGGCAGCCAAAAATTTGGTTAAGTAGAGATTGAAAATAGAGTAAGGGACAAAATTTATGGCTACTCCTAATTTTTAATAGTATTTTTATCATATCCTTAGTTATATACTATGTTGTATATAATAAAATTGTTTCTATTGTGATTTTAATAAAGAATTGTATTTAAAGAGAGAAAAGATGACCACTGGTTAGCTTCTCTGGTGCCTTTGTAATGAGTCAGTGGGGTCCAAATGTATAACATTGTCCAGAATCCTCTTTCTGGTATGTTTCAGGTGAGGGTGGTCCACAGATTCTGGTGCAAAATTAGGAAGCAGGGTGACTGACCATCTCAGTTTGCTCAGGACTGAGGGTTTTCCCTGGTCATGGGATTTTCAGTGCAAAAACCTGGACAGTCCTGGGCAAACAGGGAGAGTTGGTCACCGTGTTGGGGAGGGTTCAGGTGAAGCAGCAGCTCACACATGTTGTCCCTTACCTGCTGGCTCGCCTTGGGGGTGTAGAGCAGCATCAGGTCCTTGGGCTGCTCCACCGTCCCATGTCCTCCTTCAGTGTCTCCAACGGTTGGGCCAGATGTGCTCTGGGAAGAACGGGATCACTTCTCTGGACACTCACAGCAGCAAGATCTGCCAGCTTGCTCTTGTGAGTTTGTGCTCACCCATTTTACATCTGTCTGCTCACCCTGACTATCTGGTCTGCAGAACTCAAGCTCCAAAATCAGATGGCGAAACAATAGCATTATCAGCACCTGCAATGGCATCAATTCAGATGTCTACAATAAATTCCATATATGTGTATTCTATATATAGAGAGAGACAGAAAGACAGAGAGATAGAGACAGACAGACAGATAGAGAGACAGACATCCCTGAATAATATATTTCTAGGTTCTGCTATTCAGATTTAACTCTGATGGATACAATTTCATTTCTTATGACACTCCTTAGCAAACAGGTTTATAGTTGGACCTCCACAACCATACCACAAACACCATTTCTTACCTGTTGCCAACTGCCAGAATCACCACCTTCGGCTAAAAGCAGTCACCTACTAGATGCTCACAGTAAAATTATAGCAGATGAATCTAGGAGGGCAAAGAGAAGGGATTGTATTGAATCTGTAGATTGCTTTGGGTAGAATAGTCATTTTCACAGTACTGATTCTTCCAATCCAAGAACATGGTATATCTCTCCATCTGTTGGTATTATCTTTAATTTCTTTCATCAGAGTCTTATAGTATTCTGCATATAGGTCTTTTGCCTCCTTAGGTAGGTTTATTCCTAGGTATTTTATTCTCTTTGTTGCAGTGGTAAATGGGAGTGTTTGCTTAATTTCTCTTTCAGATTTTTCATCATTAGTGTATAGGAATGCAAGAGATTTCTGTGCATTAATTTTCTATCCTGCAACTTTACCAGATTCGTTGATTAGCTCTAGTAGTTTTCTGGTGGCATCTTTAGGATTCTCTATGTATAGTATCATGTCATCTGCAAACAGTGACAGTTTTACTTCTTTTCCCATTTGTATTCCTTTAATTTCTTTTTCTTCTCTGATTGCCGTGGCTAGGACTTCCAAAACTATGTTGAATAATAATGGCGAGAGTGGACATCCTTGTCTTGTTCCTGACCTTAGAGGAAATGCTTTCAGTTTCTCACCATTGAGAATGATGTTTGCTGTGGGTTTGTTGTATATGGCCTTTATTATGTTGAGGTAGGTTCCCTCTATGCCCACTTTCTGGAGAGTTTTTATCATAAATGAATGTTGAATTTTGCCAAAAGCTTTTTCTGCATCTATTGAGATGATCATATGGTTTTTATTCTTCAATTTGTTAATATGGTGTATCACATTGATTGATTTGTGTATATTGAAGAATCGTTGCATCCCTGGGATAAATCCCACTTGATCATGGTGTATGATCCTTTTAATGTGTTGTTGGATTCTGTTTGCTAGTATTTTGTTGAGGATTTTTGCATCTATATTCATCATTTATATTGGTCTGTAATTTTCTTTTTTTGTAGTATCTTTGTCTGGTTTTGGTATCAGCGTGATGGTGGCCTTGTAGAATGAGTTTGTGAGTGTTCCTTCCTCTGCAATTTTTGGAAGAGTTTGAGAAGGGTGGGTGTTAGCTCTTCTCTAAATGTTTGAAGAATTCACCTGTGAAGCCATCTGGTCCTGGACTTTTGTTTGTTGGAAGATTTTTAAACACAGTTGCAGTTTCATTACTAGTGATTTGTCTATTCATATTTTCTATTTCTTCCTGGTTCAGTCTTGGAAGGTTATACCTTTCTAAGAATTTTTCCATTTCTTCCAGTTTGTCCATTTTATTGTCATAGAGTTGCTTGTAGTAGTCTCTTATGATGCTTTGTATTTCTGCAGTGTCCATTGTAACTTCTCCTTTTTCATTTCTAATTTTATTGATTTGAGTCCTTTCCCTCTTTTTCTTGATGAGTCTGGCTAAGGGTTTATCAATTTTGTTTATGTTCTCAAAGAACTAGCTTTTAGTTTTATTGATCTTTTCTATTGTTTTTGTTGTTTCTATGTCATTTATTTCTGCTCTGATCTTTATGACTTCTTTCCTTCTACTAACTTTGGGTTTTGTTTATTCTTCTTTCTCTAGTTCCTTTAGGTGTAATGTTAGATTGTTTATTTGAGGTTTTTCTTGTTTCTTGAGGTAGGATTGTATTGCTATAAACTTCCCTCTTAGAACTGCTTTTGCTGCATCCCATAGGTTTTGGATCATCGTGTTTTCATTGTCAGTTGTCTCTAGGTATTTTTTGATGTCCTCTTTGATTTCTTCTGTGATCTCCTGGTTATTTAGTAATGTATTGTTTAGCCTCCATATGTTTGTGTTTTTTACGTTTTTTTCCCCTGTAACTGATTTCTGATCTCATAGCATTGTGGTCAGAAAAGATGCTTGATATGATTTCAGCTTTCTTAAATTTACCGAGGGTTGATTTGTGACCCAAGATGTCATCTATCCTGGAAAATGTTCCATATATACTTGAGAAGAAGGTGTAATCTGCTGTTTTCGGATGGAATGTCCTATAAATATCAATTAAATCTATCTGGTCTATTGTGTCATTTAAAGCTTGTATTTCCTTATTAATTTTCTGTCTGGATGATCTGTCCATTGACCTAAGTGAAGTGTTAAAGTCTCCCACTATTATTGTGTTACTGTCAATTTCCTCTTTTATAGCTGTTAGCATTTGCCTTATGTATCAAGGTGCTCCTATATTGGGTGCATATATATTTACAATTGTTATATCTTCTTGGATTGCTCCCTTGATCATTATGTAGTGTCCTTCCTTGTCCCTTATAACATTCTTTATTTTAAAGTCTATTTTCTCTGATATGAGTATTACTACTCCAGCTTTCTTTTGATTTCCATTTGCATGGAATATCTTTTTCTGTCCCCTCACTTTCAGCCTTTATGTGTCCCTAGGTCTGAAGTGTGTTTCTTGTAGACAGCATATATATGGGTCTTGTTTCTGTATCCATTCAGCAAGCCTTTGTCTTTTGGTTGGAGCATTTAATCCATTCACATTAAGGTAATTATCATTATGTATGTTCCTATTACCATTTTCTTAATTGTTTTGGGTTTTGTTTTTGCAGGTCCTTTTCTTCTCTTTTGTTTCCCACTTAGAGAAGTTCCTTTGGTGGTGCTGAATTCTTTTAGCTTCTGTGTATCTGTAAAGGTCTTAATTTCTCTGTTAAATCTGAATGAGATCCTTGCCAGGTAGAGTAATCTTGGTTGTAGGTTCTTCCCTTTCATGACTTTAAATATATCATGCCACTCCCTTCTGCCTTGTAGAGTTTCTACTGAGAAATCAGCTGTTAACCTCATGGGAGTTCCCTTGAATGTTATTTGTCTTTTTCCCTTGTTGCTTTTAATAATTTTTCTTTGTCTTTTATTTTTGTCAATTTGATTACTGTGTGTCTCGGCATGTTTCTCCTTGGGTTTATCTTGTCTGTAACTCTCTGTACTTCCTGGACTTGGGTGGCTATTTCCTTTCCCATGTTAGGGAAGTTTTCGATCATAATCTCTTCAAATATTTTCTCAGCTCCTTCCTCTCTCTCTTCTCCTTCTGGGACCCTATAATGCAAATGTTGGTGCTTTTAATGTTGTCCCACAGGTCTCTTAGGCTGTCTTCATTTCTTTTCATTCTTTTTTCTTTATTCTGTTCCATGGCAGTGAATTCCACCATTCTGTCTTCCGGGTCACTTATCCATTCTTCTGCCTCAGTTATTCTGCTGTTGATTCCTTCTAGTGTATTTTTCATTTCAGTTATTGTTCATCTCCGTTTGTTTGTTCTTTAATTCTTCTAGGTCTTTGTTAAACATTTCTTGCATCTTCTTGCTCTTTGCCTCCATTCTTTTTCTGAGGTCCTGGATCACCTTCACTATCATTATTCTGAATTCTTTTTTGGAAAAGTTGCCTATCTCCACTTCATTTAGTTGTTTTTCTGGGGTTTTATCTTGTTTCTTCATCTGGTACATAGTCCTCTGCCTTTTCATTTTGTCTATCTTTCTGTGAATGTGGTTTTCATTCCACTAGCTGCAGGATTGTAGTTCTTCTTGCTTCTTCTCAGGTAACAGTCCTGAGGTTTCTTCACATTAATGATCCAAGTGGGTGGGACAATAACAGCAGCATGAGCCCCCAGGGAGCAGCGTTCCTCAATCTGATGCAGCATGAAGCAGGTCACCTTATTGTGAAACACCTGCTTGCATCAGGAACAGCTGATAGCCATAATCTCTTTACTGTGGAAGGAGAATTTTTGCTGGAAGCCAATGTAAAAGGAAATTTTTCCAATCGGAGCAGATCTCAAATTCTAAATGATACTATTATTGTTGATGATAATGACAATAATAATAACGATGATGGCGATGATGATGATGCAACAGGATAAGTAATTGCCATTTGCTACCAGCATCTGGGATAAACTCTTTATGTGTATTATTTTATCCAATCCCCATAAAAGGCCTAAGGAATGTAATGTGACCATTTGGCTCTCATATGCATTTTATAGTTGGGGAACACAGGTTCAGAGAGGTTAAGTAACTTGCCTCATGTCTCAGGAACTAGTAAGCGTATTCCTGGGGTCTGAATGCAGTCTTTCTGCAGAGCTCCGTGTGTTGACTGCTAGTCTGGTCTGGACCATGATGATCACACTGTATGGTAGTTTACATGTCTGTGTCTCATCTAGTTGGTAAGTTTTTAGAAAGCAAGGAGGGACCATGACTGTTGATTTCTATTTCTCCAGTCTTTCACATTGCATCTGGCACAACAACTGCAAAGGGATGTGTAGAAAGCTGGATGGCTGGCTGGAAGTGACCTGAGATCATCCTGTCCCACCTGATGTGCCAAAGGTGATGCCATTTGGCAGAGCTGGCCTGAGAAACCACATCTCTGGACTTCCAATCCTGTGTCTTTGCTGGAGGAGGACATGACTGCTGGTTGACCCATGAGCTAGACCAGGGCAATTGGAGGCTCCTTGTCCTCTCCCCTGTCCTTGGAATGTATGCTCTGCCCATTGTTCCCACACTAGGAGCTGTTCCAAGGGCACAGCCTTGAGGGAGTACGGTTTTGTTGAGACCCTCTGGACAGTCTATGTGACTGACCCCTGTTAAGTCCTCTCTGTAAACTTTTAAGACTGTGGCGGGTGGGTGTGGAGGTGTACTCGTCTTGCAGCTCAAGACAAGCCTCATTTACAAGTTCTGTACTTACTCAACCTGCCACCTACTCATCTGGGGTGGCTGCCTCTTTCTTCCCTCTCTCCTTGACCTCCATGTACGAGGACCAGTTTGCGAACCAACAGCCTTTGCCACCACAGCACAGCCTGACATCTTTCAGCAAAGGAGGGAACACAGGAAGTTTGTATATAGCACAATATCTGAGCATCGCAAATACCAGCAGAAAGGGGTGAGCATGCTGGCACTTTCCCCCTTCAGGTTAATAATTTATGGCCCCAAACAACTTTCTATTCTTACACATAATGCAAAAATATATGCTGACTTTGATAGTTAACCCACTGCTTTTAGCTATGGGCTGTGCAAAAATACCAGAAGAAAAAAATGAGATTTTCCATTTTCCCTCATTGTCGTGCCTTCCTTTTACTGAAATTTGGGAATCAAATTATCTGTTTTTTCTATCAAACAGAAAAACATTTACCCAGTTAATCTCCAACCTAAATTTTGTTGTTCTGAGCCTGAATCCATGTCATTATGCATCATTCAAATCCTGAAAATGCAATAGAAGTGGAGACTGAAGTCTATTTTAGCCTCCATCGATCAACATAATGATTCTAAATGTATTGGATATAAAATAATGTACTAATTTTGCTTACTCTTCATTTTCCCCTCACAAACAGAGAAAAATCAGAGTGCCTCAGGGGAACTGAAACTCTGCAGCCCCTGCACTTGAAGCATGTAATGGGTTTCAGCAATGATTCCACACAGCCTGGCGGGTGAGAGCACTGGGTCTCTTTTGTGTTCTATCTTGCTTATTCATTCTAATCCATAGACTCCTTCCAGTTCAGTGCCCTTCATGGGCTTGCTCTAACCCCTGCTAGATAGGATGAACCGCTCAGAATTAATATGAGGTAAAAAGGAATGAATGAATACATATCTGAATATCTTTGTTTTAAATGTGGAAAATTTATGTGTCTTTGGTGTATTTATGCCAGTCAGTGGTCAGATAAAGACTAAATCCAGGGATTCCAGTACCCTCTCCCCTGTCCCAAACCCTTCTCCAGCCTTTATTGGTCTCATAGAAGTTCTTCGACCTGGAGACCAAGTCTATTCTCCACTCCTGATACTGTCTCCACCCACTGTAAACATGGAGTTTCTCTTCCACTCACATTGTCTTTGGCCTGGGCTATGGTCCCCAGATTCTCCATTTCTTCTTCTTCCTGATATTTTCAAAGCTAGGATAAGAGTCTCCTTTTGTTTAAAGGTTCTGTCTAATGATTCAAATGAGTAGAGAGACAAGATCAATAAGAAAGAACCAAAGGCATGCTTCCCTACCTCTCCAGGAGTGGAGATGACAAAGGTCCTCAAATCTCACAGGATACTCACCATCGTGGTCCCTATACGTACATTTTAGGAATGTAGTTCCTAGAATTTCCACTGAAAATTTCCTCTCTTATTCTAGGATGGGTCTTCACAAGCCTCCTTCCTTCTCTAGGTCATGGTGAACGTTTTCACCATGAAATCCACTCAGAAGTTTAAATGATAGCTATTTTCTATGTGTCAGGCTATTTTGGACATAATTTCATATGTTCTTTACAAAATCTTGGAAGCCTGATAAAATCAGCCTTGCTTTAAAGGCAATCAATTATAACTGATACATTCCTTTTAACTAAAGTTTTCGTTTTTTTTTTTCTCATGAGCCAGCATTTGTTGGGTAGAAGAAAAAAAATGGTTGTACAATTCTGTGGGCAAACCAAGTCCGAGTCTAATGCAGAGAAACATTTTAACAGCTTCTTTAGCCCAGATAATGCTTAGGCTTACAGAGGACACACATCCCTTGCTTCCAATTTAAAGAAGATTTGGTTGTAGGAAGGGGTGTGTGGCTGATGTGACCTTGTGGTTGTTTAGGAAAGGGGTTCATGAACGTCTTCTGGTCTTTGCAGCCCGTGGTAGACAAAACAGCCTCTGACATGTCTTTGCTCCAACCCCCAAATCCTGTGAATGTGTTACTTTACACGGCACATGAGATCTTGCTGATGTAGTAAAGGTTATGGACCTTTCGATCAGGAGAGATCCTGGGTTATCAGTCTCATCACATGAGCCCTTAAAAGCAGAGGACTTTCTCTGGCTGGAGTAAAAGAGTTATAGCAGAAGGAGAAGTCAGAGAAATTCAAAGCGTGAGCAGGACTCGACCCACTGTTGTTGGAGGGAGTCACAGGGAAAGCATGCGGAGCACTGTGGGCTACCTCTAGGAGCAAAACCTGGCTCTGCTGACACTCAGCAAGGCAGTGGGGGTGAGGAATTGTTTGTTTGTTTGTTTTTTGCGGTACGCAGGCCTCTCACTGTTGTGGCCTCTCCCATTGCGGAGCACAGGCTCCAGACGTGCAGGCTCAGTGGCCATGGCTCACAGGCCCAGCTGCTCCGCGGCATGTGGGATCCTCCCGCACCGGGGCACGAACCCGTGTCCCCTGCATCGGCAGGCGGACTCTCAACCGTTGTGCCACCAGGGAAGCCTGGGAGTGAGGAATTGAATGTGGCCAATGACCTGAATGCGGTCGGAAGGAGGTTGACCACCAGAGCCTCTAGGAAAGAAGACAACCCTGCTGACATCTTGATTTTGACCTTGTGATGCCCTAAACAGAGGACCCTGCTGAGCCACCCTGTCTCCAGGCTTCTGACCTTAAGAGCTATGAAATCATCAGTGGGTATGTTTTAGGCACTGACCCTATGGTAATTTGTTCCAGCAGCACTGGAACTTTAGTACAGAGTCCCAAAGTTGGACAGTCTTTCCTACAGTCTGGGGGCTACCCTGTTATGCTTGGTCCCATGTGGCCTTTTGAAAGGAGGTCTTGGCACCCACCATGGGAGCCCATGATCATGATGATTTTTCTCCTGAACATGCTGGCAATTCTAAACCTCCCCAAAGATACAGAAGCCTCTGGCTCAATAGGTAGGAAATAATTTCAAGAAGATACCAAAGAGAAGAAAGTCCCTTCATGTTTCAGAAAGTATCACCCTACTACCCAGCTAATTGCCATGTGTATATTAGGTGCCATGAACAAAGTGATAGCAGGAGCATTGAGAAAGGACATGTGTGTGGGTTCATGCACTGGCTTCTGTATTTGTGTTGGGCAAGGCAGGGCATGCTGAGATGTCAAGAATTCACTTCTAAGATGAAACTTGAGAGAGGACATCTGAGGGAGAGAATCTGGCGCAGAAGGAACGGCGTGAGCAAAGGCCTGGAGGTGAGAGCACAGGTGTGGTTGAGGACAGGACATAGTGGGATGGCGGGAGCAGGACTGCCCGAGAGCTTCTGGACTTTATCGGAAGCCCGTGACTCCAGCTGAGTGTTTTGTGGCCAGAGAGTAGAGTGATCAGACACATGCTTTAGAACGATTGCTTCGGTGACAAAAATGGCCTGGAGGCAACAAAGAGGAGAGTGAGGGAGGACCGTCATCTTTAGAGGATTGTTGTATCTTGTTTAAAGAAAGAGAGTTTGCCTCAAAAAGGGGTTATTACGCCTGGGAAAATTCCAATTACTGTTATCATCGCCTGGCACTCAGGCCCCATCTTCCTGCAAGAGAAGCAAAGGGGCCAGATCGCTTTAGCTAAAGCTGAGGTCAAAACTTGAGTAGCGGAAGGTGCTTATTTTTGTTTCCCTTTCTTCACAGTAAAGACAGTGTCACAACAGAAGAGAAAATAGACCTCCAATCACCCTCCATCTCATCACCCTAAAATGATGATTTTCATTCTTGCAGGTTCATTTCTTGGCTTGTCCAAATGCCTATATAATTTTACACTATTGCAATCAGACTGTATACAATTTTCCATCTCACTCTGGAGACTCAATGTGGTAATTTTTTCATGTGTCTGTAGCATCTTTATAAGAACATTTCCTAATGCCTACCTAGCATGCCACTGGCTTTAATGAACTATTCTCTTTCTGTTAGACATTATGTTCCTCCAAGAATTTTTGCACTTATATGTAACAACTCCAGCACATAGCTTGTCTTATTGCCAGTGGGGGCAGGGAGGCATTTCCTAGGATAGATTTCTTCCAATGTTATTGCTAGGTTGATGATTAGGAATGTCTTTTTTGTTTGTTTTTTAAATTTATTTATTTATTTATTTATTGGTGGTTGCGTTGGGTCTTTGCTGCTGCGCGCAGGCTTTCTCTCTAGTTGCGGGGGCTACTGTTTGTTGTGGTGTGCGGGCTTCTCATTGCAGTGGCTTCTCTTGTTGTGGCTCCCGGGCTCTAGAGCACAGGCTCAGTAGTTGTGGCATGTGGGCTCAGTAGTTGTGGCTCACAGGCTCTAGAGTGCAGGCTCCGTAGTTGTGGCGCATGGGCTTAGTTGCTCTGCAGCATGTGGGATCTTCCCAGACCAGGGCTCAAACCCATGTCCCCTGCACTGTCAGGCGGATTCGTAACCACTGTGCCACCAGGGAGGCCGCCTTACCACAGGATATTGAATATAGTTCCATGTGCTAGTAGGACCTTGTTATTTATCCATTCTATGTATAATAGTTTGCATCTGCTAATCCTAAACTCCTAACCCACCTGTTCTCGCAACCCTTGGCAACCACAAGTCTGTTCTCTATGTCTGTGAGTCTCTTTCTGTTTCACCTATAAGTCCATTTGTGTCATATTTTAGGTCCCACATACAAGTGATATCATGTGGTATTTGTCTTTCTCCTTCTGACTTACTTCACTTAGTATGATCATCTCTAGGTCCATCCATGTTGCTGCAAATGGCATTATTTCATTCTTTCTTATGGCTGAATAGTATTCCATTGTATATATGTACCACATCTTCTTTATCCATTCATCTGTCAATGGACATTTAGGTTGTGTCCATGTCTTGACTATTGTGAATAGTGCTGCTATGAACAGAGGGGTGCACATATTTTTTCGAATTATAGTTTTGTCCACATATATGCCCAGGAGTGGGATTGCTGGATCATATGACAACTCTATTTTAGAGGAAAACTGAATTTTTTTTTTTTTAGTGAAAAAAGTAAATAAAACTTTTATTATTTTTTGAGATATGACTGATATATAATTTCATTAGCTTTAGGTGTACAAGTAATGATTTATTATATGTATATGTTGTGAAATGAAAACTGAATTTGAAAGAGGTTAAATAACTTCTCAAAGCAAGTGCTTAGAAAACACCCAAGCTTGGAGCTGAACCCTGCTTTAGCTGACTTCATAGTTTGTAATCTTTACCATCACGTTGATAAACAAAACACCCTCTCGGTATCTGTTTATCATGAGGCTCATAGTTGCAGAAGAGTCAAGAGGCATGAGTAACAAAAACAACCTAAAAATTGAAGAGTAGAGGCCCGAGCACCAGGTAAAACTCTTTTTGACGAGTCATAATTGCTGTCTGTGGTCCAGTCTGGATCAAGAGATATCAAGACTACTGTCTGTTGTTTATAAATTGTACCCAGAGAGTCAGCTCCTTGCGGGGTTCATACACCTGGGCTGTAGACAGTTTCAACAGCATCTGTGTGAAAGGGTCGAGCATCCTGGTAAGCCCTGGCAGACTGGATCCTATGGGTCAGTGCAGATGACAGGCACAAGAACATCTATTAGCACTGGGAATCTCTGCCCTCAGAGGCTGGTGGCAGCTCATGATGATTCCATGGAGGAGGAGGAACATGAGCATTTTTATTTCCTTTTTTGTTTGTTTGTTTGTTTGTTTTTGCAGTATGCGGGCCTCTCACTGCTGTGGCCTCTCCCGTTGCGGAGCACAGGCTCCAGACGCGCAGGTTCAGCGGACATGGCTCATGGCCCCAGCTGCTCCGCGGCATGTGGGATCTTCCCAGACCGGGGCACGAACCCGCATCCCCTGCATCAGCAGGCGGACTCCCAACCACTGCGCCACCATGGAAGCCCAACATGAGCATTTTTAGCTTGGGGTGGGAAGGGTGTGAAAAGCAAGTGCATGTAATTACATTGTGACTGGAGTTTGCACTGGATTCAGACTTTGGAGGAAGCAAAGGGTGCTGTATAATCCATCTACTCCTGTTTAGCTTGCCAGGAACAAAAGTATGCACAGAAGGCGAGAGAAGGGAAAACCACAGGGGCTTGGGATAAATAACCTCCTGTTGCTATGTTGCCTGATGTCATGACACTTTGAAAAAGACAAGGTTGTCGTCTTTGGAAAAGGTAATAATTTTGTGATGATGTGAACTTATGTGCTTGTTTTTCTGTCTCATGGCTCTGCGAGTGTTTAAGGCCTGTCTCCCCAGTGTGTTTGAGGGACAGAGACTTTCCTGCTTTCGTGTGCTTCAACAAAGTGACTGAGCACAAATTCTGTGCCAGCCACATCTCTGTGTGCCAGGGACCCGAGGGTAAACACAACAGAGTGATAGGTGCAGTGGCTTGAGGTGCTGAGAACTGGGATGGTTAACCCTTCCTAAGGCAGGAAAGAGTGGAAGGGATAAGGTATGTTTTCAAGGAAGTGGCAGAGATAGGTCTGGAAGCTTTGTAGAGATTTGCCAGAGAGGCAAGGAGACCATAACATTTCAGAAGAAATAGCCTAGGTAAGGGCAGGGTTTGTTTGGGGGTTTTGTAAGCCTTTTGAGGTGTTAAAGTCTAGACTGTACAGTAGTGACAGTGGGAGTTTGTAAGAGGTGAGAGGGAGTCAGAAAAAGGATGGGCTGAGAGAGGTGGGTCATCTTTAGGCAGGGGCTCTGGATTGACATCAGACAAAATAGCAAAAGGGGGTTATAGCAGTCATATTGGAATGCAGGGTGAGCCTGCGGCAGCAGAGGCCAGCGTGACGTTGCACCAGCCTGAGGTGCGCCATGTGTTCTCCCGGGGAAGTTGTACCTGGATCACGGGACCTTGACAGTGGCAGGTTGCACAGGCTCCCGGGAGGGGAGGTGTGGACAGTGACCTGTGCTTGCACACAGGCTTCTTGGTGGCGGCAGCAGGAGCAGCCTTAGCGCCTCATGCCCATCTCTGGGGTCCGTGCTGATTGCTGCTGCTAGCGCCCGTCTCTGGAGCTCGTTTAGGCGGTGCTCTGAATCCCTTCTCCTCACGCACCCCGAAACAATGGTGTCTTGCCTCTTAGGCAGGTCCAGACATTTTCCCGGACTCCTTCCTGGCTGGCTGTGGTGCACTAGCACCTTCAGGCTGTGTTTACGCAGCCAACCCCAGTCGTCTCCCTGGGATCTGACCTCCTAAGCCAGAGCCTCAGCCCCAACCCCTGCCCGCCCCGGTGGGTGAGCAGACAAGCCTCTTGGGCTGGTGAGTGCTAGTCGGCACTAATCCTCTGTGAGGGTATCTCTCTGCATTGCCCTCCGCACCCCTGTTGCTGCACTCTGCTCCATGGCTCCGAAGCTTCCCCCTGGCCACCGCCCATCTCTGCCAGTGAAGGGGCTTCCTAGTGTCTGGAAACCTTTCCTCCTTCATGGCTCCCTCCCACAGGTGCAGGTCCAGTCCCTATTCTTTTGTCTCTGTTTTTTTCTTTTGCCCTACCCAGGTACGTGGGGGGTTTCTTGCCTTTTGGGAAGTCTGAGGTCTTCTGCCAGCACTCAGTAGGTGTTCTGTAGGAGTTGTTCCACATGTAGATGAATTTCTGATGTATTTGTGGGGAGGAAGGTGATGTCCACCTCTTACTGCTCCACCATCGTATGGGGAAAAACTGAAACCATTTCCTCTAACATCAGGAACAAGACAAGGTTGCCCACTCTCACCACTCTTATTCAACATAGTTTTAGAAGTCTTAGCCAGAGCAATCAGAGAAGAAAAAGAAATAAAAGGAATACAAATTGGAAAAGAAGAAGTAAAACTGTCAGTGTTTGCAGGTGACGTGATACTATACATAGAGAATCCTAAAGATGCTACCAGAAAACTACTAGAGCTAATCAATGAGTTTGGTAAAGTTGCAGGATACAAAATTAATGCACAGGAATCTCTTGCATTCCTCTACACTAATGATGAAAAATCTGAAAGAGAAATTAAGGAAAGAATCCCATTTACCACTGCAACAAAGAGAATAAAATACCTAGGAATAAACCTTCCTAAGGAGACAAAAGACCTGTATGCAGAAAATTATAAGACACTGATGAAAGAAATTAAAGATGATACAAATAGATGGAGAGATATACCATGCTCCTGGATTGGAAGAATCAACATTGTGAAAATGACTCTACTACCCAAAGCAATCTACAGATCCAGTGCAATCCCTATCAAGCTACCAATGGCATTTTTCACAGAACTAGAACAAAAAATGTCACAATTTGTATGGAAGCACAAAAGACCCCGAATAGCCAAAGCAATTTTGAGAAAGAAAAACGGAGCTGGAGGAATCCGGTTCCCTGACTTCAGACTATACTACAAAGCTACAGTCATCAAGACAGTGTGGTACTGGCACAAAAACAGAAATATAGGTCAATGGAACAGGATAGAAAGCCCAGAGATAAACTCACACACATATGGTCACCTTATCTTTGACAAAGGAGGCAAGAATATACAATGGAGAAAAGACAGCCTCTTCAATAAGTGGTGCTGGGAAAACTGGACAGCTACGTGTAAAAGAATGAAGCTAGAACACTTCCTAACACCATACACAAAAATAAACTCAAAATGGATTAAAGACCTAAATGTAAGGCCAGACACTATAAAACTCTTAGAGGAGAACATAGGCAGAACATTCTATGACATAAATCACAGCAAGATCCTTTCTGACCCACCTCCTAGAGAAATAGAAATAAAAACAAAAATAAACAAATGGGATCTAATGAAACTTAAAAGCATTTGCACAGCAAAGGAAACCATAAACAAGACAAAAAGACAACCCTCAGGATGGGAGAAAATATTTGCAAATGAAGCAACTGACAAAGGATTAATCTCCAAAATTTACAAGCAGTTCATGCAGCTCAATATCAAAAAAAAAAAAACAAAAAAAACAAACTGGTCCAAAAATGGACAGAAGACCTAAATAGACATTTCTCCAAAGAAGATATACAGATTGCCAACAAACACATGAAAGGATGCTCAACATCACTAATCATTAGAGATATGCAAATCAAAACTACAATGAGGTATCACCTCACCAGTCAGAATGGCCATCATCAAAAAATCTACAGGGGCTTCCCTGGTGGCGCAGTGGTTGAGAGTCCGCCTGCCGATGCAGGGGACATGGGTTCGTGCTCCGGTCCGGGAGGATCCCACATGCCGCAGAGCGGCTGGGCCGCTGAGCCTGCCCTTCCGGAGCCTGTGCTCCACAACGGGAGAGGCCACAACAGTGAGAGGCCCGCGTATCGGAAAAAAAAAAACTACAAACAATAAATGCTGGAGAGGGTGTGGAGAAAATGGAACCCTCTTGCACTGTTGGTGGGAATGTAAATTGATACAGCCACTATGGAGAACAGTATGGAGGTTCCTTAAAAAAGTAAAAATGGAACTACCATGCGACCCTGCCATCCCACTACTGAGCATATACCCTGAGAAAACCATAATTCAAAAAGTCATGTACCACAATGTTCATTGCAGCCTTATTTACAATAGCCAGGACATGGAAGTCCTATGTGTCCATCGACAGACGGATGGATAAAGAAGATGTGGCACATGAACACAATGGAATATTACTCAGCCATAAAAAGGAATGAAATTGAGTTATTTGTAGTGAGGTGGATGGACCTAGAGTCTGTCATACAGAGTGAAGTAAGTCAGAAAGAGAAAAACAAATACCATATGCTAACACATATATATGGAATGTAAAAAAAAATGGTCTGATGAACCTAAGGGCAGTACAGGAATAAAGACGTAGGCGTACAGAATGGACTTGAGGTCATGGGGAAGGGAAAGGGTAAACTGGGTCGAAGTGAGAAAGTAGCATGGACATATATACACTACGAACTGTAAAATAGTTAGCTATTGGGAAACAGCTGCATAGCACAGGGAGATCAGCTCGGTGCTTTGTGACCACCTAAAAGGGTGGACTAGGGAGGGTGGTAGGGAGACGCAAGAGGGAGGGGATATGGGGATATGTGTATATGTATAGCTGATTCACTTTGTTGTACAGCAGAAATTAACACACCATTGTAAAGCAATTATACTCCAATAAAATTGTTAAAAAGGGGGAGGTGGTTATGAATCCCAAGTTGCCCTGGATTTCCCTTTTCTCACCTTCTCTCTATACTTGGAAGCAATTTGACCCTACAGTGCCAACCACCCAGCTTCTGACCTAGAACAATGACCGAGGAGAAGCGTGTATTGGGATATCAGGGTGAAGCCCAGTGGGGCCATCCACTAGCCATTTTTGTTATGTTAGGCAAAGTATTTCATCTCTCTGAGTGTTCTAGTCTTCTTATCTTTAAAACAAGACCATTAGTGTTTATCTTACAGGGTTGTTCTAGCAGATAAGAAAAAAATTCCAATGGTGTAAAAGCATTTATATAACCCATTCCTGGCATATAAATATTACTTTCTTCCCCAGGCATTCAGTTGTTGCCTAGTCAATTCAGACTGAATTTGATTTCATGAAACAGAGATAAACAAATGAAAGATTATCGTGATCATTCACAAACGAAAGAATGTGGAGAAAATTGTTATCATGGAAGAGGAATAGTTCCTACAGAACGGAAGGGATGGAAGACCATTCAAGGCAGAGGAGTGGAGGGAAGGAGACAGAAAGAAATGAGAGACACAGGGTTCATGGCAGGAAATGTGGATTCCAAGCAAGGAAGGGCTTTAGCTGGACTCTAGGCTCAAAGACCTAGTTAATAGAGACACGATCAGTAAGTGCCCTTTGTGATATGACCTCCCTGGACACTGGGGAGCAAGTCACAACTTCTGTCACCCTCTGTCACTGGTTTCTGTGTTCATTCTTTTCCTCTGTCCCCCTGAGTCAGGGAGCAATAATTCTTTCTAAGCTGGCTACTGAACATGCAGTTAATTTAGATCTATTGAGTTTACAGGGATTACCTTGCTTCCTTTATAGTAAATAAAGCTGTAAACAGCTGGTGAAATTGATTAATGGCTCCGGGCGAGCGGCAGCATTTAATCAATGTCAAAAGCTGTTTGTTGGGTACAGTCTGGAGGAGAGGGGAGATTGGAGCAAGGACCACAGCCTTGGGACAGGACAGGTGACCCCAAGGAGGGAGGAGCTGCAGGCTTGGTAGGGCGGGAGCTTCTTTCAGCAAAAGAAGGGTCGCTAGATTGTACTTATTCCATCTAGACAATGGCCCCATTGAATTTTCTTTTTACATTTGTTTGGCGGGGGATAATTGAATTATTATTTTTTAAAACTCTGTAATTTCATAGAAAACATGAAGAGAATTTCAAATAGAGAAAATTAAAAAAGAAAACACCTCTCATCCAAAATAAATCAAAGTAGTTTCATTTTTTGTTCATATCTTGTCACTGATGGCACATGTGTCATGTTTGCATTTTTATTTTGTTCCCCTACGACTCGTTCTCCCCAGGCATTCGGAGACATTGTTTTAACATGTAAATCTGGTCATACTATGCACTGCTTACACTCTTCAGAATCTCCTTCAGAGTCTTCAGAATACTATTTCAAGTCCTTAACGGGCACAGCAAACACAGCCTTACACAGTCGGGCCCTGATCATCTCTCTGACTTTATCTCCCATCAATATCCCCCTTATTTGCTAGATGCCTGCAAACGTCCCCCCGAGTTTGCTCTCAAAGCTCCATTTCTGTCCTGCTTTATCTCATCTGGCACACTCTCGCCCTATTTATCGCTTGATGATTCCAAGGCATCCTCCATGTGTCAGAGAGCTTTTCCTTACTCTAATCTAAATTAGATTCTTGGGAATTCCCTGGTGGCGCAGTAGTTCAGAATCCACCTGCCAATGCAGGGGACATAGGCTCGAGCCCTTGTCCGGGAAGATCCCACATGCTGCGGAGCAACTAAGCCTGTGCGCCACAACTGCTGAGCCCACGGGCCACAACTACTGAAGCCCATGCACCTAGAGCCTGTGCTCTGCAACTGCAACAAGAGAGGACACCACAGTGAGAAGCCTGCACACTGCAACGAAGAGTAGCCCCTGCTCGCCACAACTAGAGAATGCCTGTGCACAGCAACGGAGACCCAACACAGCCAAAAATAAATAAATAAATAAAAATAAATTAGATCCCTTTAGTTTAAACTATATCAGAGTACCCTGTACTTTCCTACTTTTGCTTCCCTCTGGTTATTGTAGTTTGGATGATTTTTGTGCCATATCCTTTCCCCCCTTAGATTGTAAGCTTCCCGAAGGTGGAGAACATCTATTTATTCATCACTGCAGATGGTGCATCTTCAGAAGGCCTGGATCATAGTGGAATCATTGTTGACGACTGAATTTAATTATAAAGACTCACTTTTACATACTTCCCTTTTTGCTTAGCATCACATCGTAAACATTGGACGGCAATGATGCTTTCATTGGTTGCTTACCATTCCATCAACTAGACCTAACTTATTTTACCTATATGTAGTCGGGCAATTGAGTTTTGTCCATGATTTCATGATCCTCAATAAGGCTTACCTTTTAACTTCCAGTGACTTGTACACTTAAGAATTATTCCTAGGGAAAATGGGTTAAATTGAACAGAGTATTTTCTTTGTTCCATAGTTGGAAACGCAATCATCAGAGTACTTGTCCTACAGCATGCTGAGAACTCCTGACTGGAGGGAGGAAAAGTGAGGTCTCACAGGCAGATTTAGGAACACAGCAGGGGGCGGGCCAGGTAGAATATCTCACAGGCATATTTAGGAACACAGCAGGGGGCAGACCAGGTAGAGTAGCTCTCTCCTAAATGCAATTCATTGGGACAAACTCAACTTCTGACTGTATAGTGAAATCCACCATAGACCATATGCAAATAAAAGGCTGTGGCTGTGTTCTCATAAAATTATTGACAAAAACAAGGCAGACAGGATTTGGCCCTCGGGCTGTAGTTTGCCAGCCTTTGTTCAAGAGCATTGAATCAGATGTTACTTGTAAAATGCTCAGCTCAATGTCTGGAACATAGAAGTCCCTAATAAAATAATAGCTGTGATAGAGATTATGATGATGACCACTGTGATTGGCATCTGTCTGTCTACTGGACTTGGCTGCCTGCCATTATCCTGAGGTTTCTTGGATTCTGACATATGTAACAACAAACACTTCCCGCCAACAGAGCTTTGCAGAGCCTAAGACTTCCCTTGGCAAAACTCGGTAACTCCCCTCTCTTTAGGTGTATTCCATGATCATGCAAGAATTCCTAGAGGCCTTTGCAAATTCCAGGGCTTTCAATTGGACGCATTAGTTTAAAGTGTATAATTACTTCTAATTGGATTCACGGTCAATGGGCTGCAGTGCTATTAGAGACATAATCGATAATCACTCTGTAGAGCAGTTCTAGCTCAATACAATCTCCTGTCCAAGCCTTCTGATCGGTTGAGATTTGACCACATATTAGGTAACACCCAACAAATGAAGTCTGTGGCCTTGCACTCAGCCTGTGATTACAGCTGTATTTTCCATCTGCTTCGGTGGAAAATTGTTGGCCGCAAGCACAAGAGGAAGCAACTCTCAGCAAGGTGTACAAGCAGGAGGGTTGATGCCCTCCCTTCTGTGTCCTTATGGCTCCAGAAGCAGAGAAAAACGTGGGTGCATGAGAGAGGCAAAGGCCTTGGTTACGGTTAATTAATTATGTATTCAGTTCAACAGACCTTGGGAAGGCACTTTAAGGTTCATCTGGGCTAATTCTAAACCCCTGTCAGAAACACCAGGATATCCAGGCCTTTCCTCACTCAGAAACTTGTATGTCCAGGAAGAGGGGCCCTGGCTCCATCAGCTGTGTCACCCACGTTCCAGCGACCTTCTCACCAAAGAGCTTAAGGATGTAGCTTGTTGATCTTGTCCTTGGCTATTCTAGCTTTACGGTCCTCCTTTCTTTCTTCCAATGATCATTTTTGAGGCATTCCCCCACAGACGACTGGAGCTAAAGACGGAGGAGAGAGTTGAGATCCTGTCTCTAACATTAACCAGATCTGTGGCCTGGGTGACCCACTAGCAGCCTCTGTGTGTGGGGTTAGATTAATGCCAAGGCCACTCCAGCTCTAGCCAGCTGGGTTAATGAGTGGTGCCTGCACTGCCGTGTTTGAACATTCCTTGCTCACATAAGGGGGTTTATGTCTCTCCTTCATGAACTATACTATCTGGAGTCCAGACTCAGGATTGTCAAATGCTGTTGAGGATAATCAATGCGTAGGGCAGTTGGAGGTATAAACAGTTTTGTAAGTTAATTCATTCCTTTATATAAAAAATTCTTATATAAATAATTTTAAGTTCAATGCAGCCAGGAAAATAAATTAAATGAATGATCCAGTAACATGTTGTTTCTTAAGCTCCTAATATAAGTGTTGTTACAGTAAATGATGGAAGAGACAGATAAGGAATGAGTGAGGCGCCAAGCCTCAGCCTCAGCATAGAGTTATTGCTCACATGAGCGGTAAATGGTACAGCCACCAAGACCAAGTCCAACTCCATCCAGTCTTAGAATGAGTTCTGATCAAAGTGGAAACCAACTTAATATTGCTGACCAGATCTCTGAACACACCCGCTCACTGTGTCATAGCTCACCTCCCATCATGAGATTGATTCCATCCTTCTAATTTTACAGATAAAACAACCAGAACCCAGGTACATTAGGTAATTTAAGGACACACTGCAGCAAATCAGCAGTTGAATCAAGATTAGGCTCAGAACTGTCTGACCCGAAGGGCTATGGCGTGAGCCTCTGTCCTGCAGTGTCTCTCTGCCATCTGGAAGCTTGACCACCTCTGTTTTGTGGGCCTGGTGGCCAACTTGCCCCACGGGAATCAGGACACTTTTCCTGAAGCCCTGCCACATGGCCTGGCTTCTGTCTTGGTTACTTGAGTTTCTCTAGTCCTCCACTGGGACTGACATTTTCACTTTGGATTCATTTAGTTGTCTGGAGTCTTGAAAAGTTGCCTATTGCTTGCTGGTCACGGTTCTGTGTCCCAGATTCTGTTCCTTGTACCACCAAGCTCTGCATGAGGTCAGCTCCAGAGAGACTGGTCAACCAGAATTGATGGGTTTGGGGAAGGGCCCAGCTCCTCCATGCCTGTTTCTCTACCTGCCTACTGAATTGCATTCACTCTCTCAGGGCCACCTGTAGTTTGGCCTGAGTCCCATGTGCCTCACTGGACACTCTATCCTGGACTGCTGTTCACCCAACTTTGAGGCCGTCTCTGTAAGAACATCTTAGTAGGACAGAAAACAGTTTTGAAGTTACTTCCTAGCTGTGGGACCTTGAGCAGACCACTTACCTCCCCTGAGGCTAATTGCCCATCACTGAAGGGGGCATGATACAGGTACCTCCCTCACAGGGGATGGTGAGGATGAGAAGTTAAGGATGTGGTGATTGCTTAGTAAGCAGTGATTTTGTTATAGTGGCTTTAGTTGTTGTTAATTGCACTTTCTTGGGGTTCACGCTGCTGTGGTGGTGGCCATGACCTTGTTTTGCCCCTTTGCTGTGAAGTCAGCCTCACTGTCACGCTTCCAAACCTCCCCAGTTTACACAGACACAAGGAAACAAGTCTGGCAGGCACATAAGTTAATTAAGAAAATGAACCAAATCAAAGGAGGCAGGGGTAGTTAGGAAGAAAAAAAGCCAGAGAATTGGGTTCAAAGTGTAGTTGTTAATTACTTGCTCTGGATTTATAATGCCAAGAGGGTCCATCAGCTAGAATACAGAATGAAGGAAGGAAATAAATTAACAGAGAAACTCCACCTGTGTTGATACTCTGTAATAGGCCAGAGTCCTTGCGAGTCATTAATAGCAAGTTAGGAAGCTGATTTCCTCAGCAATTGAAGGAGTCTTTGTAGGAACGTTTTTAAGGATAGAAGCGGAGATCATGGAGGAAACTGGGAGCTGTGTCACAGGAATGAATCACTGTTACTAATTCCTGAGGGAAGTCACACTCTAAAGTAGGGGTTCCTTGACATGCAGTGTGATCATAGACTTGGGGGCAGCAGAGGACTGAGAAGACGAACTGAGTGCCTATCGTAAGACCAGAGGTGGAATCTGAGTTCTTCTGACATTTGCTCTGTGCCTTTGGACAGCCTCCCAACCTCTCTGAGCCTCACAGTTTTACTCTGTAGTTGAAGGACAATACAGACCCATCTAAATCTCAGAGCTCTTGTGACCGTCAAGTGGGAGAAAGGATTTTGTGAATTTTTAAGAGCCTCAAGATCTGAGCAACCATGATGATGAAGATGATGGTGATTATGGCAGTGATGATTTGACAAGCATTCAGGATCATGTGAGGTTGAAGTTGACTCCTAGATGTTTTAACCTAAAGACATTTTACCCTGAATGACTTCCCTCTGGCTCCCAGATGCCTTGATTGGGCAGTTTGTTATAGGACATCTGTAATCCCCGATGACATGTTTTCTTTCTTTTCATTGCATTGCCATTGTGTTTTCTATCCATTCACCAATATCTCATTGTATTGTTTACTATAATCCACCCTAGTTTCTCTTGGGTGAGTGTCAGGGAATTAGGTGAATAGATCTACTATGTGTTGTGCTGTATGCAATGCCAGGAGCTGTATGTTCCTCATGTTACTACATCCTTTTAGAAAAACCCTGAGATATATTTTGTTAATCCAGTTCTATTGAGAGAAGGGAGGCATGTCCAGTGTGATACAAATATTAAATAACAGAGTCCAGAGTTAAGACTAGATCTGTTTAATTCTTTTCGATAAATAAACTCACTCTCAGTATGTTTAACCTTGTTTGTCCAGCTAAGCTATGTTTTAAGCTTTGCATAGGAAAGTAATTATGGCTGCTGTAGAAACATCCTCAGGAAAAAGAAGCTTTAGTCTAAGCTAAAGGTATATTCGTTGTAGTGAAGGGTTAACCCCCATCCCCAAATTAGCCACCAGTGCTAGTAGGAAGCTTCCAGGTTAATTGAAGAACATACTACTCTAATAGAGGCTGGTGGTGTATTTTATACTTGCACTGTCTCCACCACCCTACTGGTCACCAAGAGCAAGGGTGCTGTTTTCAGAGTTAGCAGTCATATTTGAGTTGTGCTGTCTGCCAAAAGCAATGGTGGCTTTTGGAAGCAAACTTCATCTGGGTGTGACTTGTAGAGACAGAGTTGACACCTCCCTCTGATAAAGGTACCACGCAGCTTCCAATGCCAACCGTACAAGCCTCTTGGGAAATTCAGGACTTAAATGTGAGTTTTCAATTTCTGAAAACACAGATGAGATAAAGCAACACTCTCCAGAGAGGAAAGAATAGAAAGATCTTTAAACGTAGTGATTGATAACAAAGGCTGAAGATAGTGTTTCCCCAAGCACGCAGACATTCTATGGGCAGATTAATAGGTGTTACATATGATAGGAGTTCTGTATGCGTGTAGATGTGATCAAATTTGTATTTAAATAATATTACAGACGTTGGGTGCTGCAGGACTGACAGTATTCCTAAATTTCTTGATCACCCTTCATCCCGACCACCACCCCCATCCCCATAACATCCCTGTGCTCCATCTCTGCTCTAGCTGTCACAAGAGGTCATTGAGATGCTCTGGAACAGAGCCCAGCAGGTTCTGCAGACGTGTTCTCCCAAGCTCTGCTCAGAGGTGAGAGTTAGCTGTCCCACTTGTTATTTTAAATAAAACATGATTCAGAAAAGAAAATATCGTATTTATGTGTCTGGATTATGTGTTTTCCACCCCTTTTATTTAGGCATGTCTGTAGTCAGCCTTAGAAACCTTACCCTATAAGCTTTAGTTTATGAAGGACACGCAAAAACACATATCCCCTGGACATGCTGTGCATGTCCTTTAATTTTCTTTCTGAGAACATTCACTAAACAACTACTGTGTACCAGATCTCTGATAGGGACTGTGATTTGAAAACAATAATATATAACTGCTAATCTCAAGGAGCTCAGAGTCTGGAGTGTGTGTGGGCAAAACAGAAACAAACAAAAACACAGTGATTATGTGCTCTGATAGTAATAAGAGTAGAGATATAGGAAGGATATGCAACCTACCCTAGGTGAGGGTATTCTAGAAATAAGAAACTGCCTTCACTGGTAAATTGAAAAACCAAAAACCGAAAACCAAAAAAAAAATATGAAATAGTTTTGAAGAAACTTCTAGATCAATGTAATTATGTTACTGATGGTCTATGTGAAACTGTGAGGTCTTCCAAATGGAATTCTGAAGATTCTGTGCTAGCCTCCAAGCCTCCTTGGCTTCCTTCTCCAATTTAGGTTTTGCGTCTTAGGGCACATAATTAAATCACTCTTATGTGTAAGTAACTGAGTCTGTTGAAATAAACCAAAAGCAAGCAGTTATTGATTTTTCTATAAAATATAAGTCTTTTAATTGCTGTGTAAGTTGTTAGTAATCTATAAGCATTAGTTTTGTTTAAGCAACAAGCCAAGGAAGAGTAAGCTTTAGAAGGCCAGTGCGTCTAAGTAGAATACATTTCCCTCTTCCCTAAATATCACTGCCATCAGTCACTCTTTGATATTATTATAGGCCTATTGCTAAAGTCTTAGCTGATTTCAGCCTGTCCATTTTCCTAATGATGAACTTCTGAGCTGTGCCTACACTGAGGATTTCCAGAGCTGACTTTTTCTATAAAAACTCCATTAGTGCAGTGCACAATGGTATATTACTCAGCCATAAGAAGAATGCCATTCTGCCATTTGCAACAATGTGGATGGACCTAGAGGGTAGTATGCTTAGCGAAATAAGTCAGACAGAGAAAGACAGATACTCTATGTTATCACTTATATGTGGAATCTAAAAAAAAAAAACAAATGAATGAATGTAACAAAACAGAAACAGACTCACAGATGCAGAGAACAAACTAGTGGTTACCAGTGGGGAGAGGGAAGTGGGGGCAAGGTAAGGGTAAGGGATTAAGAGATACAAACTACTAGGTAAAAAATAAATAAGCTACAATGATATATTGTACGGCACAGGAAGATAGAGCCATTATTTCATAATAATTTTAAATGTAGTATAATCTATAAAAATATAAAATCACTGTGTTGTACACCTGAAACTAACATAATATTGTAAATCAACAATATCTCAGTAAAAAAACCCTAAATAAGTGCAGAGGCATTTGAATTGAAGATGGTGCTCTGTTGTTTACATAGAAACGTGAATGAATCCCACTTAGAGGAGCATAAAAGACAATGTTCTTCCCATATTTTGTTTCCCACCCAGAAAGTGATTCTCAGGGGAGGGGAGGGGCTGTTTCAGTAATATTGGGGAAGAATAATGACTTGTGCTAAAATAAGGGTATTATAGATGGGATATATAGCCCTCCTGGGAGGGAACATTCTACAGCATAGCAGGCACAGCACATTTACAGTGCCTGGTATATCGTAGGTGCTCAGTAATCAGTCTAAATGAGTGAAGATGGATTGAATTTATAGTTTTTTGGTGATTACAGCTGACTGTAGAGCAATGCTGTTATTTATCGGAGACATTCTCAGAGATTAACTCGTTTTCTTCTTTGGTGTTTTGCAGTTTTGGAAAGTGTCAGGGGGAGAGCTAGGTGCTTCCTTTTCTAGGCATTTCAGTGGGAATCACTTTAATCATTCCTGTGCACACGTTCAGGAATAGATCATAGTTGTGCTCAGACCTCCTTTCCTTCCTGCCAGCTTTACTTACCTAACTGGTGCTACAAGGAAGCCAGCCTCTTCTTCCCCCTCTCACCATGGCACGGCTTGACTCCCTGGCTGGGGATCCCAAATATGTTTTCATCCACACCGGCGGCTCACTGAGTCTTTCCAACTCCAGACTCCGAGGCTGGACCCTGAACACTTTTGCTCTGGGTTGCCCTGCATGTCACTTCTCAGCCCTTTCCAGACCTTTCTCATTCATTCTCTGTCTTTCAGGGTTTCTGTCTAGTCCTAAGACCTGATATCTGAGACAGTGAAGCCACTTCTGAGTTCACTCTGCTCTGCTGGTGGATTGTTTCATCGATGCCCCCCGATGTTCACACTTCTCTGTGTCCACGCCCTGGGGTGTTTCCTACCACCCGGCCACTGAGCTTGGCCATGCAACTTTTCAGCCAGTGGGATAACAGCACATACAACGGCTCCCAGGTTAGAATCTGCCTTTGGACTCACCTTCCTATGTCCACATCTCTGAGTCACCCACTCTGATCAGCTGATTTTGCCCCAGCCCTCACTTTTGCACCATCTTGAGTAACTGTTTGGACCCGTGTTTCCCAACTTCATCTGATCTGGCCCATCCAGTGGTTGCCCTAGCCTTGGTTCAGCCTTCGTCAGACGCTGCAGACAATTCCTAATAGCAGAGCCCCTGCCCTGTGTGACAGGGGGTGCTTCCGGGAAAGAATCCATAGACCGGTTAGGGAGAAATAGCTTGAGAGGCAGAGATGCCTCGACTCTCAGAACACTGAGAGGATGGTCTAGTGGTGAACAGGTTAAGGAATCAAGAGCAGAAACAGGTGTGGGGGAGGCACGTCAACTCTGCACCACAGGTCTTGGAGTGAGAACAGCCAGCCTGCTGTTGCATCCAGCCCTGAACACTGATGGACTCACAGATCCAGAAAGGGCAGGCTTGGGAGAGGTATGACCGCCACTGGAGACAGACTGCGGCATCCAGGATCACCAGACGTTAAGACATCTTGCATAGTCAAGCAGCATAAATTGGGTCAAACCCTCACAAGTCCTGAAATTTTGTAGCACAGGGGAAGCAAGTTTTCCCAGTGTCAAGCACCAACTACTGAGTTAATGCTGCTTAATGTTAATTAAACATATTAATATAGTTCAACTGTAAGGGAATCTGTAGAGCTTCTCAGATATTCCTCAAAAGGGCTGAGAGAGGAGAAATTGCCAACTCAGAAAATGGTCACGAAGGTAATTACATAACGGCAGAAATCCAGGCAAGATGTACAGACACAGGTGTTTCATAATCAACTTAAAAAAAATCTGCATTCATTGCGTTTCATTTTATTTAGCTTCACCCTCATATTTGTGGGTGACACACAGACAAACACCAATCAAATTTTTGGAGTAAATGGATTTGCATTTGAGTATCAACAATGCCATTTAGCAGCGTTTGGCATTGAAGCAGCTACTTCAGCATTTGAAGCTCGGTTTTCTCAGCAAATGAGAAGAAAAGTTATCTCATAGAGTGAGCCTGAGGACTGAAGTAGATTAAAAAGCAAAAACATTAAAAATCAGCAAGTACAGGGTCTGGTACAGTAGGAGCACTAGCTATAATGTGTTACCTCTATTATCCTGAGCATTTTAAAACAGCTGGTCATTTTCCCATAATTTTCAGAAGATCATAAAAGGAAAGCAGAATTCTGACCTACCTGCCAGCTGTGAACCACGCCTCACCCCAGATGTCTATCTGTATGACCACCGTATGGATTCATTCTTTCTCATTTCTCTTGAGAATGAGAACTGATATAATCAAATATCCTCATCTATGAGAGAGCTGAGTGAAGGTAGCTCAGAAATGAATGGCTGAAGAGCATAAAGAATAAGGATGTTAACATATACGTATATGAGGAATGCTTTAAAATCACTTTCAGAACAAAGGAGAGAGAGAGAAAAAAAATTTGTACAACACGCTGACTCTTTTGTAGCAGAATCATACCCAGGGTTGATGCTATTCATAATGAATTATATGGTGGTGGTGATGTGTTTATACCAAGTGTTTAAGAAACTTGCCAGATTGATGAAAAATGCATAGGTATGCAGTTTAGTCTGATGCCAGACATGAGATGGGGAGAGAAAGAACCAATTTGGAAAGAGAGGGAGATGGAAGGACCAGTAGGAGGCTTATGGGATAGTGAGGTGAGGAAGGAAAAATATTTTATTATTAAGACCACACACATAACACCAGCAAGATTTTCATTTGACTCTCCCTAATCGTGTATTCCTAACATCATGATAAGCTCTAAGTTTTGAGATGGATCCAGGGACATACTGAACGTGGCACCGTATGAATGGGAAAGAGCACAAGGTTTGAACCTGTGCTGTCCTGATTTGAATTCCAGCTCGGTCAGTGTCCAGTGTTAGGACTCTGGGGGGTTACTTGCATCCCCTGACCCCAGTTTCCTTGTCTTTGTAATATTGGCCCTAATTATATTAGTGAAACCAAATGAAAGTTGAGTCAGAATTCTCAAAACAAGCTTGGGCTAGAAACTTAAACAGCAGAAGTAAAATCCAGACAGAGGCCTTTAAGGACCCAGGAATCCATAGAGAATTTCGAGGTCAAATCCAACCAAGAGTTGACCTGGAAGGCAGACACAGAAACTCCGAAAAGTGTGGGAAAGGACTTGTGTTTAATTCAGACTTGCATGTTACAATACGACTACCTCTTGTGCTCTCTTTCAGAGCTTATGTATGTGTGTATACAGTGAAAAACCGAGACATGCACTTAGCTAGCTCTTTAAACTATACAAAATAGTGAACAAAACATTCTTTCTGACCCTGTCTTATCCCAGACTCCTGTGTCACACCCAAATCAATCACTATTAGCAATTGCTCACGTACTTTCCCAGAGATTTAAAATCATATACAAGAAGAGACACATGGAGATGTAGGTGAGATGTAGATACAGATGTATGTGTAGATAGAGGTATAGGTGCAGATACAGGTGCAGATGTAGGTGTAGATATAGATGCAGTTCAGATATAGTTGCAGAGGAAAATGTAGTTGTAGATGTAGGTGATCAATAGATGTATGTGTAGTCGTGGGTATAGATGTGGAGGGAGATATAGGTGTTAAGTGGGAGATATAGGTGTCGATGTAGATATAATTGTATATGTAGATATGATGCACCTGTAGATGAGATATAACTATAAATATAGATGTAGCTGTAGGTTTAAGTGTGCATATAGGTGTAGCCATAGCTGTAGGTGTAGGTTTAAGTGTAGATATTTCACCATACCCCCCTCTTCTGCATGCAGTGGGTAGTACACTGTTCTCACTTTTCCACAGCTTTCTCTCTCACTCTTATCTTACAGTTGGTTCCGTAGCACTCCAAAGAGATGGACTTATACTTTGTAAGTACTCATAGTTCTCCACTGTGTACATGAACTCTCACTACTTTTTTTCAGTCCCCTACTGCAGAACATTTCAGTTACATCTATTTTTGCTTTTATAAACAAGGTCACAATATTTTTTTTGTACTTGTATTTTTGGAGTATGTGTCTGTTAACAAATTCAATGAAGTAAAATTTTTCCAATAGAGCTTTTAAAAGCATTTAAAACTTGTATAGATATTACCAAAATATAAGGCCCCAAGTCCCAGGTAAATGACTGAATTAGCTTGGAAAGCACAGTACTCCAACTCTGGCACCTGACAATAGTCACTGCAAATAAGTCTAGATCACCTCTTTTGTGTCAAGCTTTATTCATCTATTTCTACGAGTTAATGCTTAATTACTAGAGAGCCATCTGACCACAATCATCATTGAGCTAAATATTATTTCTCTGTCTTTAAAGAGTACTCCATTATTCTCAGTCCTTTAATATATTAGTCTGTCTACATCACATTCTAGAGATTTATAATTGAAAAATAATGTTAGTTTAATCTCAAACACAACTCTCTTTGAAAACTATAAATATTAAATAATGGAATTGTTAATTACATGTAGTAAACCTTGACAGAAATAACCACCAAGATAAATATACATTTTTCACTAATTCTTAAAATATGGCAGTGATATGGGGATTGAATACGGGTCTTATACAAAATAAAACTCCTTTCTAAATATTATTGTGGATCCAAATGCCTTTCACTATTAGGATATAGCTTGTGGATTTTAGGCTGAAATAAATATAAAATAAAGCAGTAGAAAACTCTTTAGGGAATGATGTAACCTCTTTCCTTTGCTCAGAGGAAGCTAGGACAGCTGTGAAGTGTGCCTGACTTGTTTGAATTCATGCTGCGTAACTTCAGGTCTCCCTGGTTGAATGCCTATTTACATTGCAAGAAAATGTGTTTTTGAAAATGTGTTTTTATTTTTTAATTATTTTTTAATTTAAAAAAATTTTTTAATTTTTATTTTATTTTATTTATTTATTTTTGGATGCGTTGGGTCTTCATTGCTGTGTGCAGGCTTTCTCTAGTTGCGGTGAATGGGAGCTATTCCTTTTGCGGTGTGTGGGCTTCTCGCTGCAGTGGCTTCTCTTGTTGCGGAGCACGGGCTCTAGGCGAGTGGGCTTCAGTAGTTGCAGCACACAGGCTAAGTAGTTGTGGCTCGCGGGCTCTAGAGCACAGGCTCAGTAGTTGTAGCACACAGGCTTAGTTGCTCTGTGGCATGTGGGATCTTCCCAGACCAGGGCTTGAACCCGTGTCCCCTGCATTGGCAGGTGGATTCTTAACCACTGCACCACCAGGGAAGCCCGAAAATGTGTTTTTAAATTTATCTCTCACTTTGAGATGTTCATTGTAAGGGGCTTAGAGAGGAGATGGCTCCAGAAGGCAGTGGTTCTCCAAGTGTGGTCCCACAGGTAGCAGCATCACCAACATCAGCATTGCCTGGGAACTTGTTAAAGATGCAGATTCTCAGTCCCTGCTCCAGACACGATGAATCTGAAGTTCTGGGGTGGGGTCCAGCAATCTGTGGTTTCAGCAGATCTCCAGGTGATTGTCATCATACTAAAGTTTAAGAGCCAGTGCTCTAAAGCCTCCACAGAAAGATTGGGGCAGAGGTTGGTCTCTTGGCTCCAAACTCAGAGCTCCTCAAACAAAGCCCTTGGAGATGCTGAGAGTGATCAGGGATGGGTATTCACACCTAGGGAGTCACTTCTGCCTTACCTGCTGTCACATCTTACGATGATTAGGTTCCTCATCCATGGACCATTCTTAGATTTTCTCTCTTCCATCCTCCAGATTTGAGAAGATGAAGCAGGAAAAAAAAATATGCCCATACTGCAAGTATATACCATGATTATGTATATTTTATTCAGTCAGAAGTATCTACTTTTTCATTCTATTATTAGAAAGGGCATTTTATCCCCTACACATTTTTATGCGGGCAGTTTGGTGTTGGCCAAACATTAAAAATGACTCCCTAGCAACAGTGGCAACTTTCTAGCTGTATTTACAGATTGCCTTTGACATAAATGTTCCCAGACACTGTATGTTAATGTTCTAAAATATAAATTCAAACAAGGTATTTGGACATCCATTAGAGCCGGTTTATCCACAAAAGCGAACGGCACAAAAACAGATGACCCGGGGGGATTTCTTCAGCTCACTTGGACATACCAGGCAGAAGAGGGCTGTGAAACAGAGAGACTTCTGCCTCAGACAGGAATACCTTATATACTTCCTGACATAGGAATTCGGATGGAGAAAAAAGGGAATAGAATCACGCACAACTGCTCATGCTATTTCTTCGCATGAGCTCCTCAATGGCTGCCATAGCATATAAAATGCAAGCCCCTCTCCTGACATACGAGGTTCTCCGGTGTCTCAGTGATGCTTTTCTCTCTGTCCTAAAGCACTTCCACACCCGCCTTTCTGAGTTGTCTGTCAGTTACTGGAGAGACACCTACTCTCATGCTGTCCTCTTTGGAATTGCCTTCTTGCCTTCTCAGGAGAATGAATTATATCACTCACCCTGTGCATGAGATAAGTGATCCCCCGGCTTTCCCCAAACTAGCCAGCTTAGCCAAGCCCAGTGGTCCCATCAGCAGCCTCACATGCCCCCCGCCAAACTGAAATAGGTTCTTTTATTGTTTGTTTCTCTCTAATTTTTTATTTTTTTAACTTTCTTGGTTGCACCAAATGGCATGTGGGATTTTAGTTCCCCAACCAGGGATAGAACCCATGCCCCTTGCATTGGAAACATGGAGTCTTAACCACTGGACCGCCAGGGAAGTCCCTGTTTCTCTCTAATTTAATATGAAAGCTTTTGGCAGAAGGTCATGTCTTGATTATCCTTGAGTTCCTAGAACCTCCGGCAGACGTATCACATAGCAAGAGCCCAAAAACATGTTTGTTGTATCTAGAGGTAGTTTCTTGAGTATAGGATGTGGAAAATACAATCAGAAGTCAGAGCTAATACTTTATTACTACTCTCACGATGATTTCTCCTGCTGATTCACTGCTGAGGTCCTACACCACACCATCAATAGAATGGGGATTAGGGCCAAAAAGTTACTCAACCATATTCAACCAGAAAAAACACATTTTTTTCCCTCATTATTGGGTCCAATCCATTTGGAAGTTCGTTAGAGAGCGAAATTAGGAGACATGATACCCAATGCAGAAAGCTCAGTTTGTTGTGTTAGTTCACTGAGGATTTCATGGAGGAGTGGAGAACCATAAGAGGGGCCATAGGTCAGCAAGGAATTGTCTGGGAGCCAATTCATGAAAGAGCCCTGGGATCAATGGGACTGGGGAAGCATTTTATTTTCAGTCCATTCAAGTAAATTCCACAAAGCTGTGTCGAGATTTAAAGGCTTAAAATAAAGGATTGATAAGTGCGCACACACACACACACACACAAACACGTTCTACACAAGTTTGTACCCATCACATCTCACTACACCAGTGCAGAGTACCTGTGGTTTACATAAACGACACGATGAACAAATGACAAATACCCTCCCGCTATAGACATCGCCTGCATGCCTCCAAGCCCAGAGTCCATATCCTCACCTCACACACGCATTCACATATGCACACCCCAAATTACAGGTGTGATTTACAGACGCATACCACACCAGCATTCCTACTTGTATTATACACAGAACTTTCCCATATTACTCTTATCATGTGTACACATTCATATATAAAAACACAGTAAATGAACATTTACATACCACAAAGTGAGAGGGACTCTCACACTCATCATAACCCCGTATCTCACACACATTCATATTCCTTCCCTTGTTTCCCGTGTTCCGTACGCCACACAGCCAGTCCCCCATTCCTCACATGCTATACAGCCTGTGCTCGCCTCTCATTCCTCATTTGTGACACACACATTTACACTAGTGAGCACACACATATGCTTGTTCACCCACAAGGATGCTGCTGGCATGTTAACTACATTGAAGAGAAGCCCTTTGACACTATAACAAGCAAGGGTGTGTGAAAGAGCCACACCTGTCTGACTGAAGCTTTGCTGCCGCTAGAAGCTCCTAGAAGCACAAAGAGAACCTAATGCAATAGGCATCTTTGTTGCCATCAAAATTGTCACCGCCCCTTTGTCGTGTGTTATGACTCACTGAACATGTTCAAACACGTTGTTAACGTTCAATCTTTGTCACGCGTATTCAGGAGGGGACACTGAGCGACTGAGGAAGGAGGTGACTTGTAATGTGACACCATCCAGAGGGGCCAGAGTCAGGGGCAAAGGTGACTACCTGCTTCCTTGTTCCAAAGACCTGTGATTGTCAACTGGGGAAGAAAGGCCATTTGCGCCCCTGGGAGACATTTGTCTGGGGACGTTTTTGGTTGTCAAAACTTTGAGGGGATCACGACTGGCATTGGGGTATTAGGTGTCAGAGGTGCCCTTGAGAGCTTGTAATGCCCAGGACAGCTGCCTTCCGCAAAGAGTTGTCGGACCCCAGATGTCAGTAGTGCAGAGACTGAGAAACCCTGGGCTTGACCCAGGGGGCTTCCTGACAGCTGTGTGCAGGCACCGGAAGGGAGACTGTTTGCTCGTCTCAGTGGGTCATCTGGACACACAGACCCCGGCTGAGGGGAAAGGCCAGGGGTATGGTAGACACAGAAATGGCTTCTCTCTGCTGACATTATTTCTACATATGCCCTCCAGAGCCATCCCTTTAAGAAAGGGCATCTTTATTAACACACAAGGGCTGAAACCTTCCGAATATGGGCTGTTGTTGAGCTGAAGTATGGCTGTCCTTCCTCTTAAACTGACACACCTTCCCTTCAGTAGCAATTACTAGAGAAACCAGGAAGAACAAATACGAGTTTCTCCTGGCGTGACATAAATCAGCTAGACAGGCCCTTGTGGAGCTGAAATACATCTATCAGGGTCTCCCATTAAATCAATTAGCCAGCAAGAGGGAGGGCAGAGGAGGCCGGCTGAGTTGCCAGCAGCCTTCCTAACAAAAGAGCCTGCCATTCTGGAGTCCAGATCCTCCCCTTGTCCTTGTTTCTTTGGGCACAGAAACTCCTGGGAGTCAGGGGAAATGAATCATTTTATAGGAGGAAAAAAACAGAAGCCAGCTGTCGTTTGATTCATTAGAAAGTCTCTGAACAACAAGAGTTGTTCTCAGGCTCATACTTGAACCCAGTTCCTTCTGTGGTTTGCCGTGAAGATGGTAGGGGTCCTCCTTGTCAGAAGATAAGTAGTTTGTGTGTTTGTTTCTGGAAACAGAAATTATTATTTGCTTCAGACCATCCCCATACTTTCCTTTGGGCCTTCTGCTGGTTGAGGAATCTCAACAGGTGTGATTTAATAACACCTTAAGATCCACATAGCAGTATCCTGTTCACAGAGACCGTCCAAGTTGATCTTACAGCAATCCAATAAGGTGGGTGACATGATTATTATTATTCCTACTTAATAGACGATTAAATGAACTGAGGCTGTGAGGTATCAAGTGACTTGACCTCAGCTACTCAAAGTGACAGACGAAGGATTAGAATGTAGAGATGTTAAGGTTTTGAGAAGAGCTAATTTCTTACATTCATAGCACGAAATCAGAGGTTCTCAGGGTTACTTGCAGACTGGAAATAGAAGAGGGCCTAAAAAAATGCTCACGCCTGGGTCCTACCCTCAAACATTCTGATAAAACCAGTGAGGTTAGAGCACGAGTATGAGGGCTTGTGGAAGCTCTCTAGCTGATTCTAATGTTCAGTCAAGTGTGAGAACCACTGAACCAGATATTTAGTACATTGCAGGTTGGGAAAAGGGACTCTGGGCCTCCAGGGATCATTACAGTAGAACAGCCAAGACTTGAGCCCAAAGACGTCTTACTTCAAGTTCATGTTCTTTCCATCTGCTCACGAGCAATCTTCAGCCCCTGTAGGGCCCCCAGCGATTTGCACAGGCCTTTCATGGCCAGCATCCCCCCGATTCTCATGAGCACTGTGAATTAGGAGTAAGGTGAGCATTGCTTTTGTCATGTTACTGATAAGGAAGTTTCAGCATTTTTAATTTTCAGGAAGAGTTACTGACTTTAAATCCTATTCTTGCCATTCTTCGCTCATGAACTTTAAACCCCAGGCTGCTAACTACACAATGCTCTGAGATCTGGCCACGAGCACAGTAAAACTACAGTCTGATCCCCGTGGGTTTAGGAAGAGGTGGGAGAAGATGCAGCTGGTTTTGTTTTTGTCATTTTTGTTGTTGTTGCCTGGGACCATGGGGCCTGTGATAGTCCAGTGAGGCAATTCGGGATTGTCTAGAGTCCAGTACCTCTGCCCTGTGTCCCATGCCACTGCTCTCTCCTAAAGTGACCCAACAAGAACATTGATCTAATTTGAGAAGGCAGTGGATGAAGGCATGTCTGTGGTCAACCAAAGTGAAGGGCTTCTTTTTTTAAATTTTTATTTTATATTGGAGTCTAGTTGATTAATAATGTTGTGTTAGTTTCAGGTGTACAGCAGACTGATTCAGTTACACATATACGTGTACCTATTCTTTTTCAAATTCTTTTCCCATTTAGGTTATTACAGAATATTGAGTAGAGTTCCCTGTGCTATACAGTAGGTCCTTTTTGGTTATCTATTTTATGTAGAGTAGTGTGTATATGTCAATCCCTAATTTATGCCTCCCCTCTCACCTTTCCCCTTTGATAACCATAAGTTTTTTTTTGTAGTCTGTGAGTCTGTTTCTGTTTTGTAAATAAGTTCATTTGTATCATTTTTTTAGATTCTGCATATAAGTGGTATCATATGATATTTGTCTTTCTCTGTCTGACTTACTTTACTTAGTATGATAATCTCCAGGTCTATCCGTGTTGTTGAAAATGGCATTATTTCATTAGATTTTAAATGGCTGAGTAATATTCCATTATATATATGTACCACATCTTCTTTATCCATTCATCTGTCGATGGACACTTAGGTTGCTTCCATGTCTTGGTTATTGTAAACAGTGTTGCAGTGAACATTGGGGTGCATGTAGAAAGTGATGGGCTTCTAAAGTAAGAAAGAGAAGCAGCCAAGCTGGTTATGCAATTTACAGTAAGAGTGACAGGTAGAACTTGAGTGATGGAGCTACCTTCTAGGTCAGAATGTCTTTGCTTTCCAGATCCAGAGGGAGGCCGTGAAGGATGGAAGTCACGGGCTGGTGAAATCATGCAGTACTGTGGACCAACACATTCTACTAGTTCACTGACTTGCTCCCCATCTTTCTTTCTTAGAAACCCAGTGTGTCTTCATTTGAGCTTGGATGGAGCTTGGGGACTTGGGATTAACATGGTGGTCATTGACTCCTTCTGAATCCTTGGACTTACCTTTCATGTTTGTATCCTCAGGGCCTACAGAATTCCTGATGATATCAAGGGCTCAGTGCATGCTTCTGAGTGAATGAATTCCAGGACAGCCTGAGCACATACTGGGCATTTTCTTAAAAAACAAAGTTAGGATAAACTTTCTATTGTTTTCTTTGATTGGCCCAAATGTAGCTGTAGCAATCAAGTACATTGTATAGTGTGTTTTACTTTTTAAGGGACTAAGAATAGTGCCTGGGTTACTGAAGAAAAGCCATCACTGTTGTCATAGCAAAGGACCTTGGGCAGTTGTGACACATCTGTCTTCAATTAGACAGAATTTTCCTAAGCAGGGTCATCTCAGAAAGATGGATCAAAGGGTCGGGAGATCAAAGGGTCACTGTAGCTGCGTTTCTATTTCATAAAGCTAAAGACTGCAGAAAAGGGGCTTTTAGATTAAGCAACAATAATTAAAATGTATGTCTGGCTGGATGCAAGCCCCGGCACTGCTGTACGTGTCACTTCATGGATATGGCATTAGGCCATGTCTACTCATTGAGTTGGAAATGATCAGAGTGATTTTTCTTTAAAAAAAGTATCTTATTACTTCATTGTTTATGATCCCTCAGTGATTCATAAATGATCCAGGATTAAGTTAAGGGATCTTCGAGATCTTGGCGTATTTCTCCTTGGATTTATTCTGTATGGGACTCTCTGTGCCTCCTGGACTTGATTAACTATTTCCTTTCCCATATTAGGGAAGTTTTCAACTATAATCACTTCAAATATTTTCTCAGTCCCTTTCTTTTTCTCTTCTTCTTCTGGAACCCCTATAATTCGAATGTTGGTGCGTTTAATGTTGTCCCAGAGGTCTCTGAGACTGTCCTCTGTTCTTTTCATTCTTTTTTCTTTATTTTGCTCTGCATTAGTTATTTCCACTATTTTATCTTCCACCTCACTTATCCGTTCTTCTGCCTCAGTTATTCTGCTATTGATCCCATCTAGAGTATTTTTCATTTCATTTATTGTGTTTTTAATCGATGCTTGATTCATCTTTAGTTCTTCTAGGTCCTTGTTAACTGTTTCTTGCATTTTGTCTATTCTATTTCCAAGATTTTGGATCTGGGAAATAGAATCTTGGATCATCTTTACCATCATTATTCTGAATTCTTTTTCAGGTAGACTGCCTATTAACTCTTCATTTGTTAGGTCTGGTGGGTTTTTATCTTGCTCCTTCTCCTGCTGTGTGTTTTTCTGTCTTCTCATTTTGCTTATGTTACTGTGTTTGGGGTCTCCTTTTTGCAGGCTGCAGGTTCGTAGTTCATAGAATACCTATGTGCCTTCTCCAGTTTTAGCATCCTCTGCCCCGGGCTGCCTTCACGCAGTTCCTTGCAGGGTTACACATGCTCTTGCCTGCACAACGCTTGCACTTTCAACTGTTCCTGTGTCCTTAAAGGTGAAAAAACAGTAACAAATGTTTACTGATACTTAATATGGACCGGTTCCTCTTGTAAGCTCCTAACATTCATTTATTCATTTAATCCTCACAATAACCTCACAATATGTATAATTGCACACATTTTAGAGCAGAGGAAACTGAAACAAAGGATGGATAAAGTGGCATGTTCGGGAGATGAACTTCCCAGTCCAGCTCCAGAACCCACATTTAACAAGCAGACTTTACTGCTTCTCAAAGAAGAGAGAAAAGAGCAGCTGGTTCCTGCTCTCCCGTTCACACTTTGTGATTGCATGTCATTCAGATGCAATTAACATGTTCTGGGCACAAACACGTTCTCATGTATTGCTCATCCAGGATGCTGGGAGATAAGCATTATCTCCATTTTTCCCACTTCTCAGATCAGGAAACCACGGCTTAAGAGAGGCTCAGTGACTTTTAAGTGTTATTTGGGCCACAGAGCTATGATTCCGGGTCTATGTGATCCTAAAAGAAGTACTTGTAAATAGTAGTTACACTAGAAATACATGACAGATTTAATTTAGTTTGTGCAGATAAATTCTATTTACTTATACTCCCAACCCTAAAATGAACATTAAACATATTTACTGAGTGCCTACTCTAGGAGAGCTTAGTAAATCACAGTCTTGCCTACAAGGCAGGGAGGACGGTCACAAGGAGGGACCCTTGTAATATCGGTGGTTGACGTCACTACAGGTGTAAGCACAGGGCATAATGCGAGCATGAGGGAGAGGAGTCCAGTCTGTGGCATCAGGGATCTTCCTGAAATGGGTAATAATTTAGTTGAGTTTCAGAGGAACAGTTGAAGATTCCAGGCAGGAAGTAGGGCGCTTCAAGAAAAGGAATAGCATGCAGCAAAGTGATTCAGTTACACACATACGTGTATCCTTTCTTTTTCAGATTCTTTTCCCATATCGGTTATTACAGAATATCGAGTAGAGTTCCCTGTGCTATATGGCAGGTCCTTGGTGATGATCTGTTTTATATACCATAGTGTGTGTCTGTTAATCCCAAACTCATCATTTATTCCTCCCCCCACCTTTCCCCTTTGGTAACCATAAGTCTGTTTTCTATGTCTGTGAGTCTGTTTCTGTTTTGTAAATAAGTTCACTTGTAGCATTTTTTTTCCATTCCACCTGTGAGTGATGTCATATGATTTTTGTCTTTCTCTGACTTACTTCACTTAATATGATCATCTCTAGGTCCATCCATGTTGCTGCAAATGGCATTATTTCATCCTTTTTTTATGGCTGAGTAACATGAAAAAAATAAAATGGAAAATAAAAAGAAGAGGAAGAGCGTGAACAAGGCTCAGAGGTGAAGAACGGAATGGAGAGTCTTCTGATTAAATATGGGACAATTAACTCACATGCCTGCTTACAATCCCTCCCCCAAACCCACTAAAATTATAGAGAAATGGATACTTCAAAAGGTGTAAACCTGGGACTTCCCTGGTGGCTCAGTGGTTAAGAATCCACCTGCCAATGCAGGGGACACAGGTTCGAGCCCTGGTCCGGGAAGATCCCACATGCTGCAGAGCAACTAAGCCCATGCACCACAACTACTGAGGCTGTGTGCCACAACTACTGAAGCCCGCATGCCTAGAGCCCGTGCTCCGCAACAAGAGAAGCCACCACAATGAGAAGCCCGCGCACCACAAAGAAGAGTAGCCCCTGCTCGCTGCAACTAGAGAAAGCATGCGTGCAGCAACGAAGACCCAATGCAAAAAACAAAAGCAAGCAAACAAACAAAAAACAAAAAGATGTAAACCCACCTGAATAGAATATCAGGAGAGGAAACATAAATCACACTTTGTAGGTTGAAAGAAAATGGATGGGGGACAATTTTTTAGTAGAACTGACAAAATAACCATCCTAAGCCAGAAGTTGGGAGAGCTGTGAACTCTCCAGCTGATGTAAAATCTTCCAAAAAAAAAAAACCTTCAGAATACAGTGTCGGGCACCTCTGTTGAAATTTCTTTTATGAAGCTATTGAATCCCCATATTGTCTCATACCAGCTCCAAGGAAAATTGCCTCCCTGTCACCTGGCAATAAAGACTGAAGGTTTATCCCCTAGGGAAGCTTATCCTCTGACCCTGGGAGAGAGGGTACTAGGACTAGGGGCGAACCATGGGAGGACAGGAAAACTGGGTAAATATTTGCACACAGGGGGTTGAAACCGTGGGTCTTTTCCAATCTTTAGTTCCTGAAATCGTAGCAGCCAGGACTTCAGCCTCCAGGCAGTAGATTGCAAGATTCTTTTCTGGGAAATTTGACCACTTCAGACAGAAAGACGTAAAATCAATGAGATTGGGCAAATGCCCAAGTAAGCAGCTAAAAGGGGTGGAAGTCGTTGTCTCTGAGAGGGTGAGAAAAGGGGTACGTTGGACACCTCGTTGTTCCTCTATAATCTTCTGAGGAATAAGGTTGGAGACAGGAAGGGCAATCAGAGAGCATCCACAGTGGTCCAGGGGAGAGATGATGAAAGTCTTGACAAGGGCAGAGGACCAGTGATGGAGAGGAAGAGGCTGACTCAGAACCACCTAGAGGAGACACTGTGAGTGACTGTCAACAACTGCGGGGCAGGAGAAAACAAGAACGATCCCCAGTGTCTCATAGGGGAGACCAAGTGTTGCTACCAGCAGAGATGGAGATCTGGAGAGACTAAAGGAAACAGTGGGGGAGTGATGAGTTAAATTTTGGACTGTTGCATTGCTTCTGGAAAGAAGCATTGAATTTCCAGGGCAAGACCCAAAGCAATCTCTTTATCCTGTAGCACTGATCAAGGAAGTGCAGAGGTGACACGGACAACATCAGCCTGAGTTCTTGAGTGGAAAAAAAGCCCTGCCAACCCAAGTTGGATGTGCTGTGAGTGAGATTTTACCTTCGTTGTGTCAAGTTGCAGAGACTGGGACGCTATGATCTCAGCCTATGCTAACTGCTAACCAAAGAAAAAAATGAAATATAAACACTCCTCTCCAGACTCCTGAAATCATTGGTTTTATGATCCAATCCAAGTGTTTTCACTTCTCTGTGACTCAGTGATTTTACTTGTGAAATGGATGTACTACTTACGTCATCACTTTGGTTTGAGGTTGAAATTAGTTACTACATATAAAGCATTTAGAACAGTGCCTGGAGCATATTTAGTGTTTATTATTCTTTTGGTAATAATTATTACCATTATTAATATTATTCGTGTTATGATATTCTGATAGGAACAAATGTAAGGCCATCTTAAGCAGAGTAGAGTGGAAACCATGCAGTGTACAGGGGAGACCACTGAGCTTTCAGGTAGGTGAACCAGACTCTGGTCCAGTTCTATGGCTGGCTTTTGGGGGAATGTAATCCCCGGCTGGGCAAGAAGCTAACCTCTCCCTTCATCTGAAAGTGAGGAGTTCGTCCTGACGACTTTTGCAAGATCACACTGAATATTTCCCTGTGGCCAGCGTGGGATGCTGTAGAAGGGCTAGATGAGAGGAACAGGTGGAGGGTACATGTCACCATGTGCCATTCTAGGCTGGGATGGTGGGTGGGGAGACGGGCCTCACTCAAGACAGAGTGTGGTGTAGGTGCCCCATCAGTGTTTGGGGACAAAAGGCTGGAGGCTCTGTATTTATGCTAAGGTGTCACTTTTTTGTGTTGCTATGAACTGCTTTGGTTCTAGACACCTTCTCTCCCAGCTCTTTTCAATCATACACAAAGGTGAGGGCATGGAGAGGGAGCACAGTGAGAGAGGGATTTGTAACTTCTTAAAATTTGATGACCTGTCCCTTTAAATATTTTTCTTTTATTTAAAAAAGAGATGAGGCTAGTGTTATTTTACATCAGATGTTCCCTATATGATCTGGGGGCCTTTCCAAGCTGTAATGAACAATTGTGAGCAACAAAGGAAGCAATTATGGCCGTCGCCCTGTCAGATACATTTAAGATGTGATTTATCAGTGTCAGCCGACTTGAAGTCTGCTTCTCCTCATCTTCTACCCACAAGTAAAGGTGCCATAAGCAGTTCTGAGCCACTTCTCCTACTTCCAGGTTTTATGTCCGAGTATCACTCATGCTTCATTCATACCTGGCACTGGTCCTAGAAGGATTTAAGTTGGGAGGCCAAAACAAAACAACAGTTCTAAAAATAGCATCCCAAACAGCTCCAATACTATTAAAACTTGGAGGACTGTTTTTGAACACTTTTGTTACTGACCAGGGTTCTTGGCCTTCCTTAATCAATAGAAATTGATAAGATGCCAGACAAGAAATTCAGGCAAGACTTTACTGGGGCTCCTGCTGCAGTATGGGGGAGCGAAAGCAAGTAACACGTTCCCTTGCTTGCTCCCCGAGGTGGGGGCAAGCTGGCTCCTTATATAGGGTGAGGGTAGGGACGGGTCCAGAGGTTAGGCCAGAGGGGCAGCTTAGGTGGTTTGCCCACCCCTTTGGAGGTGTTGTATGCAGGGGGCATGCGCAGCACCCTGCTTTTGCTCCCAGCTCTCTGGAAGTGGCAGTTGGGTTTTTGGTCTTTTCGTATCTTGTCCATAATTTGCCCCACCTGCGTGTGCATATGCGCAACTATTTTTAGTCCCTTATAGTTTCTTTGTATTTTGTTGCTGGAGGAGTCATTTGTCCAGGTGCGAGCACTGCAGCAGAGGGCCCCAGGTCCCATCGCAGTCTGTCTCACTTTGTGCTGGACTCTATGCTCAGCGGATGATGACCATCATAACATTGATTCCTCCGGCATCCATGGGCCATAAATACCATCCATCCCGTTTTTTGTTTGTTGTTGTTATTGTTGTTTTTTTGTGGTATGCAGGCCTCTCACTGTTGTGACCTCTCCTGTTGCAGAGCACAGGCTCCAGACGTGCAGGCTCAGCGGCCATGGCTCAGGGGTCCAGCCGCTCCACGGCATGTGGGATCTTCCTGGACCGGGGCACGAACCCGCGTCCCCTGCATCGGCAGGTGGACTCTCAACCACTGTGCCACCAGGGAAGCCCCATCCCGTTTTTATGTACAAAGAAACTGAGGCTCAAAGAGACGTGTTGACTTACTCAACTTCGTCTGTTTTGGATTCAGCTCTGAGTCCATTAACTGCTCTTAACCTCTGTTCCATCTACACTGGATCACATTCTATGGACATGGGCTTGACTTTGGGCAACTTACATGACTATTCTATGCCTCAGTTTATTTGTCTTTCAATAGCCATCTCAGAGTGTACAATGAAGATTAAATAAATTTTAATAAAATATGATACTTAACACATATAAATACTCAATAAGTGGCTTTTATCTCTGTCCTTTCTCACCTTCCCCCTCAGTGTCTTCCTTCTTTTCATCTACATGTATGGAGCCCTTATCCATATAAGTCAGATTTCCCACACTACAAAGGCACCCTTTTTTCAGCTTTTGCCCTAGGACAGAGAAGCTCTTATTAGCCAGACATCTGAACAACTCAGCCTCTTCTGCTTGAGAAAAAGCAGAATTGACTGCATTAAACCTAATGCACAGAACTAGCTTTTAAAAATAGTATAGCATATCATGATGTTTGTCCAAACAGCCCTGTTGCAAGGCACACTGCAGAATCAGGTGATTGCGTATCTGTATTTCCTGCAAACAAATCTGTTGCATACCTTGGATAATTTTAGCAGCAGAATTAACTTTCAATTTGTTGACACTTTACCAAGGAGAAAAAGTAGAGAAAAATGAGACATCAAAATTAAATTAGCTCCCGATACTGATATTCTAACCTTAATATCCAGCACACAGTGTCCACACACCCATGGAGCCAAGAGTTAATCAAATTCCTAATAATAAAATATTTTTCTTCAGGTTGAACGGATTACTCATCAGCAGATGAAACTGGTGGGAGAAATACCCAGTGTCTTCAAATACACACAGGAAAATAGACATATATCAGCTGCCACTCTCCATTTGCTTTAGGAAATGTCCCAGTTTGGGGGAGCATGTTCTCTGCAGGCAAAGTCCTTTGTAGGTCTTGGTCTTTGAAGATGTAATGTGGTCCCTGCCCTCAAGGTTTCCATGGTATGTTCTAGACACCAACAAGAAAAATTCCATCACTGAGTGTTCAAGCTGTAATAGGAGGTCAAGGGAATGAGGACATGTGTATGTCCTGGGCATGTAGGAAGTCTTCTCAGTGGAGGGGATGATGCTGTGAGGAAGAAGAGACCAGTTCAGGCAGTGAGCAGTGTTAGCTAGCTCACTTTCCTAAAAACGAAAAGGGTGGAATGCAAAGGGTTTCCCCCTGGTATGAGGAGTCTCCTAGGCTGCCTCCACTCTGCCAAAACTGGGGAAAGGAACATTTTAACTCTTCTCATCGCTTAGGGCATTTTGGATAATCAAAGACTTTCCTTTATCAAAAATAAAAATCTCTACTTGCCATTCTGTGGTCTAATTGTCTAGTGTCCTTAGGACCTGCCCTTTTGTTCTGCAACATTGCTGTCTCCTTAAACCTTAAATCTCCAGAGTGGGACCATCCTAGACCTGGATATTTCTGTATCAGGAGACTTTTCCTCCTGAACTACTTCCTTGAGCCTGGCTCAATAGCACTATCTCCCTCCTTCTGGAATTAAGGGCAAGAATGATGACTAAGCTTTGAGGTTTTAAGCTCAACTGATATCCTGAGATTCACCATCAACCATCTATTACAATTTCCTTCCAAAAAATCCTACTTCCTGGACTCCAGGCCATCCAGACTCCAACCATGTTCATTCAAGTAAAGACTTTCTGTTTTCTGAGCTGACTTAATCCATAGTCTTGTCTTTCATGAACTTGCCTTCCCCGTGTGTCCCACTCTGCCTGTCGTATTCTTTTATATTGCAAATTAGGTTATCAGTGCCTCTAGGAAACAAGAGAACTCGCTTACTGACTCTTTGGACACTGATTATTTATTTATTTATTATTTTTTTTACCAGTGGAATATTACTCAGCCATTAAAAGGGACGAAATTGGGTCACTTGTAGAGACGTGGATGGACTGTCATACAGAGTGAAGTAAGTCAGAAAGAGAAAAACAAATATCATATATCAATGCATGTATGTGGAATCTGAAAAAATTGGTGTAGGCGATCTTATTTACAAAGCAGAAATAGAGACACAGACGTAGAGAACAAACGTATGGACACCAAGGGGGGAAAGGGTGGAGGGGTGGGATGAATTGGGAGATTGGGATTCACATATATACACTATTGATACTATGTATAAAATAGATAATTAATGAGAACCTACAGTATAGCACAGAGAACTCTACTCAGTGCTCTGTGGTGACCTAAATGGGAAGGAAATCCAAAAAAGAGGGGATATATGTATACGTATAACTGATTCACTTTGCTGTACAGCAGAAACTAACACAACATTGTAAAGCAACTATACTCCAATAAAAATTTTTGAAAATAGAGTCAATATAGGAAGTTTAAAAAAATAATAAGAGACTTCCCTGGTGGCACAGTGGTTAAGAATCTGCCTGCCAATGCAGGGGACACAGGTTCGTGCCCTGGTCAGGGAAGATCCCACATACTGCGGAGCAACTAAGCCTGTGCACCACAATTACTGAGCCTGCGCTCTAGAGCCCGCGAGCCACAACTACTGAAGCCCACCAGCCTAGAGCCCGTGGTCTGCAACAAGAGAAGCCACCGCAATTAGAAGCCCGTGCACTGCAACGAAGAGTAGCCCCTGCTTGCCGCAGCTAGAGAAAGCCCGTGCCCAGCAACAAAGACCCAATGCAGCCAAAAATAGATTTATATATAATAATAATAATGATAAAAACTGATAATTTTTGACATTAGTCTGATTTCATCTCCCTCTCTGAGTCCCAGATCTTGACTTTGAAGGTCAAATTCATTCCTGCATTTGCATGTATAAGATGATCATCCATGAGCAAAAGGACTGGCCACATGGATGAACTGATCACATAAGAAGGCTTTAATAAAATGATTAACTTCCACCAAAATATTTGAGGAATGTTCGGGAAATCCAATTACTCATCCTTTAGTTTATGTCTCAATTCACTGGTCACACTTTTTAGTTTAAGATCTTCTGTACTGAGACCATCACCCCATTCCCATACCATCACATTTAGACTTTCTCAGGTAGCTCTTTGAGCCGTACCATGGTCAATAATTCATATCCTGGAATATGGGAAATCATCAATTAAGTATTGGCACATTCATTTTAGAGCTAAGAAATATGTGCCATGATAACACATTGCCCCAGTGGTGTCAAATTCTGAACTTCATAATAATCCTTCTTATTCCAACTGTATCTGTTTGTAAAAATATAGGTTCAAAGCCACATATTTAAGCTCCTTGGAGGCAGATATAGTCTGAAATTCTTTATTTAAATTTTTTTGAAAGTAATGAATGGGTATACTATATCACATATACTCCAAGGGGTCTGGGAGAGCACCCTGCCATTAAACACAGCAATATTTTTGACACAAACTTATGAATGTTGACACAAGTAGGATGAATAAAGATTATAAAAAGCCTAGCCTCTTGCCAGGCCAGATTAGGTATTGCCACTAAATGGGCCCAGGTCAGGTTAAATTGTTCCACTAAATAGTTTTACCAAAAGCTTCAGATTTCAGAAATGTAGCTATGGGATTTTGGACTGTATTATCGACATTGTCATTGCTAAAACAATTTATGTTGTACTGAGCTCTTTACGGTTAACCTGTATTGTTCCATTGATTCCTCATGAGATGGTGGTATTGCCATAGTACTGATGAGGATACTAAAGTTGAAAGGACGTAAATGTCCTCATGAACATAATTATAGGCAGAGCGATGATTTGAACTCTGGACTCTTTGACTTCAAAGCCAGTAGTCTGGTCACTGTACCATAGAGCATAACCTACACTCTGCGAATCTCAATTTTGAGTGGTTCTCACTTCAGAGGATTTTTGTCCTGGGCTAGAGCTATTTCCTTAAGGTAAGAGGATTATGGTTTTCTCTTCTGACAAAGAAATGGAAGTAAAAGTCTTCTTTAAATAATCACTATAGTACAACATTCACAAATATGTCATTTACAACTCAAAATCTAACCACCAAAACGTCATTTAGTTGGTTCCTTATCTGCCCAACTGTTAGGATCTGCCAGTAATATTCCTTAATATTTAGATAACCTCTCCTGGCTACCATTTTGTTCATTCATTCATTCAACACTTATTTTTTTAAGTATCTAATATATGCCAGGCATCATTTGAGGCACTGGAGATACAGCAGTAAGCAAAACAGACAAAATCCCTGCCTTCATGGAATTTTTGGTGGGGGGAGAGATAATAATTAAAATAAATGTGTGCGTGTGTGTGTGTGATTAGATGTTGAAATGTTATAAAAACTTAAAGCAGGGAGGAGGGGGATGCAGGGGGTTGTAACTGTAAGTCATGTATTCTTGGAAAGCCTCATTGAAAATGTGACATTTGGAAGAGAAGCAAGTGCCGAGCCCCTAAGGGAGACGTGTACTTGTAGACTTTGAGAAATAGTAAGAAGGCCAATGTGGCTGAACAAAATGAGAGGAAAAATGAGATACTGAGAGCTGAGGAAGGTAGCACCAATTCTGCAGGACCTGGTCAAATGTCGTGCTTCTACTCTGAGTGAAATGGGAGCCTTTAGATGGTTTTGAGTAGAATGATATCGGCCTGCTGGGTTAAGAAGAGAGTAAAGGAGCATGAGGGCAGAATCAGGAAGGCAGTGGAGTGAATCTGTCCCGACCCACCTGCCTGACTCTTCATCCTGCAGGTAGAACATAGAGGGAGCTGGCTTTAAGTCTGGATCTTGAGTGAATGTTTCCTCCCCAAGTCTCCCCCAGATATCCACAGCTGGGGAGATCAGATACGTCAAGGCAACACAGGAGAGTTAGGATCTAAATTACCTAACTATGAACTATGATTATGAACTATGATTTCATTCATCATACCCCAAGTCTTGGTCCATAAACAGAACCAAACTTGGATTTCCAAGCCAGCACTCAGAGTCAAGTTTGGATGAGATGAAAAGAGGTCTTATGAAGACTTTGCATTGTCCAAAAAAGAAACACAAAGCAAATTAGAAACTAAAGGAAAGTCTTCATTTTATAGATAAAAAATGGAAGAGCTCTTAATATGCAAAGGATATGAATTGAGAGTTTACAGAAAAATGTCCTTAAACATGAAAAGATGCTTTAGCATCACTCACAATGAGACACATAGAAGTTAAAATTGTACTTACTATTTTTACTCACCATATTGTCAAAGATTGAAAAGGTAAGTTAATGTACTCTTTGGTAAAACTGTAGGGAAACAGACCCTTTCACATATTACTTGTAGAAATGCAGAACCCCACACGAAGGGCAATGTCTATCAGAATTATAAATTCATATGCTTTTTGTTCCAGAAATTCTACTTCTGGGGATTTATCTTATAGTGTTAATTAGTCATGTATAAGATGATTTAAGCATTGGATTATTAACTACAGCATTGTTATGCATACAACATTGTTGTACAACAATTAATCATGATACTTTCATGCAACCAAATTCTAGGTTGCTATAAAAGAGAATGAGAAAATGCTCATGTGGAAATACCTCTAAAATATAGTAGTACATTTGAGAAAGCACTTATGTAGCATGGTATCTTTTTGTGTAAAGATGAAGAAAATCAAGAATATATATTTTCATTTGCTTTTTATGCATAGGGATACTCTGTAAATATACATAAGAAACTATTAATTGAGGGTACTTGTTGGGGAGGTAGGGACAGGGAAGAAAGACTTTTCCCTGTAATACTTTCATATGTTTGATTTTGAACAAATGTAATAGATGACTTATTCACAACTAATTAACTATATAATTAAGTTTAAAATGCAGCACTCAATTTATATCTGCTATTATAATTATTATTAGTAACATTGATATTAATATCAGATACCCTGAATTCTAGTCAGACTCTGATACAAGCTGACTGTTGCATTCTGGCAAATTCTCCTAGCTAGTCTAAACTTTCCTAATTCATAAAATGTTAATTTCTGAGGGCACTCACTCATTTAACATCATAGTGACAAGAAATGAATGGGCATTTGAAGAACAGCACTACATTAATGTAAAGTATTGCTTTTTCTTCATTTTAGAGATGAGAAAAATCACAATGTAGAGGAATTAAATAACTTGCGTGGAGTTCCAAATCCAATGGGTGTCAGAACTGGGATATGGACCCATGACCTCTGTGATTCCAGAGTTCCTGGTGATACCACTACCTGAGGGATACTGTCTATCCTAAAAAAGTCTGATCAAGCATCAGAGGCCAGCACCAAGTAAAAGATAGAGGCCACTGTTCGGGGCTTCCTTCCTGCCTTGGTCCTGCTCGAATTGGAAGACAGACAACCAGCCATTGTCAGGAACAGCCCTGTTAGGTTTCTGTGTCTTCCTACTGGTCATGCCAATTTATTGACCATGTCATCAAGGGCAGTAGGGCCCATACTTGAATAGAACATGGATTTAGTGGGGTTTTTTTTTCCTTGAATTGAATACCTATGTTTTAAGCGGCTTCCTGTTTCCGAATCAGACAAAACATTCCTAGAACTTAAATGACGCCTTAACCGTGCTGGGCAATGTAGATGTCACTTAGAAGTGACAACACCTGGGTGTCTAGCCATATCTGAAAGGGATGTACCATTTATCAAAATGGCTTCCAAACTGCTCTGTTTTGTGTAAGCACAGCCCACAGGTACTCACCAGTGTCGAGGCTGGGTGGTGTGGGGAATGCATGTGAGAGTGGCCACAAAGAAAAGGGTTTGCTTAGCTTCCACTGGAAACTCCAGAATAATTTTCTGGTGGTGAGTGAAGGCCCCTGTGTGCTGTGATCCTTTGCAGGGGCGGCTTGTTGATACTTTTTAATCTCAGCCTCCAGCATGTTGTGGAAACCAGCATATGATTAAGTTCCTGATTGCTGCAGGGTTGTTTTAGGACTTTTTTTTCCATTTTAATTTTATTTTAAAGCTGGGACATTGCAAGCCTCTGTAAACAAAGTAATGGATCGATTGCTATCAGCAGTTCTTGTGAGAGGGCAGAATAATTTGATGGATTCCGGACAATAGGAAAAGAATAGTGCAAGCAAGTTGAATAAATTAACGGACATTATTATCAGCGGAAATGGAGACCCCTACAGGTGTGCTTAAAGGGGCTTCTTGCTCTGAGGCTGCTACATGTCTCAGGCCGTGTGGAGTCGATCATGGGTAGAAGTTTCTCATTTACAATCTCTAGTCCATTTTTGAGTCTTCTTGCTTTTGTAATTAGACTCTTCCCCTGTACTACAGGTGGCAGAGATTTTAAATGGTTCTTTGTTTATTTTTAATTTTCATCAAGCCACTAAATGTTAGTGCTAGGAGAAGATGCTTCTGTCTTCTTGTACCCTGACTCCCTTCTGTGAGAAACAGAGACTCTGAATCCCAGAAAGGAGAAGAGATTTACTCAAGGTTACCACTGCTTGTTGTCAGAACCAAGCCTTAGGTTCAAGTTTTCCGCCTTCACGTTCAATGCTCCATCACTCACATTGCCCCCCAGGTGTTATTTAGGTAACTGTAACACGAACGCCATTGTAGTTGTGACCTCCTCCTGAACTTCCTGCTTCCTCCCTCTTTACTTTCTCATCCACCTTCCACATCGCCTCCTCTTTGAATTCCTCCACACAACTTTTGTCCTTAACAGGACCAGAGAGTCTTGAACCAGAGTTCAAAATTCTTTGATATTTATTTATTGTTGACTATTTTGATTACTAGCTGTACTCTGACTTTTAGATGCTATATATACCACTGCATGGTTGTTCCAATATCCAAGTATTCATCATGTGTTTTCTAAACTCCAGCCAGAACTTTCTACTCCTGTGCAGAGTGTTAGGTTGGCTAATGATCTTACCATAGTTGTGAATACCCACTACCCACAACATTGAGTAAAATCTTACCTGGCTTTCAAGATGCTTGTTAAATGGCATTTCCTTTATGAAGCTGTGACTGTGACCTCCACATCCCTAGCCTTCCTGTGCACAGTCTCCTTTACTTTTTCTGTTTCTGAGATGACCCTGGAATCCACATGTTGAAGATGATAGAGCCACAAGATGGAAAGAACCTGGGTGCCTGAATCACCACCACTTGAAGGAGATTTGTCCTTAGTCAGAACATCCATTTAGGACTTTACATGAGTAAGAAATAAGTTTCTACTTTGATAGTCACAGAATGTTAGGGTTTACCTTAACTACTATAAGACAACAATAAACAATAGAACAATGGAATAAGAGTTAAACAAGAACTGACTTCAGAAGGCAGGGTAGGGAATTATCTGACCAAGGACTATGATTTGCTCAAGAAATAGTGAATTATCCTCTTTATCTAGGGCAGGAGCCTGTATCTGATGGTGCATGGTCCACATTTGACCCACCATCTGTTTATGAATAAAGTTTTATTGGAAGGCAGCTACCCTCATGTGTTTATATGGATTACCTAGGGCTGTTTTCCTACTACAACAGCAGAGTAGAATAGTTGGGATGGAAGCTATAGTCCATAATGCTGAAAATATTCATTATGTGGCCTTTTAGAGAAAAAGTTAGCCACTCCCCTCCTCTAGAGTTCTGTAGCTGTGCAGGAAAAGGAAAAAGAAAGGAAACAGAAAATAGGACTCTTGATGCCCCGAAGGGATTTGAATTTTACTGTTCTGTGCCCCACTCCCCATTCCATCCATAACCGAGCGTGGTAATAGTACCTACCTCTTGGGGTTCTCTGAGGACAACATGAGTTAATGCATGGAAGGTGGTTAGAACAGTGCTTGGGATGCCATGGGCAATTGAGAAATGTTAACTATCAATATTACCTTGAAACAAAAAAGGAAAAATCAAATAATTTGTAGCAGATGTGTTCCAAATCATATATTCATTGTAAATTGATTACTTTGGCTTTAGCCAAAAGTGGGGTTAGAAATTTAGGTGGAAGGAGAGGCTGCTTATAGAACCTCTTCAATGTCTTCTTTCTTTCCCAAGTAGTCTCTTAGATGAGCTTTACTTAATTATTTGCTGGTTAAACAGCACCTAGCTATTCTTCTTAAAATACACTGATGATGTGTAGAGCAGTCTTGAAAGACCTGAGCTGACCATCTGCTCTCCGTACGCTTGCATACCTCGGCCTGCGAGGGGAGACTTTATGCGTCTTAAGAAGCCCTTGTATTTGTACCAGTTGTCCTTGTTATTGTATTTATACATTGAATTAATTGCCATGTAAATGACGAAATGTGAGTGCAAAGATGAAGAGAGTCATTTCTATGAACACAAATGTAAATGCTTTGGGAAGAATTTGATGAAAGTGAGTTGTTTAAAAATGATAGTTAAATCAGTAAAAATTGGGGATAAAAAAGTAAAAACAGATCCAGAAGTGTGTATTCATATTGCTTTCTGAGTGTCTTTACATTTTTACTCTACTTTCAAGAAACTTATGTTGGAAATCAAAGATATACATTGCGAGTAGGATTTATGCAGAAAAGACCAGGAGGATCTGCAGTGAATCAGGGACCCTTCTTCAATTCAACGACTTGGTTGTACATCTGAACCTTGGCAAACAAGGCCTGTTTTTACGTTTTAAGTCAACACAAAATGCTTGAATTATGTATGCATCATTTTTATGATTCTCTTTAACTGAGTCCTTTGATTAATTAGCCCACTATGATAGCCCAGTTGTATTGGCTACAAGGGCTTCTAATGAATGTTGAGACTCCTTTAAGCTGCTGCTCTCTAAGAGTTCTGCCCTCAGTTGGAGCTCCTTCTCTGCACCCCGAGACCCCTAACACGGACACACCTCTGCTAGCACAGCTTCAGTACCTCCTGCTCATGTGAAATACTTGGAGACAGGACTCAGGCCTTCACTTTTCTAGTTCCGTGTTAATTCTCTTCTCTGCACATCAGCCAGTCCGAGGATTTACATTATAAAGCTGTTCCCTGAGCACCTTCTATGGTTCCTCTTAAATTACCCATTCGTCTCTCTTAGGATAAAAATCTGACATTCTTACCATGGCCTAGGAGGTGCTATGTGACCTGCCCTCTGCCCCTCTCCAGGGTCACCCCCTACCACTGTGTTCTTTCTCATTCTTATGCAACCTGTGGATTGCTGTTCTTCAAAGACCCCCCAACAGGTTCTAACACTGGGGGCTTCACTGCTCTCTCTCTACCTAAACTGCCCTCTCCAGAGCTTCCCATGGCGTGCTTTTCGAGGTCATTAAGTTTAAACTCAAAGACCACTTCTGCAGAGAAGGCGTTCCTGTTCTCCCCCTATCTTAGGAAGCACCCGCCTCCCATCAGTCTCTGCCATCACCTTTGGGGTATGAATAGATCTAAGTATTAGCTGAAATGGTATTACTTATTTGTTTGCTTGTGTTCCCCTCCTACTCAAGTAGGAGCTCTATGACAGCAGAGAATTTTTTAAAAAAATCTGAGCTTGCTGAGTGCCCAGAACATGCCCAGCACAGAGTAGGTAGACAATGATTATTTGCTGAAAGAATAAACTGAAGAAACAACGTTTATTAGATGTGGATGCTTTGATTTGAGTGGCTATTTTTTCCCTCTTTAAATGTATGCAACACATTCTTGGAAAGAGAACACAGGAGAGTGAATATAAGTCAGATGATATATGGGAAACTGAGAAAATAAAAAGGCCAAACTGCTGAGCTACTGAATAGTGAATGTTAAGGGGAACTTTTTTATTTTTAATACCTTTATTTCCTGGAATAGAAATAGAATATCTTCGTTTGGAAAGGAAACCCCAGTGGAACTTGCAAAACACGAAAGAGAATTGCTTTGCCTTTTAGGGTTTTGTTTTGCTTTGCATTGCTTCAGTGTATGAAAAGAGGATTCTGTGCATGTTTATTAAGTCAGTGTTTGTAATAACATTATCCTTAGGGCAGTGAGGGAGAGATTGGAAACATTAGAAAAGGGCATTGGGCAAGAAAAGCTACTAGTTTTTCAGACCTACTCTGTGCTCATTGCTTTACAGTAGTTATAATAGTGGCTGAAATTGATTGAGGAATTCATCATTGTCTTGTGTTACATGCATTATCTGATTTGGTCCTGTTTAATCTTTATGGTATCTGAATAAATCAGTACTGTCATCATGATTTTGTTGATGATGAAACTGACTAAAACTATTTCACTTGCCAAGTCACATGGGTTGTAAGATCCTCTGCTTGTCATTCGCACGATTGGTGCCCTGATCGAGGCTTCCTGTCCCCTCAGAGGTTCTGTAATAGCTCTTTGAGCTGATCTACTTGCCTCCAGACTCCTTTTCTTCCAACCCTTTCTCAAGACTGGACCGTCAGCATGTCAGTGGGTGGTCGGGTGCGTTCTCGGATTGCTTCTGACCGACCAGCTTCAGGACACGTGATCCTGCTGGTGTCCAGGCCCCCAGAGGACCTCTGCAGTGCAGCAGAGAGAGCTTGAGCCTTTTAATTAGAGAGATCAGGGGGAACATTGACAAGCTGGAGGACAGGGCATGAGCCTTGTTCATCTCTGGATTCCCAACACTTGCCATGATGCCAGCAGGAACAGAGAACATATCCTGTAATTTTTAACTTTCCCATTAACCTGTTATTTTACTTTATCTCTCAAAAATCCTCTTATAACTCTTGTGGATATATCTGTCAGGCAAGCAATAGCCATTTGGAAAAAGCTAGTAATGGCACATATTGTGGCTAAAAATAGTGTATTCTTTCCATAAAGCACTTCATAGACCATAGACCAGAGGGTTAGACTCTCTCACTTTCCTCATGTATAAGATGGAGATAATCATACTTACCATATGAGATTTCTGTGGGGTTCAGTGAATTAATGTGCAAAAACCCTGAATGTAGTACCAAGATTATAATGAGTACTTAACAAATGTTAGCAAAAGTTATTAAAGTTCTTACAAAAACCTTATGAGGAAATCATTATGCATATGCCCATTTTATGGATGCTATCACTGAGACTTGGGAGGTTAAGGAAACAGAAGTCCTTCGGTTTGTACTGGTATCTGTCTCCAGCCCCGTAGGATGTTGAGTCCTCCAGAGGACATTTGACAGCGTCTGGAGACATTTCCGATTGTCACCACTGGTGGGTGGTGATATTGGCATATAGTATGTAGAGGTGTAGGATGTCCTGAACATCCTCCAATGCACAAGACAGACTCTACAACAAAGAATTAACCTGCCCCAATGTCATTGGAGCCAAGGTTGAGAAATTGTGCTTGGACCAATGATCAATTAAATTGATTCACCACAACACTATAATCACAATCTAATAACCATAGAGCAGGCACTCATAGGTAGCACTGCAAACCTTCATGCCCAGGGGATCTGATCAACCTCAGCTGACTGCAATCTGGTGTCATTAGCAAAGATGATTCAATCAGACCAGCCAGGGGCACCAGCTTGTTTTTCTAAGCAATAATGAAACTCCCGGTAACCGTGTCATAATTGGAGGAGAACAATTCTATTTAGATCACAACCCCAAGATTATCCTTTGTGATATTTGTCACACCTATAATTCATTAATCCATTAAGTTGTCTCTTAAAATGTCATCTTCTTTTTACAATGTAAAAACTCTGGTGACAGGGACTGTGCTGGGCTTGTCCACTGCTTCTCCATAGCTCCTGGCAGAGGGTCTGGATGACAGTAAGTCTAAAATAGATCCAAGCTAGAGATATACTCATATAAATAAAGAAGCAAATGATCCAGGCCAGCAACTGGAAATATAAAAACAGGGTCTAGAGCCCAGGACAAAAGTTTGTGCTATTTAAGATGTGTTAGACAGTATAGAATGTTTAAAGGATTTGAAGTCCAATGTTCATTCATTCATTCATTGACCAGATATGCATTCAGAACCCACAATGTGGTAGGTGTGGTGAGATTGCAGGCATGTAGCCAAGAATCCGGAGATGGGCCTGGTTTGACCACCTCCTAGCTCTGTGAATTTATGTAACTGCTCTGCATCTTAATTTTTCTCTATAAAACAGGTAAACAGTCATTGCAATGAGATTGCTAAGATGATTGCTAAAAAGATCATGATAAGGTTAGATGCAGCTTCTGGGCATAGAAGGTATTCAATCAATGGGTAATCATACATGGTGGCTTTAAAACATGTTCACACATTCTGTGACACACCATCCATTAAGAGGCATCTCTGTCCCTCCCCTTAAACCTAGGCAGGCTTGGGGGTTCCCTTGGCTAATAGAATGTGGCAGAAGTGACGCCATGTGACATCTGAGACTGGGTTGGGAAAAGCCAAACCGCAAGCTTAACAACCTTGTAGAGAGACCAGAGAGGGCGAGAGAGAGACAGAGAGAGAGACAGACAGAGGCAGAGACAAAGGGAGGCCCGAGGAGCCCCAGGTGTTCCAGTCCAAGTGTGAGTGAAGATGCCTAGGAGCCCGACACAGCCTGGCTGCAGACACATTTCCTGCTCCCAGGGCATCAAAGAGGGAAGGGGAAGGCGATGGGGAAGGTATTTTGGAAGCTGAGTCTAGAATGCTATATTGAAGTCAGATTTTTTTTAAGTCTTATATGTTGTATTCTGAAGATTGTTCAAGAATTGGGACTTTTGCCTAGGGGGGTGGAAATACAGTAAAAGTTTGAGAAGATTCAAGAGACTACAAACCATGACTTCAATATTTTATCCTGTAGAATTCAGGTTAATTACAGGTTGTATGGAGTAAAGTGGAGTAAAGTATCCTTACATGATCTACGCTGAGGAAAGGAGCTGGATGCCCGTCAAAACCACGTAGTATACACGCAGTTGTTTTATTTTTATTGTTCTAGAAATAGACTATTACTATTCCCCTAAACTTTTTAAAATTGAAGTATAGTTGATGTACAATATTATATAAGTTGCAGGTCTACCATATAGTGATTCACAATTTTTTAAGGTTATACTCCATTTATAGTTATTATAAAATATTGGCTATATTCCCCATGTGGTACAATGTATCCTGTAGCTTATTTTATACACAGTCGTTTGTACCTCTTACACCTCCCTACCCCTATATTCTTTTGCCTCGCTTTATTCTTCCAATAAAAATGTATAAAATGTAATTAGAAAACATTTCAGACAGCCACTTCTTATTAATGGTGAAAGCAGCTATTTTAACCACTACCCAAAGATTAGTTTCTTTTTTTTTTTTTTTTCTTTGTGGTACGCGGGCCTCTCACTGCTGTGGCCTCTCCCGTTGCGGAGCACAGGCTCCGGACGCGCAGGCTCAGTGGCCATGGCTCACGGGCCCAGCCGCTCCGCGACATGTGGGATCTTCCCGGACCGGGGCACGAACCCGTGTTCCCTGCATCGGCAGGCGGACTCTCAACCACTGCGCCACCAGAGAAGCCCTAGTTTCATTTTTTAAAAAATGGAACCTATTTCCCATTTCTTCTGTTATAAAAGAGAGCAAGAAAAAAGAACAATGTCGAGAGATGAAGCCAAAGATTTTCCTGGGGTCATGATCTTCCCCTCAGCAATCAAGCGTTTGGTCGCGTATTAGGTATCAGGGGAAACCACAGATGTCCGCATCAGAAAAGCAATCTTTCCTCCCAGTATTTTGACATTTGACTCCACCTTCTGACCTTTGGATAATGTTCCAGTGTGATCTGATGTCATCTACCATTGACAGTGTTTATTTTTACTTCTTTCTTGCAGGAGAGAAAACGCTATTCTGGGTTTAAGACTGTCTGCTTCCCACCTGATGGGGAAGCGGTTGCCTCCACCAGCCCGCAGAGGGTTGAAGGAGCAGGGTTTGTGCAAAACAGCAGACACTCAGCTTCTCCGGCTCCTTGAATTATTGATGGCAGGCTTGGCACTGGGCTAGCAACGCCTGGAGCTGTTACGGCTCTGGGCTAGAGGAGCTGTGTTTCAGAGCCAGGCACATGACTTACTGGAGCCAGAGCTGGGGGTGCCCTGCCCTGCGGAAAACCCTTGGCGTTGAGCAGGGAGGGCTCTGCATCCGAGAAAGCCGTATGGAATGTGCGCTTTGGTGGTAGGCACCGTTGGGGCTCTGGGAAGCCAAGAGCTCCACGTGTGTTCATTCATTCACTGATTTATTAAATCCTTGGGGCACAGAGGACAGATATGGGCTCGATGTCAATTGTCACTGGTTAGTTGTGTGACACAGTGGGGGTCCTTGAACCTCTCTGAAAATTAGAAGTGACCCCCAAATTACTGAGTCACCATTATACGCCTACTGTTGGGATTGGAAGGTCAGCGGATGCAATGCCTGTCTTCTAAACCAGCTGAGGAATGACAGAAAGAAATCTAGATCGGGATGGGAAAGTCAAAATATCTCCCGATGTAAAATATCCCACCACCCTCGTGGAGGGAGACTGCAGGACTCAGCATTAGCACCAGTTAGGCTTCTAACCCAGATCCAGGGAATGAGTCAGACTCGGTCCCCTGGTCACCAGGCTCCTGGCTCGGGCAGCCTTCTTTCAGCCTCTACTGCCCACTTTTCCCCATGTCCAAGAGCAATCAAGGCCTCCAACTACCTGTTGGCAGCCAGCTCTCAAGGAGAGAAGAGAAAATACATGAGCTGGGCAGGCTCGAGTCACTTCTTGTATACATGACAATGACACGTCTCTAGACTTCTCCGGAAGAGCAATGAAGGAGACACTGCAAAGAGAAACCAACGGTGTGACCGGCCTCCACCTGAAGGGAGTGTCAGGTGTGGAAAGAGGCTTTCCCTTCTGCCCACCAACATCTAGCACCATAAGAGGCCCTTCATGTTGGTTATTTCACTGGGATGTTGAGAGGATTAAACACAATGACAGCCATATGTAAAAACACTGTGCTAACTAGAAAACCTTTACAACTCGAAGATGGAATTGTTTTTGTTGTCTAGAAAGCCCTGTGCAATAGGTCTTCGTAAAAGAAACAAATGGAAAACTGCATCCAAATGGATTTATATCGAAGTATTTTACTGACTCTATGTCTTCATTACGTGGGTGGTTACTATAGTCAAATTTCCAAGGTTGGGATTTTACTTCTACTACTTATATAAGCTGTGTGACCTTGGGCAAATTGCTTAATCTCTCTGTGTCTCAGACAATAATAGATTCTTAGGAGTGTTGTAAGAATTAAAATGTTTTATTTTTTATTTTTAATTTATTTTTAATTTTTTTTATTAGTTTCTGCTTTATAACAAAGTGAATCAGTCATACATATACATCTGTTCCCACATCCCTTCCCTCATGCATCTCCCTCCCTCCCACCCTCCCCATCCCACCCCTCCAGGCAGTCACAAAGCACCGAGCTGATCTCCCTGTGCTCTGCGGCTGCTTCCCACCATCTATCTACCTTACCTTTGGTAGTGTATATATGTCCATGCTTCTCTTTCACTTTGTCACAGCTTACCCTTCCCCCTCCCCATATCCTCAGGTCCATTCTCAAGTAGGTCTGTGTCTTTATTCCCGTTTTACCCCTAGGTTCTTCATGACATTTTTTTTTAAATTCCATATATATGTGTTAGCATACGGTAGTTGTCTTTCTCTTTCTGACTTACTTCACTCTGTATGACAGACTCTAGGTCTATCCACCTCATTACAAATAGCTCAGTTTCGTTTCTTTTTATGGCTGAGTAATATTCCATTGTATATATGTGCCACATCTTCTTTATCCATTCATCCGATGATGGACACTTAGGTTGTTTCCATCTCCGGGCTATTGTGAATAGAGCTGCAATGAACATTTTGGTACATGTCTCTTTTTGAATTATAGTTTTCTCAGGGTATATGCCTAGTAGTGGGATTCCTGTGTCATATGGTAGTTCTATTTTTAGTTTTTTAAGGAACCTCCATACTGTTCTCCATAGTGGCTGTACCAATTCACATTCCCACCAGCAGTGCAAGAGTGTTCCCTTTTCTCCACACCCTCTCCAGCATTTATTGTTTCTAGATTTTTTGATGATGGCCATTCTGACTGGTGTGAGATGATATCTCACTGTGGTTTTGATTTGCATCTCTCCAAGGATTAAAGATGTTGAGCATCCTTTCATTTGTCCGTTGGCAGTCTGTATATCTTCTGTGGAGAAATGTCCATCTAGGTCTTCTGCCCATTTTTGGATTGGGTTGTTTGTGTTTTTGCTATTGAGCTGCATGAGCTGTTTATAAATTTTGGAGATTAATCCTTTGTCAGTTGCTTCATTTTCAAATATTTTTTCCCATTCTGAGGGTTGTCTTTTGGTCTTCTTTATGGTTTCCTTTGCTGTGCAAAAGCTTTGAAGTTTCATTAGGTCCCATTTGTTTATCTTTGTTTTTATTTCCATTTCTCTAGGAGGTGGGTCCAAAAGGATCTTGCTGTGATTTATGTCATAGAGTGTTCTGCCTATGTTTTCCTCTAAGAGTTTGATAGTTTCTGGCCTGACATTTAGGTCTTTAATCCATTTTGAGCTTATTTTTGTGTATGGTGTTAGGGAATGATCTAATCTCATACTTTTACATGTCCCTGTCCAGTTTTCCCAGCACCACTTATTGAAGAGGCTGTCCTTTCTCCACTGTACATTCCTGCCTCCTTTTTCAAAGATAAGTTGACCATATGTGCGTGGGTTTATCTCTGGGCTTTCTATCCTGTTCCATTGATCTATCTTTCTGTTTTTGTGCCAGTACCACACTGTCTTGATTACTGTAGCTTTGTAGTATAGTCTGAAGTCAGGGAGCCTGATTCCTCCAGCTCTGTTTTTCGTTCTCAAGGTTGCTTTGGCTATTCGGGGTCTTTTGTTTCTCCAAACAAATTTTGAAATTTTTTGTTCTAGTTCTGTGAAAAATGCCAGTGGTAGTTTGATAGGGATTGCATTGAATCTGTAGATTGCTTTGGGTAGTAGAGTCATTTTCACAATATTGATTCTTCCAATCCAGGAGCATGGTATATCTCTCCATCTATTTGTATCATCTTTAATTTCTTTCATCAGTGTCTTATAATTTTCTGCATACAGGTCTTTTGTCTCCTTAGGTTTATTCCTATATATTTTATTCTTTTTGTTGCAATGGTAAATGGGAGTGTTTTCTTGATTTCATTTTCAGATTTTTCATCATTAGTGTACAGGAATACCAGAGATTTCTGTGCATTAATTTTGTATCCTGCTACTTTACCAAATTCATTGATTAGCTCTAGTAGTTTTCTGGTAGCATCTTTAGGATTCTCTATGTATAGTATCATGTCATCTGCAAACAGTGACAGCTTTACTTCTTCTTTTCCAATTTGGATTCCTTTTATTTCCTTTTCTTCTCTGATTGCTGTGGCTAAAACTTCCAAAACTAAGTTGAATAAGAGTGGTGAGAGTGGGCAGCCTTGTCTTGTTCCTGATCTTAGTGGAAATGGTTTCAGTTTTTCACCATTGAGGACAACGTTGGCTGTGTGTTTGTCATATATGGCCTTTATTATGTTGAGGAAAGTTCCCTCTATGCCTACTTTCTGCAGGGTTTTTATCATAAATGGGTGTAGAATTTTGCCGAAAGCTTTCTCTGCATCTATTGAGATTATCTTATGGTTTTTCTCCTTCAACTTGTTAATATGGTGTATCACATTGATTGATTTGCGTATATTGAAGAATCCTTGCATTCCTGGAATAAACCCCACTTGATCATGGTGTATGATCGTTTTAATGTGCTGTTGGATTCTGTTTGCTAGTATTTTGTTGAGGATTTTTGCATCTATGTTCATCAGTGATATTGGCCTGTAGTTTTCTTTCTTTGTGACATCCTTGTCTGGTTTTGGTATCAAGGTGATGGTGGCCTCATAGAATGAGTTTGGGAGTGTTGCTTCCTCTGATATTGTTTGGAAGAGTTTGAGAAGGATGGGTGTTAGCTCTTCTCTAAATGTTTGATAGAATTCGCCTGTGAAGCCATCTGGTCCTGGGCTTTTGTTTTTTGGAAGATTTTTAATCACAGTTTCAATTTCAGTGCTTGTGATTGGTCTGTTCATATTTTCTATTTCTTCCTGATTCAGTCTTGGCAGGTTGTGCATTTCTAAGAATTTGTCCATTTCTTCCAGGTTGTCCATTTTATTGGCATAGAGTTGCTTGTAGTAATCTCTCATGATCTTTTGTATTTCTGCAGTGTCAGTTGTTACTTCTCCTTTTTCATTTCTAATTCTATTGATTTGAGTCTTCTCCCTTTTTTTCTTGATGAGTCTGGCTAATGGTTTGTCTATTTTGTTTATCTTCTCAAAGAACCAGCTTTTAGTTTTATTGATCTTTGCTATTGTTTCCTTCATTTCTTTTTCATTTATTTCTGATCTGATCTTTATGATTTCTTTCCTTCTGCTAGCTTTGGGGGTTTTTTGTTCTTCTTTCTCTAATTGCTTTAGGTGCAGGGTCAGGTTGTTTACTCGAGATGTTTCCTGTTTCTTAAGGTGGGATTGTATTGCTATAAACTTCCCCCTTAGAACTGCTTTTGCTGCATCCCATAGGTTTTGGGTCGTCGTGTCTCCATTGTCATTTGTTTCTAGGTATTTTTTGATTTCCTCTTTGATTTCTTCAGTGATCACTTCGTTATTGAGTAGTGTATTGTTTAGCTTCCATGTGTTTGTATTTTTTACAGATCTTTTCCTGTAATTGATGTCTAGTCTCATAGCATTATGGTAGGAAAAGATACTTGATACAATTTCAATTTTCTTAAATTTACCAAGGCTTGATTTGTGACCCAAGATATGATCTATCCTGGAGAATGTTCCATGAGCACTTGAGAAAAATGTGTATTCTGTTGTTTTTGGATGGAATGTCCTATAAATATCAATTAAGTCCATCTTGTTTAATGTATCATTTAAAGCTTGTGTTTCCTTATTTATTTTGATTTTGGATGATCTGTCCATTGGTGAAAGTGGGGTGTTAAAGTCCCCTACTATGATTGTGTTACTGTCGATTTCCCCTTTTATGGCTGTTAGTATTTGCCTTATGTATTGAGGTGCTCCTATGTTGGGTGCATAAATATTTACAATTGTTATATCTTCTTCTTGGATCGATCCCTTTATCGTTATGTAGTGTCCTTCTTTGTCTCTTCTAATAGTCTTTATTTTAAAGTCTATTTTGTCTGATATAAGAATTGCTACTCCAGCTTTCTTTTGATTTCCATTTGCATGGAATATCTTTTTCCATCCCCTTACTTTCAATCTGTATGTGTCTCTAGGTCTGAAGTGGGTCTCTTGTAGACAGCATATATATGGGTCTTGTTTTTGTATGCATTCAGCCAATCTGTGTCTTTTGGTGGGAGCATTTAGTCCATTTACATTTAAGGTAATTATTGATATGTATGTTCCTATTCCCATTTCCTTAATGGCTTTGGTTTCGTTATTGTAGGTATATTCCTTCTGTTGTGTTTCTTGCCTAGAGAAGTTCCTTTAGCATTTGTTGTAAAGCTGGTTTGGTGGTGCTGAACTCTCTCAGCTTTTGCTTGTCTGTAAAGATTTTAATGTCTCCATTAAATCTGAATGAGATCCTTGCTGGGTAGAGTAATCTTGGTTGCAGGTTTCTCTCCTTCATCACTTTAATTATGTCCTGCCACTCCCTTCTGGCTTGTAGAGTTTCTGCTGAGAGATCAGCTGTTAACCTGATGGGGATTCCCTTGTGTGTTATTTGTTGTTTTTCTCTTGCTGCTTTTAATATGATTTCTTTGTGTTTAATTTTTGACAGTTTGATTAATATGTGTCTTGGCATATTTCTCCTTGGATTTATTCTGTATGGGACTCTCTGTGCCTCCTGGACTTGATTAACTATTTCCTTTCCCATATTAGGGAAGTTTTCAACTATAATCTCTTCAAATATTTTCTCAGTCCCTTTCTTTTTCTCTTCTTCTTCTGGAACCCCTATAATTCGAATGTTGGTGCGTTTAATGTTGTCCCAGAGGTCTCTGAGACTGTCCTCTGTTCTTTTCATTCTCTTTTCTTTATTTTGCTCTGCATCCGTTATTTCCACTATTTTATCTTCCAGGTCACTTATCCGTTCTTCTGCCTCAGTTATTCTGCTATTGATCCCATCCAGAGTATTTTTCATTTCATTTATTGTGTTTTTAATCAATGCTTGATTCATCTTTAGTTCTTCTAGGTCCTTGTTAACTGTTTCTTGTATTTTGTCTATTCTATTTCCAAGATTTTGGATCGTGGAAATAGAATCTTGGATCATCTTTACTATCATTATTCTGAATTCTTTTTCAGGTAGACTGCCTATTACCTCTTCATTTGTTAGGTGTGGTAGGTTTTTATCTTGCTCCTTCACCTGCTGTGTGTTTTTCTGTCTTCTCATTTTGCTTATATTACTGTGTTTGGGGTCTCCTTTTTGCAGGCTGCAGATTCGTAGTTCCTGTTGGTTTTGGTGTCTGTCCCCAGTGGCCAAGGTTGTTTCAGTAGGTTGTGTAGGCTTCCTGGTGGGGGGGACTAATTCCTATGTTCTGGTGGTTGAGGCTCGATCTTGTCTTTCTGGTGGACAGGTCCACGTCTGGTGGTGTGTTTTGGGGTGCCTGTGGCCTTATTATGCTTTTAGGCAGCCTCTCTGTTAATGGGTGGGGTTGTATTCCTGCCTTGCTAGTTGCTTGGCATAGGGTGACCAGCACTGTAGTTTGCTGGTCGTTGACTGAAGCTGGGTGCTGGTGTTGAGATGGAGATCTCTGGGAGATTTTCGCTGCTTGATATTATGTGGAGCTGGGAGGTCTCTTGTGGACCCATGTCCTGAAGTTGGCTCTCCTACTTCAGAGGCACAGCACTGACTCCTGGCTGCAGCACGAAGAGCCTTTCATCTTAGCTGCTCAGTTCATTATCATCATCTCGCGGCCACACGGAGGAAGCCCAGGAGCTCCGGGCCGGCCCGTCCGGGTGCAGTGAGGAAAGAGAGAGGGTCGAGGACACGGCGGGCCGCAGACTTCCGCTGCCCTGCCAGAGTCCAAATACATCAAGAATTAAGATGTTAATGTAAGCTTAAACTAATACCTTACATCTATAGTAAGTACACAGTAAAAGTTAGCGATGATGATGATGATGATGATTAATAATAGTGTAATAGTGTCAGAGTGGTAAACGATGATCAGATTACAACACCCTAATGCTTGAAACCCTTCCAGTGCTTCCTGTTTCTCTTAGGATAAAATCCTCAGTAGAGTTCCTGCATGGCTTAGCATCTGCTTGCCTCTTAATCCTCAGATCACACTCCTAACCTCCTTGCCCAAGATGCTCTGGATGCATGGCGATCATGCATGTTCCCTTGTTAAGCCAAGCTCCCATCCTAGAGGCATGCTTGCTGCCTCTTCTGTCTGGAAGGCTCTTTCTCCGACTTCTCTTCTGCTTGGCTTTTTCTCATCCTTTGGGTTTCTGCTCAAGGGTCGTGCCCTTGAAGAGGCATGCCCTGTGTAAAGAGGTTCTGCTCACCAGTGACTAGAGCCTGACATCTTTTCTTCATAGAACGTATCACAATCTGTACTTTTTTTTTTTTTGCCAGTTTGTTGTCTGTCTCTCTCCTTAGAACACTAACATGAAAAGGGCAAGGACTGAGTCTGTTTTACTTCCTTTTCCATCCCCAGCATCTCTCACAGGGCCTGGCCACAGGAAGTAATCCAAAAAAGCATATTGGTTGAATGAATGGGAAGAACATGGCCTTTGGACTCAGGCAACCCAGAGCAGAGCCCAGGTCCGGCTGCCTGTGGTCATTTGAACCAGCAAGTCATTTCATCCATATTGCTGAGACTCGTCTCCCCACATGAAAAAATGGCGGACTGGACACCTGCGTTCACAGCAGCATTAGTCACAATGGCCAAAAGGGGGAAGCAACCCAGGTATGCATTGCCAGATGGATGGAGAAACAAAATGCAGTCTATCCATGCAATGGAATAACAGTCAGCCTTAAGAAGGAAGGAAATTCTGACACGTGCTGCAACATGGATGAACCTTGAGGATGTCATGCAAAGTGAGAGAAGTCAGTTACAAAAAGCAAGTACTGTATGATATGATTCTACTTGTAGGATGTATCTAGAAGAGTCTAATTTATAGATGCAGAAAGTAAAATGGTGGTGGCCAGGTCTGGAGGGAGGGAAAATGGGACGCTGTAATTCAGTAGGTACAGAGTTTCTGTTTTGTAAGATAAAAAAGTTCTGTGGATGGAAGTTGGTGATGGCTGCACAGCTGTGTGAATGCACTAACCTGACTGAACAGTGCACGTAGAACTGGTGAAGATGGTCAATTTTATTTATGCATTTATTTTTTTAACAACAGTTAAAAATAGAAAATAAAAGAAAAATTTAAAAAATAGAAAAGAGGGAAAAACACTTTGTCTTACCAAAAGTAGAACTTAGGTAATCAAAAACCTCATGGGGAGCCTTTGCATCCAGACAGGTAACCAAGTAAACTCTCCCAAGGACGGAGTGACTGAGTGTAGGATTTGAAATCAGAAGAGCAAGGCATTGAGAGCTGGGTTATGAAAACCATTATTCAAAATGATACTATAGCATAAACTTGCAATTAAATACATGACATTAAAAACTAATGCAGTGGATAAAAAAATGAGGGACTTGGATTTATTGCTCCTTTTTAGTACCTTCTGTATGTATACAAAACATACTTTGTTTACTTTATTCAACATTTCAGATGCTCTTCCCATAGGAACCTAGAGAGGTCATTTGGCGAAGTTCCTTCAATGCAAAAAAAACCCACCTCTCTACTGCATAGTTTTTAAAAAGCTTCAGGAAAGAAAGCCCAGTTGAGTTGTTCCAATGAGTTGTCATGTCTCCCAGTTTAACAATTGTTCTTCGTCCCCCCACCTACTTGCTGAAGTGTTTTGTTTGTTTGTTTTAACGTGCGTTTTGGTAATAATATTTATAATGCAACTGTGATGAGGCTAGTCTTGGCTGCAGTTTATGTCTTGCTATATTAAACTCACTTGTCACCTCATTTATTTGCAGCAGTGGCTGTTGCTGTCTGGTCCCTTTTCCTTCATCACTCACCATTTCCTTACCCTGAGGCCCTTCTGCTGCAAATACCTGGGACTCTTTAGCTGAGTGCTTTGCTGGCCAGAACTGCAGAGCAGAGGCAGCCAGAATGCTGGGGAGCAACTCCCCTGAGAAAAACCCTCAACCAGTGACAGACAGGAGTGGTGGATATACACCCCAGTATCGTTACCTTTGGGTGAGATAACTCAGCAGTGGGTTCTGTCCAGTCTTTCTAAGTCCTCAATGGTATGGACCCCCCGACTTGCTTGCAGCAGTGTCTTGCTCATCAGTGTATGATTCACTGTGTGCCTTCCATCCTCACCTCAATTCACTCATTTATTGTGCTTCCTGAGAACTCTTCCCACCAAAATGCAATGCACTCAAGTCTTTGTCCAGGGTGCACTTCTGGGACCACTCAGCTGCAGACATTTGTCCCATTCAAACCTCTTCTGTCTTTTGCATTATTTTAGGAAGATTGTATTTTCATGGCAAGTACTATTGGGGTCTTCCACTTGACTAGGGTGAGGTTGGTGAATGCGGATGGACTGGCTCAGACAGACCCACTCGCTCCAAGAGCATCACTTCTGCAAGAGTCCCTGTCTATCAAATCAAAGGGTTGTGAGAACAATGAATATGTTACCTTTATTTCTCCTCTTCTCTTCTCATGGGCAATTCTATTTAATTTTTTTTGTTTTTTGAGTTGGAACGTTATACCAATAATAGAGGTATCAGTTGTGAAGACCTGATTCCTCAACAGAAGGAGGAAAGGAATGAATATTTCCTGAGTACATGCTGTGAGCCAGAGACATTGCTTGGTGGTTTAGACTTAATTACTGTATATTATCCTCAGTCTTTGGAAGATATTGTTGCCCTGCGTGATGGTTAATTTTATGTGTCCACTTGACAGGGCTAAGGGATACCCCAATCGCTGTTAAAACATTATTTCTTGGTGTGTCTGTGAGGGTGTGTCTCCAGAAGAGATTAGCATTTGAATCTGAATTGGTAGGCTGAGTAAAGATCACCCTCCCCAAGGTGGGTGGGCATCACCCAAGCCATTGAGGACCCAAATAGAACGAAGAGACAGAGGAAGGGCAAATTCAGCCTCTCTCGTCTTGATCTGGGACTTCTATCTTCTCCTGCCCTCACTTATCAGTTATCAGGGGTCCAGTTTCCTGAGCCTTTGGACCTCGACTGAATGACATCACTGGTTTCCTGGGTCTCCAGCTCACAGGTGGCAGACTGTGGGACTTAGCCTCCATAATTATATGAGCCAGTCCCCATAATAAATATTCTCTTATCTCTCTCTCTCTCTCTCTATTTATATCCTATTGGCTCTTTCTCTGGAGAACCCTGACTAATATACCCTGTTTTGCAGGTAATGGAATTGAGACAAGGTGTGTTACCCAGTGCCTCAATATGTTCCTATGTAAAATGGAGACGTTATTACGACTTTATTGCCTTGTGAGAATTACAGGCGATAACACAAAGGTACTGAGAACAATTCCCAGCACATAGCATGATATCAACACATCTCAGCCAATGACTTTCTAGCGTACTATGACATGGCTGGTAAGTAAGAAGTGCAGGAATCCCTCCTGGGTCTTTCCAGAAGCCATGCCTGCTTTCATCATTTCTGTGAGGGACCCTGAAACTCCAACATTTGGGCAGGGAATGGTACTATCTAATGAACCTCAAGCCAGGTGTCACCAAGTCTTACAAATAACAAGAAAGGGGTTAAAGAACTACATGTTGCACATGCTCCCTTTGTAAAGTACAGTGACATCTACATCTTAGGTAATGTATCCTGGGAGTGGTTTGTGCTTGTGAGCCTGAAGATACCCAGGCACAGGATAATCGAACATTGACATTGCTGTGTGGTGGAACTCAGAATGCATTGATTTTATTTTTTGTCATTTTCTCTGTTTTTAAATTTTTTGAGAATGAGCAGTTATTTTTGTAATACTGTAACTGTTAAAAGTGCTTGCCACGTGAAGTTTGCATTAGAGACAAAATAAAATATTCATTGGTTTCTATCTATGAGACATGCTAGCCTTGAGACCGTCTCCTTAAGCCCATCTGCAACTAGATGCTATAAAGGGCAGATCCAAGTCATCGTGGGGTTTCATATTTTTATTAATACTGAGAAATATGAGTTCCAAAAGGAGCCACTTTCCATAACTATAAGTAGAACCATGATGATGCTTAAGATGATGTTGAAGTCTCCCAATAAATTGAGCTCAATGACTTAATTCTAGATTCCATCAAATAATTTGCCTCAAGCCACAATGTACTTCCTGTCTTGTTCAGGGTTGGCCAGGGCCTAGAACAGGCCTGGACATGTGCATTGGATTCAGCCATGTGTCTACCTCTTACAGGGGTCTATCAGTGAGTGGAGGCCTGGCACATGTGTGGAGCTTCTCTGTACATCCATCCATTCCACAGAGTGAACAAGATGGCGGTTCTGGGATTCCAGAAAACATGGTGAACCAAGAAAATGTTGTATTAAAATGACAATATGATGCCATTTATAATCCCAAAATTAGCAGAGAGAGAGAGAGAAATCTATAAATATTAACTATTGACAAGGATGTGAGGAAACTAGAGTTTTCCTAATATGCCACTGGAAGGATAAAATGGTGTACATAGTAAGGAAAACAAGTTGTCATTACCTAGTAATGTTAACGAGGTGAGTAACATTTCAACACACACACACATTTACACCAATCAATGTGTGTAAGAGTGTTCATTCTTTATGTCTTCAATAATCTCCTCTTTTCCCAATTTGATTACAGGGACTGAGTTTATAATCACTCCCTTATGAATACCCTCAAGTCTTTAGACCTAGGGCTGGTCATGTGTTTTGTAAATAAAGTTTTATTGGAAACACAGAGCCATACCATTTGTTCATGTATTGCCTGTGGCTGTTTCCATGCTGCAATGGCAGAGTTCAGTAGTCCCTGAAGAGAGTTTCTGGCACACAAGGCTTAAAATATTTCCTGTATCTCCTTTTACAGAAAATGTGTGCTGACTCCTGACACCATCTCCTCCTTTTTCCAAACAAAACTAAAATAAGCCTGGCTAAATCCGAGTCTTTGCCTCCTATCTCATGCAGCTCAATATGTCTAAAGAAAAACACACAGGCATAATGCCCTGTCTCCCTTTACAGTTTTAAGCATTAACCCCAACTGGGATCTTAGTATACGTTATTCTACTGAATTCTGCTTTGGTTTACTCTTGTTTCCAAAGTGCCTAGAACAGTGCTTGTCACTGAATAGGCCCTCAATGACTATCTATTGAATATATGAATAGATAAGCGAATTAAAAAAACAGAAGAAAATTAGAAAAACCTGATATGCAGTGGCTATAAATGGATTAATTAATTGTGGTACACTTTTACAATGGAATACCATGTAGCAGAGAAACAGAACAAATCACCACTACGTATATCAACAAAGATGAGTTGCATTATATGACGTTGAGCAAAAAAAGTCACTTGCAAGAGAACTGTGGAAATTACCCACACAAAGAATCAGGTTGGATTAACAGAAGCCTTAGATTCCCTTTCTTGACTATATCCTGGGGGATGAATAATAGATTCACGATAATTGTATTGCAGCATCAGAGGTAGGGTGCTTGGGGAGATGCAAGCCCCTGACTGAGCAGCGTCCGAGGCCTTACTCTCAGCTGACTGTCATAGTAGTGAGTCATAAAAGTTATCCTTCAAATTAAAAATAATACATTCTCTTGTGTTTAAGTGGCATTACTTTGAGATAATATCTTTCCTTTTGGAACATGCATAAAAAGGAAAAGTCAACAAACGTGGTCAGTACAGGAGACAATAGGTCAAAATCTAAGACCAGGGCATAATTCCTTAACTGTATCAGGCAGAGTAAGGCAGGAGATCTCTGTGTTCCTCTGAGTCATCTAATGGAAAAAATGAATAATACGTCTAACTACCTATTTAAAAACCACTTCAATAGTGCATTCTAGCATGACCAAAACAAAGCAAATAGGACGATATATCCCCCAGACACTGTGTAGGATCCACAAACCATAGACTTTTGGGTCAGAAAGACCTGAGTTAAAATCCTAAGTATACAGTTTACAATCCTTAAGTTGTCTAAACTCTCTGAACCTCAGTTTTCAGTTTTTCTTCTGTAAAAATTGAGGCATTAATAATGTGTTAAAGGTTTTTGCAGTGACTAATCGGAAAACAAAATTATAAAAGTACCCAGTATAAGACTGGCATTAAAACTTGAATAATTGCATGAATGAATAAATAAATAAATGAATGAATAAGCTCTATAATCAAGTAGGGGAGACATGCAATTAACTATAAGTCAAAGTTCGAATGTGATAAAGGTACCCGCATTGTTCTCCTGGAGAGCAGTGCAGATCACTGTTAGGGAAACAAGAAAGATGTCAGAGGAGTGAATTTGGGATTTGCAATATGGTGAGACTTTTTGGTTATGGAGAACAGAAGAGGTTTTCTATGTTGACAGTGAAGGGAGGAGAGGTTGCCTAGAGACCAAAGACAAGGTTGGGGTTTTTACCAACTTGGCAATTGGTCATCAATCTACCAGTAGAACTCACGGTTTAATACTGATGAAAATTACTTGCATATCCCATACAGTGTCATCAACATAGAGGCACAGTTTCTCAATCAGTATCTGGAAGTTTTAGGGCTTGTGCTTTAGAATTCTCTCCTCCCTCCCTTCCTTTTTTTCTTCTTTCCTTCCTTTCCTCCCTCCCTCCTTCCTTCCTCTTCCTTTCTTTGTTTCCTTTAATTTTAGAAAGGTCATGTCCTCAGTGGGGTCATGGACAACAAATATAAATATTTATGCAGTAACTAACAAACCCATCCACACTAAAGGGATAAAGACTAGAAAAAGCCTCATGTCAAGTCAGGTAATGTTTTATTGCAAAATACTTATAAAAAACCTTCAGCCTTCAGAATTTTGGATTTCAAAATGGCAGATAAAAGACAGTCTGTATGGGCCTTGAGAAAGAAGCCTGACTACATGAAAACACACTTGGCCACATCTGAGATAAACATCTTATAAAACCACTTAGGGCAAGGGGTTGTACAGAGGAAATGTTAGGCCCATAATTGCTTACTGCACAGTAGAATTCGTTTCTCCTTGCTCTAAATAAGCCACAAGAGTTGGGAGGCCCTCTGGAGAAATCCAATCTGTCACATACTAATTAACACAAATAGCAATCCTCACACGGCTGGATTATGTCTGAAAAATCACCCTTGACAGTGCACATCTAAGCATCATAGGAAAGTGATGACAAATAAGTGTTTTCTCTTTCTAATGGCTTGAAATGCAAGATATTTCAAAAACAAGATCAACAGAATACCAATTTGTCTGACAAGGGAGAGAAAATGTGAGGCATGTTTTTCTGACGATTTTTTTTCCTCTTGGGATGTCAAAGATATAACTCAAATCTGCAGCTCTTCAGCTTATTATTAGTGTAATTCCAAAAGCAAGGCTTAATGCACTGGGCTCTAATGTGGTTAAAGTGATGAGAGCAAAAAGCACCATCCCATCACACTCATTTCAAGAAGATCTCTTAAGTTCTATTAAAAAATCTTTTCAAGGGAATTGGCAAGCAGCGTCTTGCCAGTCAGCAGCTCTGATGGATGTGCCCATCAAGACATTGGATTGTCTGAGCTTCAATCTTTTGTATTAAAATTAAGACGGCACTTAGTGTAGACAACAAAAAAACATGTGTGGACCCTGAGAGCCCATCAGTGAATGTGTCTTAATAACTCGATTTCACCAATCCAGTTATACAGACATATTCTCAAGTTTTCCACTTGGAATGAGAATTAGGGTGGACTTGGTTTTAGGACTTCATGGTAGGAGTCAGGAGGACTCTGCCCAGGGTGGCTGAGAGCACAGGAGCCAGATGTCAATTCCAAGCCACAGTCCTTGTAGAAGAAAGAGTGGGATGAAATGAGTTTTTAAAAAATCCAAAGGGTAGTAATGAGCTGGAGTCCAGTCAATAATCATGAAATGAGATAATCTGGAATAAAATGAGAGAGCAGGATTGCCCTGTGGAAAGCACTGCCTTTGGGTTCAAGCCAACCTAGGCTTGAAACCCACTTGCCCACATCTTAGCTCTGTGATTGAACAACCCATTTGAGTTTTCTGAGCTCTGAGCCACTCCCTCTCTATCTGAAGAATAAAGAAAATGGTGTCAACATTCTCTCATTGTGAAGATTAAATAAGAAAGTGGCAGAATGTCTGGCACATGAAATGTGTTTGATAGAAACAGCTATTACTATGGGATGGTGGTGTTGTTTGTGCTGATAAAGATTGCTGGTAGTGGTGATGGTGATGATGATGATGGTGATGATGATGATGGTGATGATGGTGATGATGATGGTGATGATGGTGATGATGATGGTGATGATGATGATGGTGATGATGATTATGGTGATGGTGATGATGATGATGATGGTGGTGATGGTGATGATGATGATGATGGTGATGGTGATGGTGATGTTGATGATGATGGTGATGATGGTGATGATGATGATGGTGATGATGTTGATGGTGATGATGATGTTGATGGTGATGATGTTGATGGTGATGATGATGATGATGATGATGGTGATGATGTTGATGGTGATGATGATGTTGATGGTGATGATGTTGATGGTGATGATGATGATGATGGTGATGATGATGATTATGATTATGATGATGGTGATGATGATGTTGGTGATGATGATGATCATTAGAAGTAGTAGTAATAACCAGATGAATTCAGACCCAAGAGGATCTGGGATTTAGAATGATCATAGCTTTGTTGTCTCACAATCAATCTTGTGGTACATGAGGGTTTAAAACGAACATAAAGGTGAACAAATCAACTTGGGAACCTAAATGTTGATTGGAGAAATTGGAAGAAATACCCACTCAGTGGGTAACCAAACCAAAATTTCCTCTCTAATTTATGCCATAAATTCTTCCCTGTGCTGAGGACACAGAGGCAGATTAGACAGGCAGAATTCCTGCCCAGCAGAATGTATCTGCTCGAGAGGGAAAAAAAATGACAAGCACATAGACAAATGAATTCAGGAGATAGGTCTGGATACTGATAAAACCTCTTAAAACTATACCAGGAATTATGTATAGAGAGAAACAAATTTTGTTATGTGAAGAGGGAAAATCCAGAGCTGTTTTACCTAGAGTTGTCAGAAAAAGCCTCCCAGAGAAACAGGTTTTCAAATGGAAACGGAAATGGTTAAAAAAGGAGAATCTAGTTTAGGTAGGACTGTGTAAAGCACGGTAAGGATTTTGGATTTTTTTTTCCTAAGTAGAAAGGGAAATGATTCGATGGTTTTAAACAGGGAGGGACATAATCTGATTATGCTTTAGAGAGATTACCATGCTTGCTGAGTGTAAGGCATTAAGCTGGGGCCAGGGGTGTTGTGTGGGGAAGTAGTTTGTGAAGTTGCTGCAGAAATCCAGAAAAGAGATTGTGCTAGGTTCATGGTCACAGAGAAAAGGGATATGGCACAATTGGGGGATACATTTTGGAGATATACTGTCATGACTTATATGCCTGAGTGACAGAACTCTTCAAATCAGGAATAAGCAGCCTCCCGAGCTGGGAAAAATCCATTGTCAGATGCCAGGTAAAGCAAGTCTACAGCCCTTCAGGGACTTGCCTTGTGTGTAGGACATATTCTTTAAAAAAAAAGAAGTCCATAACTGAGCTTCGAATTCCCTTCATGACCTTGCTTCTACCTACCTCCAGGTCTTTCATTTGCACCAATATTGTTGGTGCCTAAGTTATTGTTCATGGCGTCCTTTCTCCTTGTTGCTCTAGGAAACATGTCCCGAACTCTTCACCTGGCTAATCCCCACACCTTCTCCAGATCTTACTTTAAATGTCGTTTCCTTGGAAGCCTTTCCTGACTGCACACAGTGTGTCTCTCCCCTGATATACGTGAGTGTGGCACCCTGGACTTCTTGGTAATACTGACAGCATGATTACTATGTAACTTTTCCTGAGGGCTCACTACCTTGCAGCCACTTTTGGCCGGTTCACATGAAATGTCTACCTTAATCCTCACAGCAGCATCATAAAGTAGGTGGTTGCATTAACTTTCATTTTACATAGAAAGGATCTGAGTTTTGGGGTAGCACAGCTAATGGGGGGTGTGGATCAGGGCTTGAGCAAGGCAGACTGACTCAAATACTATAATTCTATACTACTGAACTCTCTCAGTCCCTTTCACAGGAAAAGCTGAGCCATCCTCTCCCTGCTAAGCAGGAGGGACATTTTGATCTGGAAACTCTCCTATGTGAGCTTTCCTTCCTATGCACAAAGCTGGCCCTCCTGATGACCCAAAGCAATGCAGTGCCATAAATGCCTTCTCTTTTTTTGGCAGAAGAGTTGGGGAATCAATCTGGGCTTCGCATCGAAGGATGGGTTCGGAATCTGGACTCCTCCACTTAACTTGCTGCATGTGTACAGCTTTGAGCAAGACTGTTAAAGTCTCTGAAGCGCTTTCTCCTTACAGGCACCAGGGGATGACGTCATCTGAATTGTTATTAGTATTAAAATAGATGGTGTAGAAAACATCAGCAGCAGTTCCATTCATAAAAGAAAAGCTCTTCACTTTTGCACATGACTTTTCAGCTTATAAAACTAAATCATAACTGTTTCTTCATTTGTCCTTAACACAGCAATTGATATTCTTTTTTTTTTTAACATTTTCATTGGAGTATAATTGCTTTACAAAGCTGTGTTAGTTTCTGCTTTATAACAAAATGCATCAGCTATACATATGCATATATCCCCATATCCCCTCCCTCTTGTGTCTCCCTCCCATCCTCCTTATCCCACCCCTCTAGGTGGTCACAAAGCACTGAGCTGATCTCCCTGTGCTATGAAGCTGCTTCCCACTAGCTATCCATTTTACGTTATAAAGCAGAAAGTAACACACCATTGTAAAGCAGTTATACTCTAATAAAGATGTTTAAAAAAAAAAAAAGAACCAGATGTGGGAGCCAGAGATAAGGGCAGGTTACTGTACAGTTCTCATTTCGGTTTCCACATCTGTAAAATGGACATCATGGTAGTACCTACTCCAGGGATGTTAGAAGGCATATGCAAGGTTATGCATGAAAATTACTAGTAAAAATCTGTGTGTCTTTAAATGAATTAATATACAATACAATCACCGATTACAGGGCCTGGCACATGTATATTAGCTATTGTTATTAATACTTTTCAACTAAATACAGTTACACACCATGGAAAAAAGACAATGCCTGTGAAGTTGATTAGTTCTGTTTCTAGCACATGGTTTGTGCTCAATAAATACAACCTGCTAAGGTAAAAAAAAAAAAAAAAGAGCTAATGTCAGCAGCCACACCGTCTCCTGTTGCCTCCCCGGAACTCAGGGTGCAGCATGAGAGCTTGATTCTACAAAGCCAGCTGAGGAAGACGCAGGGTGTCCTTCAAGTCCAGCTCTCCCTGAGCCTAAAAACATCCACATCTTCTCCACACCCTGCTCCAGGTACTTGACCCTGCATTTGTTCTTTTTTTTTTTTTTTTGAGATTTTTTTTTGATGTGGACCATTTTTTGTTTGTTTCTTTTTTTTTTTTTTTTTTTTGCGGTACGCGGGCCTCTCACTGTTGTGGCCTCTCCCGTTGCAGAGCACAGCCTCCGGACACGCAGGCTCAGCGGCCATGGCTCACGGGCCCAGCCACTCCGCGGCATGTGGGATCTTCCCAGAGTAGGGCACGAAACCGTGTCCCCTGCATCGGCAGGTGGACTCTCAACCACTGTGCCACCAGGGAAGCCCAATGTGGACCATTTTTAAAGTCTTTATTGAACTTGTTACAATGTTGCTTCTGTTCTATGCTTTGGCCTTCTGGCCCGAGGCACGTGGGGTCTCAGCTCTCCGACCAGGGCTGGAATCCACACACCCCCGTATTGGAAGGCGAAGTCCTAACTACTGGACCACGAGGAAAGTCCCTGCGTTTGTTCTTAAAATAACGCAGACTATCTAAACACAAATGCGGGACAGCACAATTGACATAATTGCAATTTCTTGTTGGCTTGCATGGATTGACTTTTTGGATAAAAATCACAGAATCAACTTAGACCCTGGCTCTGCCACTTTAAAATGCTGTTATCTTGGGAAATACCCTTCTGTTCTCTGAGCTCCTGAAAATAATAATAAAAAATATGTTATATCCTATCTACCAGTCTCATAAGGTTGGGGTGAGAATCAAGATGGCTGGTGTGGGATTGTTCAGTGAACTGTAGAGGGCTATTCAAAACTGAGTTGTTATTACCTGATCTCTATTTCTGTGTTTACTCTGCATATTTAAAATCAAATTTGAAACTCATCAATTCTGACTTCCCCCTAGCATCCTGAAAGATGTACACAGTGGGTTGGACGCCCACTCCACTCCAGAAAGCTTTCTTCGTAATTACCATTTCTTGACCACTGGCTTGGGTCTGACCCAGGGCTCATTCTCTGGTGCATATTATTGTAGATGATCACATGCAACTTTCAGAGCAACATGCTTTGTCTAAAATGCTGTAAGTGCTCAGAGAATACTCGAAAATTTAATGGGACTGACCTTCCTCTGGAGATTTTAGTCAGAGGTCTTCAGAGAAGCAAAAAGTTTTGCAGTGATAACACCTTGTCTCACAGAGGACTTTTACAAGAGTATGAGGAGTTGAAAGGTTCACCTTTCTTCCTCCCTTCTTTCCTGCCTCTCTCCTCATTTGTTTGTGAATCCTGCTTCCTTAATCACGGTCAGTGCACCTTTTTACTCTGCAGATTGAACCTTTGAACCCAGAGAAATGTCTTGGTCAAGTGGAACCTCTTATTAGTCTCCTCTTAGGGCTGTTGTGAGCATCCTGTGTGGAAATCACACGACCCAATTCCTGGTGCTTAATAAACAATAAGTTGAAGGTGAGGGCAGCTACCGACCCACTCTGCTGTCTCCAGGGTTGCCTTCCACATGGCAGTAACATCAAATTTACAGATCAAACATTACAGCGCCAAAGAATAATTCACTTGGTTTTGGTGGCTAAGACAAAGTCACAGACAGAAGTGGAACCCCAGAAAGAGGAGGAGGGAAAGTTTGGGAGGCAGAACTTTAGTCTTGCTCCGAGAGGATTTACATGGCAGGTAAAAGAGAATACATCTTCTTTTTCATTGACCCACAGGGCAAAGAGTGAGAGAGACCTAAGTGGTGGAATTTATCTTATTTTTTTAGGCAGCCGATGGTAACTTTGTCCAATGGATTAAATGCTCTTTGTTGTCCTGGAGACCAAGGAGTACAGGAATGGAGAGAAAGTGGAAGCACCCCCTCCCCTTTCCGAAAACTTCAGCATCCTTCCTGGTACTTCAGTGTCTTCCCCAGTACCTCTGAAAGTGTCCAAGGGGTCAGGGAAGATCCCTTTTATATTCGCCAAGGCAGGGAATGTGGGAAGGGGAAAAAAGAGTTCCCCTTAGGAAAAAAAGAAAGTTTGATTTCTGAAACAGAACTGCCAGATGAAAAATACCAGGTACACAGATGTCCAATAAATTGTAGCTATTATTATCTATTTCAACCTTACTTTCCAATGATTTATGTCTCTTATCTCCCCTGCTTGAATTTAAGTGCCTGACAACAGGATGCATATCTGATTTATCTTTTTATTGCCTATAAAGCTTTGCACATAGAAGGAGTTAGGTCAATATTTGTGTAATAAGTTGTGTGTGTGTGCATGCGTGTGTATAATCATAGGAAACCAATCACTGCTTTGTGACTCATCAGTAAATATGAACTAAAAACTCTGAACTGAGACTTCTCAAGCTGGGTATTGATGGTAGGCATGACAAATTCAGAATGATGGGCTTTGAGGCAAAAATTTTAAATGACCAGAAGTCTCAAACCTTAAGATTTTCCACCAACAATTTGTCTCAGAGTTAGCTAAGATTTACTGAAGTCTATGTGTTCAATGTTATGTTAAGAGATTCTATATGATATTTACAGTTTAAAAAGCTCTGAAAAAAAGATGTCACCACCTCCATCTTATAGATAAGAAAACGGAGGTTTAGAGAGGTGAAATAATTTGCCCAAGGTCATGTACCAGTACCAAGTTGAGCTGAGATGCTGAATTCAAGCACATATGTTTCTTGGGAAACACTATGAATTTGACAACTGTAAGGAATTATTGATCATTTTTTAAATCAGGAAAAAAAGTGAATATGCAAATATTATATGTCATATGATTATTTTCTATGTAAAATGGTTTCTTAATTTTCTTGAAGTAATTTTTATAACTATAGGATTGCTTCACTGATTAGTATTGTGAATTTGGATGAGTATAAAACATTCATAGAATCATATGGATTGAAATAAAGGGATTCATTGACCTAGGTTGAGAAAACTTTTGAAAAAAAACTATATCACAATGAGATTTCACATAACACGATGAAGAAAGATTTGAAGACAAAGTTCCCTCAGAAGATTCTATTAATGGCAGTTGTTTTAAGGTCTGGATTTCATCATATGTGAGTTTTCTTGCCCAATACAGGAGACCATCTTCTTGAATCAGTCCCTGATTAAGTTTCTCCTGTCCTTTACTCCACCACACTTTGTACTTCCAATAACCACTCCTAGTGTCCTGGCTGACTGTATTCAAGACAGGATGTTTTCTACACACCATTTCTTTAGGGGATATAAAGGCGATACATGTGAAACAGAGGCAAGTTACATAGTTGAGATTAAATGCTAAATTGCTGAAAGCGAACAGAAGTGACCCGTCAGGGCTGTGTACTGAGAATCAAGGTCTTAGGTTGTGATGCTAAACAGACCAGACATAATCTACACCTCACTCTACCTGGGGAATTTGCCAAAGTGCTGTTTTCCTCATCTGCACGACTGGCATAGTAATGTCTAAGGAGCAAAGTGCTTGTGATGATTTGAGAGCCTTATAAAAATACCTAGCATGGAGTTTGGCTCAAAATAGGCCCTCAGAAATACAAAGTGTCCTCAGGGCTCTGTTCCCTTCTGTTCCCATTTTGGGAAAAGCTAGTCAATAACTGAAGAGGTTTCTTGAAGGGAATCTTACAGAAAAAAGTTGGATTAGGTAGGAGAGATTGAAGATGAAGTTGTGAAGGGCTTCCCTGGTGGCTCAGTGGTTAAGAATCCGCCTGCCAATGCAGGGGACACGGGTTCTTGCCCTGGTCCGGGAAGATCCCACATGCCACGGAGCAACTAAGCCCGTGTGCCACAACTACTGAACCTGAGCTCTAGAACCTGCGAGCCACAACTACTGAGCCCGCGTGCTGCAACTACTGAAGCCCGCATGCCTAGAGCCTGTGCTGCAACAAGAGAAGCCACTGCAATGAGAAGCCCACGCACTGCAACGAAGAGTAGCTCCCGCTCACCACAACTAGAGGAAGCCCGCATGAAGCAAGGAAGACCCAACACAGCCAAAAATAAAAATAAATAACATAAAGTTATAAAAAAAAGATTAAATTGTGAGAAGGTATTTTGAACACCTAGCCAACTTAGGAATACTAGTGTTTTATTCATAGCTATGTTATCTATTTTAGAAGCAATTAAAGATATTTGGAATCATATCGTATACGACTCAGCTTAAGTATGCAATGAAGTATAGTGTCTGCCTTTCTTTATTCTAATAACTAGTCTCGCTGTCCCAGGCCTAGTAAACATTTGATTACGTGGTCCATCTGGGTCCAGTCCCTAGAACTGTAAGAAGCGGAGTGCTAGGGAAGCATTTTATCAGTTAACTCTTAGAGACAGCAATGGGTATATCTTGGAAACTGAGATGAAACCCTGAAGCCAGTGTAGTTCAGTCCCTTATCCCCAAAGAATAGCTGCTGAGCTACAGCTGAGAAGTTGCAGGTGTAATTCAAGTCCCCTGGTAATCAGTAGAAACGGCTCAATCAGCCAACAGTGGCCATTTAGCAAACTCGAGAAGATCAAGTTAGATGTGGTGTGTCTGTTGAAAGAACCAGCAAGCCTTAGAAGGAAGATGGAGGTAAACTGAAAACTACCCTTTATTCCTTAAGTGACATGGGATATGAAGTGTTTGACATTTCTCCTCCCTCGGAAATTAGGGAATAATAAAACTTAGGGTTGGGAGGGGCACCAAGAACCCCCAATTCTAGTGACACTTTCTTGGAATCCTTCCCCGGCATTCGTGACTGTATCAATCCCATTTATTATACCGTTAAAATAGTACCGTTCTCTTTCATTGTTCTTATCTTCCTCACTAGGAGCTGAATCTGTTTTAAATTTCCACTCTATTTCCAGCACCCAGAGGGAGCACTGGCACATAGTAGGTGTTATGTATGTGTTTGTAAAAACAAATTTTCTGAATTACCTTTCAGGGGGCATATGAAGCAGGTTTTTTTTTTTTTAAATCAAATTCAATGACCCCCACCCCAAAAAAACCCAAAAAACAAATGACAGAAAGCAAACTAAAAATATATTAGGCAAAAGTATAATTATTTTGGATCAACTAATTAAAATTTAGAAAGCAGTGATGCAGCTTTTTTTTTTTAACATCTTTATTGGAGTATAGTTGCTTTACAATGTGGTGTTCGTTTCTGCTGTACAACAAAGTGAATCAGCTATACATATACACATATCCCCATATCCCCTCCCTCTTGTGTCTCCCTCCCACCCTCCCTATCCCACCCCTCTAGGTGGTCACAACAATGCAGCTTAATATATATAAGTAAAATAACCAGAAACCCAATGAGTAGCAGTACTTTTCCTTCCTTCAGTGCCTTCTGCTTCTTTCCGCAGACGAGCTATGGTCTCCTTCTGAAGATGGGACAGGAAACCCAGGCACTTTCTAGGCTAAGTTATCTCTGTGTTGGACTAGTTCCAATTCTGAAAAATCCCAGGGAAGTGCTTTGGTTGGGAAACGTTGGGTCTTGAGTCAACACACGTTTAAGGCTTAGCCTGCCCTAAATATTTTCTGCCACGAACCACTAGGAGGGAATAGGATGGCTCCCCCAAGAGAAAAAGGAGCTGATGTTGAGGAGGTAAAGATTGCTGGGCAGAAACAAAGCAGAATGAAGCAGTATGACTACTATGTTAGCCTTAGCTGGGGCATTTCTCTCCCTTCAAGACAGAAGCTTCTCCTGAAGTCAGGAGAAAAACTCTTCTCCTCCTGAGCCCATGTGTCTCCTTCTTACAAGTAAGGGTTTAGTATGGTACACTCTGTCTTTGGTGCTGAACTTTGGACTGGACAGATTTTATAAATCTATGTATGTACATGTATGTATATGTATATATCCATGTACAAAACGTGTGTGTATATTACATGTCCCTCCCTCCCTTCCCATGGGCTCGCCACTTCCACAGCTCCTTACTCTACAGCAGGTCTCCTGGTGAGCACGTCATCACTCCCAGTACAACAGGGCTTCCCTACAGGAGTTTACACCACCACAAGAGTAAGGTTAAGAAAGACTCTGTGGAACTACAGAGTTACATGTTGGGCGCCACTGTGTAACCCAAGAATCATTTTCCCCACTCAGTGGGAATCCTTTGAGTACAGGACTGTGAGTCCTTCTCTTGCGTTCTGCACAGCCCTTAACGTGGAGTGTAGAACATAGCAGATATATCACTAGCATATGAATGAATGAACGGATAAAATACTTACAGCTCAAAACCACATGCTAACTAATTTCCCTTAGTTAAAGCTTTAATAACTCATCTATATCTGATTTATGATTTTTATCATCCAATCTGATCATGTTTTATTATAATTAACCTTTTTAGTTTCATAATTAGCAAACTTTAAATTTTCATAAAATTTAATAAACCTAATCATTTTAATAAAGTTGATTAGTTTCTGCCATTCAATTTGCTAATTGAATTAAAAGCTGATGACTCTGGCTTTTGTACAATATAATATTTAGAAACAATACTTAGTCCATAGATATTTGTTTCTTATGAAAACACCTGTTACAAAGGATAAAATTTGATCAGGATAAAGACAAATTTAGAGTTTATACTGAATCTTAAACTAAACACGGGAACTTGTTAATATCCTTTTCCTATGGTGGATAGTTGCTTGGATTTTGACTTTAGAAAATATATTTCAGCTTCAAATGACCAAACTTCAGTGAAATTGGTTTAGTCAAAATTTTAGGCAGTTTTTGATTGGAGATAAGGTAGTGCATCTTCACTGGGGATTTATTTTTCAGAATGGATGAGCTTTTTGTTTGACATTTGTCAGTGTGAATGAATCAACAGCTGTGTGAAAGAGACTGGCTCATTCTGCAGCCTTTAGAAAAGGAGTTTTTTGGGGGACCAAGGTGTCTGTCTCAGAAGTAAGGGGTGGTGAACAGATTCTCAGATACTGGTTTTCTGTCTACCTCCTAATCTGTCTTTGAAAGAAAGAAAGAAAATTAGTTAGGCAGACAGAAAAAAAAAAAAAAAAAAAAGAACTACCCAAACGAACTAGCAACTTAAACTACAGTATTTGCTATTAAAGACCTGGGAGGGGTTCTTTGTGGGGCTGAACAATGAGCCCCACAATGACCCCAACTAGCCTTGGGATCAGAGCATTTGCATTGGCATCTATTTCTAAGGAAAGCTCTCATGATAGAAATCTGTAAGAGGTCAATGAAAGCATGCACACTTGATACTTTCTCTGAGTACAGAAATTAATACTGTATTCAGCAGAATCCCCAGAGCCTAGCCCTGAACTCCTTGGATGGTTTTTTGAGTGCAAATGTGGTGACTCTCCTTCCAAAGAGTGAGCACGATGATGTCACGCCCTGGGGGAGGATGGAGAAGGGTGCAGCTGGAGACTAGCAAAATCCAGACACCACGGGCGATTAGAACCAAGGAAAGAATTTGAGGCAGGGCCAAGGAAGAGTGCAATGCCGTAGGTGCTCAGGGCTTGTGAGAGGCAGGGAACAGGAGACAAATACAAACGTAAGAGAGCAGAGCGTGAGCAGGAATGTGACATGGAGCAAACCAAGAAGTTCCTTTTTCTTGGGGTTGGTAGCTTGAACTGGGAGTTACTTAGCCTAATCTAATAGCCAAATCTTACCCTGGTTGTCATCTGATATAAAGTGCCCTTAGTCAGTGTTTGTTGAATCGAATTGAACTTCGGTAACAGTTCAGTTTGTACAAATAATAGCTCAGTTTTGTAAACCAGACACTTTACACTCACAGTACTTCAGTTTAAACATTATTTTCCCTGTTTAATGTATGAGGAAGAAAATCCTGAGAGCGCTCATCTTGCTTAAAATCCCACAGGGAATCAGCCTTTCAGCCACCACTTCTATCTGATTCCAAAACTAAGCCTGCTGTCTGTGCCATGTCGCCTTCATAGACTAGGAAGGAATGGGGCATGGGTCAGGGACCACAGGTAGTGAACAGAAAGTGGGACGGAAGGGAAGCAAGGATGGAGGTTACAACTAGGGGAAATTGTGTGTTTGTTTCGGGGGCTTGGGGAGAGCATTCCTTTCCAGTTTCTGGGAAATGGCTGTTCTGCCAGCAGTCTGTGAATTCTCAGACTCAGGAAAATTAGACTCAGGTCTTATTTTCTCAGTGCCTGGAATAAGCAATCTACTCTCCTGGGTTCTAAGTTATCAGCGCTCAAGGTATTCAGTGGAGCCGTGTGAGCGGACCCCATGGTTGCCAGGTAGTGGAACCGAAAGCGAGAATCTGGGATTTGGAGTTGGGGAGATTTGAGCTCAAGTCTTGGTTCTGCTGCTTGTTGCTTAAGGGAAACTGGACACACTTAAACATTCCATGAGCCGTGGTTGCCAAATAAATGAAACTGGATACAATTTGCTTCTCAAAGAGTTATTGTAACAATTCAATTAGATAATGTATGCCAATGAGCCTAGTACAATGCCTGGTACATTGCAGGCTCTTAATATATTAACTCGCCACTCTTTTTAACAAAATGATGTAATTACAACTTCAGTGCCTTTCCACTACACTCTCAATGGTTCACATCACCAAATGCAGCACTTACATGCCAACTATTTGGCTTATAGGATAATAGCAAAGATTACCTAGATCAAGATCTTGGTGAAGTTGGAGAGTGGACAAAGTTTGATTTCAGTATAGTAGAACGCGTCTCATGAATTATTTATTTTTCTTTCAAAGACACTCCCTCCAGCCTCCTCATTTGGAGAATATATTTCTATCAGGCTCTGTCTAAACTTCCACCTAACCAAAACTACTGGAAAAACATGCTTTACTATTAGCCCTACACACCTTAATTTTTTACTGTTAGTGTAAACAATGATTGTTCCTAGCATTCTTTTCTTCGTTCTTATTCCCTCTGTGGAAAGAGATGCTCTGTCTGTAGTTAAATACTTAATATATCTTCCAAAATTTAGGGAAACTGTGTGGGATGGGCAGAATACCTTCCTTACAATCATGACACACAGTGGGTGCTCACCCACAACACTAATGCTAACTAACCCCACTCTGAATGAATGGATTTTCTTTCTGCACTGCTCTCTCGGCCTTGAAGGCGGAGCCAGCTTGAGGATCAGAATTGAGCGTAGCAGTGATCATGCTTTGAATATCCCACTCCAATAAAAAGAGTAGGTTTCCTCCTGTTCGAAATGAGGGCAACAACATCTTCCACGCTTCTTTCATAAACTCATATTGAGTGAGACGTATAATAGCACTTTGCACAATCGGATACATTACAAAACCTATAAGGATGGGGTTCTCTTTTGATGGTGCGATTACTCTTCCCTCGGCTGACTCCTAGTTCTTGGACATCTGATTACCAATGGCCTCCTTCTGCATTTGTTGTCAGGGAGTAGAGGTTAGGTATCATTGTCTATCTAGTTAATCTTATCATTACTTGATTAACTAGCTGTTTGACGTCGCATTAGGACCCTCTATAATTTTTTTTTTTTTAATTTTTTTTTTTTTTTTTTTTGCCTTACATGGGCCTCTCACTGTTGTGGCCTCTCCCGTTGCGGAGCACAGGCTCCGGACGCACAGGCCCAGCGGCCATGGCTCCCGGGCCCAGCCGCTCCGCGGCATGTGGGATCTTCCCGGACCAGGGCACGAACCCGTGTCCCCTGCATCAGCAGGCGGACTCTCAACCACTGCGCCACCAGGGAAGCCCTATAATTTTTTTTTTAAAGGGTAACTCTGTGGGTCTCTGTGAGGTTTTTCAAGACAGGGTATTAATTTATTTATTTATTTTGGCTGTGTTGGGTCTTCATTTCTGTGCGAGGGCTTTCTCTAGTTGTGGCAAGCGGGGGCCACTCTTCATCGCGGTGCGCGGGCCTCTCACTATCGCGGCCTCTCGTTGCGGAGCACAGGCTCCAGACGCGTAGGCTCAGTAGTTGTGGCTCACGGGTCTAGTTGCTCTGCAGCATGTGGGATCCTCCCAGACCAGGGCTCGAACCCGTGTCCCCTGCATTGGAAGGCAGATTCTCAACCACTGTGCCACCAGGGAAGCCCCAAGGACCCTCTATAATTTTGCCTTGATATTGGGAGGGTGGGGGATCCTTCATGGGAATTTTCAAAACCCGAAGGACCAAAATAACTCATTGTAAAAGCATATTAAATATACATTTTATTTTTATAAAGTAATTGGAATCCAGTAAGGCTTCACAAAATCTTCCTGAGACATGGCTCAGTGCAACATATAGAGGGTTAAAGCACTGTTGAGGAAGGTGTGGGTTTCAAAAGGTTTAAATGATACTATTGCAATCATGTTTAAAAACTCTGCATTCAATGATTCTTGAAATCCAGGCTAGCTCTCATTCATTTATTCACTCACTCAACAAATAATTACTGAGCTTCTACTGTATTCCAGTAGCTGTTTACCAATATTTTATGGGTCTATATCAAATTCATTGGTTTGGTTGAAACCTAACTTCCCTCCTTGTCATTCTACGGCTGATTTGGACAAGTTATTATGTCTTTTGTGCAGAGATAACTAGTTCTCAGGAAGACGGTGGCCTCCAGGGCTGCACCTGAGCCAATCATGATGCACTCAGAGTGGCTGAGTGATTGACGTGTTGCATAAATAGAATGCTGAAAACACAATATGGGACTGGAAGAGCCAAATGTCAAAAAAAAAAAAAAAAAAGGCCCTGAAAATAACCGTTCAAATGTATGCAAATTGCCTAATTAATTGACCTCAGTTGTGCGTGCAGATATCCTTTGCCTTTCCTTTTGTGAATTGGTTATGTTTCCTGTGCTCCAAAACAATATTCCAAGGCGAATTAAACCCTTTCAAGCTATAAGTTAATATTCAATTCATACATAAACACATTTATAAACATTCATCAAATTCAAAGTACTCATTTCATAAATACTATTTTCTTCATTTTCAACTAATAGATGTGTTCTCTGCATTTATTCAGTGTTGGTCTTAAGGAGTTCACGTGTGGGGAGATGATAGTTATTTAAATGGCAGCATAGTGTTTACTTTCAGGTTGATTAAGAGTTTTCCTAGTTCCCAGCTGTTTGTTTCTGTAAAGATTTAGTACAAAGGCTTCATTTGGAGTGTTGGTGAGGTGAGTAAAATATAATGATGACGATTATCAGAGAACTATTCATCCCAGAGCATTTGCTTTAAAGAGATGTCAAAGGGAAGACTCACTATTTAGGCTGGACTCAGGAAAGAGTAAAATGAATCTTAATGGGGTCAACGTAATCTCAGATGTAGCTTCAGCTCGGCATTATATTTATTTGTCCATTCATTCATTAAATGGCTAATGGATGTAGTTGGGTTGGCCAAAAAGTTCGTTAGGGTTTTTCCGTAACATCTTACAGAAAAACCCAAATGAAGCTTTTGGCCAACCCAATATTTATTCATTGTTATCAATCTACCCATCCATCCACCTAAAGATTAACTCACTCAATAAACATATGCAAACTATCTTTCAGCATCTAAATTTGAAAACTGATTGATCCAATGCAAGTTCCTGGGTCACATCACAGGTCCACGGAATCTGACACATCTACATTTTAAATAAACTTCCAGAGTAATTAGTATATGCATCAGAATACTTCTGTCTTACATAAATACATATTATGCATATGCTTAGTGCCAGGCGCTGAAATAGGTGATGGGAACTGGGGTTGCATTTGTGAATGAGGCAGACACTCCTTTCTTTAAGACATTGATATTTACAATTAAGCACAATGGGTACTATCACAGGGGACATATAAGGAGTTATGGGACGGTATAACCAGCGATCCCAAAGTAAGGCAAGAGTCAGGAAAGGGCTCCCTAAGAAAATCATGTTTAAGTAAGTAATCCCTGAAGGTTGAATGGAGTTTAGCCACATGGAAAAAGATTAACCAGATTGCACGGTCTATGCTGCTGTTTTGGGTGTGGAATGGGTAATTTGAACCAAAAGATGACATAGATCTGGAGTTTATCATCTGCTCTGGAAGACAGACAAAGTGAGAAATAATTACATTTTGGTTACAAGCACTAAGTCATGATGAATCAAACATGTTCTGGGGTCAAAATTTGAAGCCATTTCACCACTGTGTGACACCAGGAAAGTCAATCTCTTTGCACCTCAGTTTTCTTATTTTTATAAGAAGGTACAGTATCCCTTCCTCACCAGAATGCTCTGATGGTTGAATGATATCATCCTATGTAACAAATACTAAAAGAGCATAGAGAAACCTGGTGGTCTTGGGAAAGGCTTCTCAGAGACCAGAAGAAAATATGTGATAGAGCCTCCTTTCCAGGGATGCTGCTTGGATTGGCCACGGTCAATGCTTTGGGAGTCATCTCTCACCCTTTAAATGCCAATGGGGGACATAACCTAGAGGAGGTGGAGCCCTGGAAGCAACAGGAAGTGGTTTCACAGGGATTCAGTAGAACTACCTGAGCCTGTAGCTCCTTGAAGATGAACTTGGGGACATCAGAGTCTGGCCAGAGATCCAGGCAATCAGCTAAGGCAGGTATGAGAGGAAAATGGTGGGCGCCACATGGTCACTGAGAGGACCAGGCATAAAACTACAGGTGAAACATCTCCAGGGAAACCCCAGCAATGTGGGAGAGGTTAGAAACCTCCAAGCAAGGGCAGATCCACAAGATTTCCATTGAGCGGTCATCATTGTAACCTAACTTTGCTCACTGTCTGGTGTGATCTGGCAACACAGGCAAGAGTGTTTTGTACTGGAACCATATTGGGCACGGTGGTGGTTCATAATTTAAATGACATTGTTGCTGATTTTGTGTGCTCTGTGACTGCCCCTTGTGAGAACATCAGAGAACATCAAAAAGTCAATGCACTTAGTATGATAATCTCCAGGTCCATACATGTTGCTGCAAATGGCATTATTTCATTATTTTTAATGGCTGAGTAATATTCCATTGTATCGTATATATGTACCATATCTTCTTTATCCATTCATCTGCTGATGGACATTTAGGTTGCTTCCATGTCTTGGCTCTTGTAAACAGTGCTGCAATGAACATTGGGATGCATGTATCCTTTCATACTAGGTGAAGTAAGTCAGACAGAGAAGGACAAATATCATATGATATTGCTTATATGGGGAAATCTAAAAAAAAATGATACAAATGAACTTATTTACAAAACAGAAAGAGACTCACAGACTTAACTTATGGTTACTAGGGGGGAAGGGTTGGGGAATTTGGGATTGACATGTATACCCTACTATATTTAAAATAGATAACCAACAAGGACCTACTGTATAGCACAGGGAACTCTGCTCAATATTCTGTAATGACCTAAATGGGCAAAGAATTTGAAAAAGAATAGATACATGTATATGTAGGACTGAATCACTTTGCTGTACACCTGAAACTAGCACATTGTTAATCAACTATACTCCAATATAAAATTAAAAGTTTTAAAAAAGTCAATGCACTTTTCACTGACCACAAAGATTTTTAAGTGTATACTTGGTCATGATTTCTTCCCAAACTTACTTTGCAAGAGAAAACGTGCAAACCTTTGCTTCTCTCCTTTGACCGCCTCCTCTTTTGCTCTTTTCTCTTCTTCCTTCATTCTTTCTTCCTGTTTTCTTCTTTCTCCACCCAGAGGTCTGACTTGAGATCTTTCTTCAGCTTCTTACAATCTGTGCACAAATGAATTCCTCAATGAATCCGCATAAGTTATGAAGAAGGAAAAGGTATCTGCTACCAGGACAGACTACCTTATCCATCTGGAAGCGTTTTCATTGCCTTTGTTTATTTTTCTTCTAAGCTGTGGAGAGAGCAGAACATGGTCATGCACAATTTCTGGGTGAAGCCACCTGCTATCATTTCCAGTGTTGAGATTTCTAAGAGGCAAAGCTTTTTAACTCTGCACGCTTCAGTGTGTCAGCATTAAACACTTAACTGTTTGTTTGTGTGTCAAAGAGGCAGGCCCAGCAGGGGACAAAAAAGAAAACACAGAATTCCTCTGTGAGAAGAACTTAGCAGCTAAGGCTGGGGAGAGGGTGAAGGTTGGGACCACAGACACGTCACAACACACAGGAGAAAACCCACACATGGGTGTGTGGGTATGTATGTGCATGTTTGCATATATACATGTGTGTGCATATGTGTGAATGAATATATGTCACTGTGTGTTTTCCTGAGTGGCACGCGAATGTGGGAGAGCACTTGTATGAGTGCTGGTGTGAGTGTGTGTTTGCACAGTGCCTCCAGGAACTGCTGAGTGGGTACTGAAAACTTAGGACTCCAAATTGCATTTTGAGGCAGGAGAAGACACTCCAGTTTTTTTTTGATGGTGAAGTATAACATATGTCAAGAATGGTACACAGGGACTTCCCTGATGATCCAGTGGTTAAGACTCTGTACTTCCACTGCAGTGAGGGGCACAGGTTCAATCCCTGTTTGGGGAACTAAGATCCCACATGTCACTCAATGTGGCCCCCCCCAAAATCAATTCAAAATAAAGAATAATACACAAATGATGAGGGTGATTTTCACAGATTGAACACATTTGTGTAACCAGTACCTTGGTTACTGATACAACACAACATTACCAGAATGATAGAGGCCCTCTCACCTCATCCAATCATACCTCTCCCCAAAGGTAACTATTTTCCTGATTTGTAAGAGTACATATGTGTTTTACCTGTTTTTTAACTTGATAGAAAGTATATACATATATCCTGTACCTTTTCATGCCTGGCATCTTTCACTCAGTAGACTTTTTGTGAGATTCATCAATTTACAGGTTTTTTTTTTTTTTGCGATACGCAGGCCTCTCACTGTTGTGGCCTCTCCCGTTGCAGAGCACAGGCTCCGGACGCGCAGGCTCAGCGGCCATGGCTCACGGGCTCAGCCGCTCCGCGGCATGTGGGATCTTCCCGGACTGGGGCACGAACCCGCGTCCCCTGCATCAGCAGGCGGACTCTCAACCACTGCGCCACCAGGGAAGCCCTTTTTTTTTTTTTCTTAAATCCTATTGTGTGACCCTACAGCCATTTACCTGTCTCCATCTGTAGCGGAACCCGTGGGCAGTTTAAAGCTTTCAGTTAGTCGTACTCCCCTGGATGTTCTTGTTCATTATCTTTGGTGAATGGAAGTGTGTATCTGTTGGGTGTAAGTCTGGGTGTAGAATTGCTGGGTCATGGTGTGTGTACATCCCCATCCTTAATACACACTGCTACACAGTTGACCCAAGTTATTGTACCAATTTATATTTCCGCCAAGAATCAGCTTGTCAATATGGGATTATAACTTGGATTGCATTGACTCTACAGAAGAATCTGAGGGTTCCAACATGGAGTCTTACACTCCACAAAATAGTGTCTCTCTCTATTTACTTAGATCCTATTTGTTTCATTTCATTAGGGATTTGTAGTTTCCAGCCTATGGATCCTGCCCACATTTTGTTAGATAAATACCTAGGTATTTCCTTTTTGGATGCTATAGTAAATAGTACTGTTAGCATTTTTGATCTCCAATTGTTTATTTCTAGCTTATAGAAATACAATTGATATTTTATGTTACCTTTGTAAAATGTGACCTTGCAAAACTCAATCATTCATTTTAGGAGCCTTTTCTGTAGATTCCTTTGGATTTTTCTACATAGGCAATCATGCCATCTGTGAACAAAGACGATTTGATTTCTTATTTTCCCCACAATGTGTATGCTTTTTCTTTCTTTTACAAGGGTCACTGTTGTTGGTCTGGGTTTATGGCATCACCTAGCCTTAATCTGTGCCTCATAAGTCTCAAATTATAATTGTGGATTTGTCCATTTCTCCTTTTAGTTCTACCAGTTTTTGCTCCATGTAGTTTGAAAATCTGAGTTTATATTCATACACATTTAGTATTGTTATGTTTCCTTGATGTTATGAATTGAATTGCATTCCCCTCAATCCATATGTTGAAGTCCTATCCCTTAGTATCTCAGAATGTTACCTTATTTGGGGATAGGGTGGTTACAGATGTAATTAGTTAAGATGAGGTTGTACTGTAGTAGAGTGTGCTTCTAACCCAATACAACTGGTGTGCATATAAAAAGAGGAAACTTGGACACAGATATGTATACTGGCAGAAGACTATGCGAAGATGAAGCCAGAGATTGGAGTGATCCTTCTACAAGTCAAGGAAACACCAAAGATTGCCAGCAAAGCACCAGAATCTAGGCAAAAGGCAGGAAACTGATTCTCTCTCAGCCCTCAGAAGGAATCAACATTACTGATACCTTGATTTTTAACTTCTAGCCTCCAGAACTGTGAGACAATAAATTTCTGTTGTTTAAGCCACTCGGTTTGTGGTACTTAGTTATGGCAGCCCCAGCAAACTAACACACTTGGTGAATTGTCCATTTTGTCATTAATAATATATTTCTTGATCCCTGGTAAGTTTTCTTTTTTTAAAGAAATAACACATTTTATTTCATTTTATTTTCTACTTTTTGGCCGTGTCTCTCGGCATGCGAGATCTTAGTTCCCTGACCGGGGATTAAACCTGGGCCCCCTGCAGTGGAAGCACGGAGTCTTAAACTCTGGACTGTCAGGGAAGTCCCACCTGGTAATTTTTCTTGATCTAATACTAATAACCACTATATTTTATTCTTTTAAAATTAACATTTGCTTAATATATCATTTTCCATCTTTTTACTTGTAATGTATCTGTATTATTATATTTAACAAGGGTATTTTATAGACAGAAATAGGTTTCTTGCCCCCAATTTAATTTGGCAATGTGTCTATTAATTGGTGTGTTTTGACTACTTACATTTAATATAATTATTGATATGACTAGATTTAAGGATATCACTTAATTACTCATTTTCTATTTGTCTCCTTTGGTTTTTGTTCTTTCATTCCTCATTTACTTCCCTCTTTTGGATTATTTGAATAGGTTTTAGCTTTTCATTTTAATTAATGTATGGGTTTTTGGGTTATACTTTTTTTTTTGGTTTTCTTAGTGCTTGCTTTAAGGGAATACAACATATATACCTGCCATACATTTTCACAGTCAGTTTAGAATGAATATTTCAAGTAAAATAGGTACTTTTACCATCCCCCCTCAGGTTATATTTTTCATATGTATTACATTTACATACATCAAAAGGAGACTGGGGGCTTCCCTGGTGGCGCAGTGGTTGAGAGTCCACCTGCCGATTCAGGGGACACGTGTTTGTGTCCCGGTCAGGGAAGATCCCACATGCTGCGGAGTGGCTGGGCCCGTGAGCCATGGCTGCTGAGCCTGCGCATCCAGAGCCTGTGCTCCGCAGGGGGAGAGGCCACAACAGTGAGAGGCCCACGTACTGCAAAAAAAAAAAAAAAAAAAAAAGGAGTCTAAAAATGACTGGAGTTTTATTCTGTTCCAAAGGCAGCCTCTCAGCAGACTTGATCTCAGGTGCTATGGTGGTTCCTGCTTACTATACCCTGGTGCTCATTTGTTCTGCCATTGCCAAGCCATTGCTGTTATCATTCTGTAGGATTGCTCCATGACCAAGGATCATCTCTCAGGTGCAGCAGTTGTCATTAGGAAAGTCACATGTGTTGTTAAGGAAGTCATAAGCAAGTGAAGATTCTAGATTAAAACAGAGCTTCAGAAGTTCCACCCCTTGTGGGAATGGCTTAGAAATAATTTGTCAGGAATTCAGGACATCAGCCAGTCAGGCTGGTACTCATATCAAAGCTCTATTCCCAGTGTGGTTTGCAACACAAATCAGGAGTACGGGAAGGAGAACTGTATATGTATAGACCAATGACTTGGGCTGGACAGATGGAGAAACGACAGTTCTATACATAGGAAGTTATCAAGGGGCTCAACTCTTGTCCACAGGAGCTGAGTTGTTCTGGGGATCAGTTTATAAGACTCTTGAGTCCTGCTATGCCCGCAGACAGTTTCTCAGCCCAGCATTCCTTGGGAACCACTTGCTCCTAAATTATACCTCATGTCATGTGATGTTTGTCCTGGCCACTTCTGACTAGACATGAATCTGGATGCACATATAAGCTAGACATAAGAAGAGGACCAGCATCCTTGTAGTGGCTTCCCATGAGAACTCTGTTTAGCAGAGATGCTCCATGTTGGATGATGATTGAGTCCCAATCAAACTTTATCTTGGGACGATTTGAATACAAGATCCCAAACAGGAGGCTGGGAAACCAGGAACAGTAAAGAATCAGAGACAGGTAATTCCCTGGTGGTCCAGTGGTTAGGACTCTGTACTTTCACTGTCAAGGGCCTGGGGTTCAGTCCCTGGTCGGGGAACTAAGATCCTGGAAGCTGCATGGTACAGCCAAAAAAAAAAAAAAAAAAAAAAAGGAAGAAGAAGAATCAGAGACAAAGAGCAAATCAGAGTGGGAAGCTGGATGCAGACCCCAGGCTCATAAGCCAAGCAGTTATCAACTTAAATCCTGACTCTTAGCAGGATGATCATGGGCAAGTTACTGAATACCTCTGAGCATCTGCTTCATTATTTGTAAAATTTGCATGATGATAATAATACCCAGTATAGGGTTGTTATGAGGCTTAGATTAGGATATATTTGTAATGTGTTCAAAGTCACAGAAGAACCTCGAAGTCCACTGCTTTGGTCATTTCCCAGTGCACTGTGCACATAATTCAAGGTCATGGCATGTTGCTGGCACCATTCCTTATCCATCTTCTCCACTTGTATGACTATCTCTCTGGCTTTACGGCCATGCTCAAATGCCACTTTTCCCTGTGGTTCTCACTGATCCCCAGCTCCAACACCAAATCTGTAATGTACTCATCTGTGTTCCCAGAATGCTTCACAGGGATCTTCCCTATTAAATTTTTCTCCTGATCTTCATACTGTGAGTTCCTCAAGGACAGAGATTGGATCCTTTTCATCTGCTGCTAGACAACATAAGTAAAGCTTAACGTTTTTTGTATTATTGATAATATATGTGAAATATTCCTGCAAATTGTTATCTTATCAAGGGCCCAATGTGTGTTGCTGCTAATGCACATAAAACAGGCGTAGTCTTTAGTCATGCAAACGAGTTCCTTTATTCTACTCCCTCATTCCCACCTGGATCTTTTTAATTTTAATGTTAATTTTTTCCTTTAAAATTCTACATTTTTCTCCTAGTATATATGTTGCAAGAAATCACTAAACAAGGCTCACTTCTGTGTTCTTCTTCTCTGTTAAATGGTTAAACGACTGTCTATTTTGAGTACTGATATACAGCTGTTTCCATAGATACCTGATCATAATGGCTAATTAGCCGAGCATGTTTTCTGAAGCCTTTTGAATGACATTTTTATAACAAACATCCAGCTTTTATTCAATTGTACATTTTTCTCATTTCTCTTTGGAAACATTCAGAAATGCTCCATGATGCTTCAACAGATATAATGTAAAAGGACTCAGGTAATTTTTTTGGTTCCTACGTGGAGGCCATTTCTGTTCATTGCTCCACCTGAAAGTCGTCTTTCTCTGTTTAATGAACTCCCAGAGCAGACGTCTCAACAGCAATGCACAGTTGAAAACCACTTTTTAGTTTAAAAAAGTGCTTTGCATATGCTGTTTCACTAAAACTTCACAAAGATCCGAGGAATTCAGTATAACCACCACCGTCATTTTGCAGATGGGGAGGTTGGGGCCCCTCCATTAAGAAACCTGGTGCATTACCTTGGATTCCCGGTGCATTGTGGGTGTTCAACAAACACCGATTAGAACTGACTAACTTACTCAAGGTTGTGCAGGTGAAGAGTTTTGTAAATGACAGAAAGGAGATGTTTTATAAATGTCCCACCTTCCTCCTGACCCATCACGCTTCTGGTATTATCCCATCTCTCTTCACTTGTATCAAACTCTGAGTAGTTACCACTTCCTACATTGCATCATCATTTATTTGCACGTCTGTTTTACATAAATTATAAGAATCAAGTCAAAGCCTTTTCTAGTCCATTCATTCAAAGCATATTTATTCACCATCTACTACCTGACAGATAATAATGGGTAAACATAATTCCTGCCCTTAAGACATCAATTCACCCTTGTGTTCTCCAAAGTGATCTGCACAGTATTTGCTAATGGTAAAGACTCAAAACTGTTTCCTGTAACAATACCATTTGCAGAATGCTTCATCTAAATCAGCATTAGGTGAAACTTCTCCATCCCCTGCTTTTCATCAAATACATTCCAACTGGAATTAACAATCTTTCTTCTCCTGTTGAGGCTGCCTTCCCTCTTTGATCATAAGAGTCTCCTCCACTTTTTCAAACACTAACCACACTTAACTTACTCTAAGGATAAATTCCCAGAATTGAGATGAATGTTTATATAAGAAAAACTGTTGACAAAAGCTCTCCTCACCGTACACTTTCAGGTTTAATTCTCACGCTATGAGGTAGACACCGAGACAATATCCATTTCACAGATGAGGAAACAGTATCAGGCAGGTTAAGTAACCTAGCCAAGTTCACAGTGATTGACATTGCCAGAGGGTGAACATTTTTTTGCTGACACCCAGGCTATGCTCTTAACTCTCAGCAGTTGATGCACCTGTACTAGTGCTCTGTGCTTCATATCTCTTGTTCTGATAAAACTGAATCTTATTCTCTTGAAGATGTGAACAAAATACCTAAGGGGACATCCTCATATCTGGTTTCTTCTCTGGAAACATAGAGTCTGGAAGCCGGGGAGATGATAGATTCCTTATGAAACCTGCAAGGTCCAAAAGGAAAATTGTTTCACACCTCTTTTGCTTTCCCACGGAAATTTCAGTTGCTTATATTGGAAAGATGTGCCTTCGTGGAGAGATAGATAGCATGCCCAAGAGAAGAAGATGTGTAGGTCTAAAGATGCCTAGAGCAACACTCTCAAAGGCAAGAGAAGCAAGTGTCAGATCAACTGGGATCAGAGACCATCACTGAGCATCAGAGACCATGAATGTCAAATCTTCATAAGATTTCCTAATGGTACTGCAGGTACTTCATACTTAAATCCATATCCAGTGGTGCCTAAAGATCCTCTCCCTCATTTGGAAGCCAGTATTATTTAAACAAACATTTGTAGCCAGATTTTAGCCACTTCTGGATGTTCAATAAAATAAAGAACTGACAAAAGGGAAGAACAGGTGTCCCCTTTTCTGGAAGGCTGCTTTGACCCGTCTCTCTCCCTTTGGGCTGGGTAGTGAGCACTTCTGTTCTCCCTCAAGGCTTTGCAAACGTCTCTCACACAGCACATTTATGTCCTTCCATTATCATTATGTGTCTGTGATTCTTTCCCTCTACCACCACCCTCACTATATTATCAGGACTTAGTACTAGGGGTGTTTATTTAGTTTACAAGTCTGGTGTGTAACACAGGACTTGGCTTTAAATCACTGCCAAATTGTTTGCTGAGTGAATAGGTGTATTCATGTACTACTGGAAGAGAGAATCAAGAGATGTATACCTCTGTTCAGTGTACTAATGTCAAAATGTACTATTACAAGAGAAAACAACAACAACAACAAAAGAAACAGAATGAGTATGAAACTGCAAAGAATAAGTCAGACACAATTATTTTAAAGCTTTGGGGGGTTCTCTCAATATGGGTAGGAAGGAAACAGAGCTGTGCCAGTGAAGACCTGTCTCTAACAAAGGCAGAAGCCATGCAGTTACATAAAGATAAGTGATTGGTTTAAAAAATTACCAGTCATCTGCTCTGGACTGACTGATTACAGTAGAGTTGGTGCTGCTGATGGCTGAGCCCAAAGTCCATTTGTTGAGTCCAGAGAGCACAGTCAATGAGTTCATCAGTCTGTTTTTCTGCTGTTTCTGGGCAACTTAATGAAAGTCTTGGGTTTCTTGTTCCAGGGTTCTGACCACTTGGCCTACGTCTGTGTGAGTAATAATCCTTTGATGTAATCATCTTCACTTGCGTGCAGTGTTCTGCTATTTGATGCCTCTAAAGGGAAGGGCCAAGACTAATCGTTAACAGGTCATTGGCCAAAGCAACCATCCCACCACCATGTATTAGAGATGCACCAATACCCACGCTCTGCTATCAGACCCATGAGTGAGGTAGCACAGGTTTCTATTAAAGCGGTGATCCCTTCACTTCACATGGTACCGATAAAGCTGGATGGAGTTGGGGTGGGAGCTGCCTGAGTCACCCTAGCTCTGTGCCTCCTTTTGCTTACAGCCTGGGTCCAAGGAACCCTGGAAGCCCGTGGGTCTGTCCAGCACAGTTTGGAAACCAGCCCTCTGTGGCTCCTTCATATCCTCTGGCTTTCTGTACAGCTCTGTCGACTTGACTGGAAAATAATCCCAGGTCAAAATCCAAGACTTATTAAGTTTAACTGTGCATGACTTGAGTCTTTTCAATTAACTTTTTTTTCCTGATAATCTTATTGTTTAGTAGATTACATTAAAAAATCTGAAATAGCACAAAGAAGGCATGTCAGAATAAGCTAATATATATATTAGATAATAAGCTAATATATATATATATATATATATATATATATATATATCTCAAAGATAGGACAAAACTAGCATAAAATAGCATAAAAATGTCCCTTAGAAACTGGACCTTGCAAATACAATACAGTGATCTCGTCTTCCTTGTTGAAATATCCAGTGGAGGTGCCTTTGCAGTAATGGAGCGTTAGAGAAGCAAGTGGCAAACTGGAAGATCTCAGACTTTAGAATCGGTTATCATTTTGATTTTTGTTCTGCCATTGATTAGCTGTGTGATTTGGGCAAGATTTTGTTTATTCATTGATTTAAATATCCAAGCCTCAGTTTTCTCATATGCAAATTAAGAATGCAATATAGTATATTGTGTATATTTATTTCACATCCTTCCTTTGACAACACTCCTACCATCTCCATTTTGTCCTGATCATGACCCTACTTTCTTCCCACCCTTAGATGCGGTCCTCACCACAGTAGAGAATGATCTCATCACCCTGGCCATGAGAAAGTGTTAAAATAAAGTCACCTGCTCTAAGCAGGGCTCTGTCTCAGTGTCCTCCTTGAGATTGGTCTATGGACACTGGAAAAGAAAACAATTCTTTAATTTTGGATTATGAGTCATGAGGGTCTTGGGAATCCAGTGATAATGCTTCTTCTCCTGGAAAGAGCTTGCCTAATGACAAAGCCAACACAGAAGGATAAAAGGCAGAGATATTGAAAGGGAAGCAAACACTAACGTCAAATTCAAAGTCTCATTTGAGCTTCTGAATCCAGCCATGCCTGGTTTTGGTCCCAACCTTATACTTCACAGTTAGGACTTCACAAAATCATCTCTTTTTGTGATTTAGATCTGAGATCCTGTCATTTGCAATGGCTGGAGTCCCAATAAAAATACTTAACTTTCAAGGTTATTTTAATGATTTGAGGTATAAAATGCTCAAGGCACATAATTATCATTCCAAAAATGGCAGGTCCTTTTATTGTTTCTTTAGATAAATGAAGTGGAATGCTCCCTTGACCAATTTGCCTTGGATTAATCTTGATATTTTTTTCTCTATTTGTTGCCATTGTTAATCCTCAAGGCCCATGGAAATGGGTATATTTTAGCAGACTACTCACACATTGAGATGTGTTTGTTTTTAATTTATACGTTTAAATATGTTTAATAGAAGTTTGCATATTGTGATATTCAAATTTCTATTCATACTCTATTATACTAATAAAAAGTATTTCCCTTAATTGAAAGCAAGAGGGTTATGAAGTTAATAATAGCTCTAATAATACTTCTGTTTATAATAGTCTTCAGCCTCTTTAATGAGGAAGGGGAATAACCAATATTTATTAGGTAAACATTATATCTCAGAAAACTTACTAAATTTTAATGAATGTTTATCTCATTTTGGTCTCACTCTAAATCTCTAAAGTTGAGCTTTTCATCCTTATTACACAGATGAGGAGACTGAAGCTGAGAGATTTTCAGTAGTTTGACTAAGTTGATGGAAATAAAGAGAGATCAAGTTGATAGTCAAACCTAAGTATGTCTTCCTTCAAAGCCTGGGTTCTCTCTAATGTGCCAAAATGTTTCTCTAAAGAATAAAAAGAGAGGCATCTACTGGGAAATTAAGAAGCAGTAATGTTCTTCCAGAACAGAATTTTGGAAACAAGATCTAGCTTCTACATGGCTGTCCAAGACAGATTTACCACGGGTTCCTTGCATTTAGCTAAGCTTGTTCTCACCTTGGAGTGTCTGCATCAGCTGCCCTCTCTGGCTAACAGGCTTTTCCTACTGACCTTCTCAGGAAGCAGGGCGACCCCTGTACATTCCTATCTCAACTCAAATGCCCCTGCTCAGCGAGGCCTTCCCTAACCACTCTTCCCCACTGCCCTTTATCTCTTCTTTTTTAAATTGAAGTATAGTTGATTTACAATGTTGTGTTGATTTCTGTCATACAGCAAAGTGATACCGTTTTATATATATATATATATATTCTTTTCCATTATGGTTTATCACAGGACACTGAATATAGTTCTCTGTGCTATACAGTAAGACCTTGTTGTTTAACAATTCTGTATATAATAGTTTGCATCTGCTAACCGCAAACTCCCCTACCTCCCCTCTCCCTTGGCAATCTACAGATTTAATGTGATCCGTGTCAAACTACCCATGATGTTTTTCACAGAACTAGAACAAATAATCCTAAAATTTAATATGGAACCATAAAAGACCCAAAATTGCCAAAATCCTTTATCTCTTTAGGCTGTTTTATTTTCTTCATAGAATTTATCACTAACTGAACTTTTTGTTTGTTCATGTCCATCTCCCCTCCACTAAAATTTTAATTTCATGACCAAAAGAAACCTTTTCGTCCTCTCTCCTCTGAATCTTCAACTCCTTAAACAGTATCTGGTACATAGCGTGTGCAAAGCACATATCTGTTGCGTGTTGAACAAACCACATTTGTTGTGAGGATTCAGTGAGACAACATGTGATACAGATGTTATTATTCTGCCCTTCTGGTGCCTCATCCATGGGCCACAGGTACATGGATGTGAGCATCACTCTCCCTTTACCCAAAGGGCTCATGGACACCTCCAGAGCAGGGATGGGGTGCGGGCTCTGCCGGGGCAGCTGAACAGATTAGGTCCTGAAAACTTCCCTCTGAGCTATGTGGTCTCCAAGAGAAGTGACCATCCCCTAGTCTTCAGGGAAGATGGAGCAAACACAGGCCCTTTGGGACCTTAACACTGTGCACAGTTCTGGCCAGAGTCACTCAGTCGAGTCTGGGAGGCCGGCTGGTGGGCTGGAAACGGGTACCCCTGGATCCTGAGTGCCAGCTAGATAGGACATCTCATCTGAAGCAGTTCAAAGCAGGCAGGAAGAATGGGTTATCCCACATGGGGTCACTGAGTACAGGCAGAGTCAGAAGGCAGAGAGAACAGAAGCAAGCATGGAGTCTGAGAGGGCAGGACGAGATGGGGACCATGAGATGGAGCCCAGGATCTGGAAGCTGCTTGGGACCCCAGATCCATGGGTGAGCCTGCTGTGAGCAAGTACAGAGGGTCATGTGTGATTGGCCACGTCACTGACCTGATGTGGTCACTATGCAGAACCTGGCCAGTGCAGGGCAGAGGTCAAGGGACAGTGGCAGGTGGGTCCTGACATTCACATGCAACCTGCTTTGTTACATAGAGAAATGAGTGCTGGGCTGGGGACCAGTACATTAGGGTTCTACACGTGGCACAAACCAAGAACACTGTTGCCCTGGATACCTCTCTCCCTCTCAACACCCTTCACCCCAATATTATCATTAAGTGTCAAGACCAACCTCTTAAAAAGTTTAATCTTCTTTCCCAAATTTCCACTGTCTCTGTCTTGGCTAGGCCTGCCCTCCCGGGTTGCTGCAAAAGTTTGTTAATTTCCTTGCCTCCTATATCATCCTTCTCCAACAATCTTATAGTTTCCAGAGTGATAGTCTCTAAAAACTTTCAACTTATTCCTTCATGACCCTGCATAAATGCCATCAATAGCTTACCACTGCCCACAGGATAAAAACTAAGCCTCTTACTTTGGCATAAAAGATCCTTTATGGGGCTTCCCTGGTGGCGCAGTGGTTGAGAGTCCGCCTGCCGATGCAGGGGACACGGGTTCGTGCCCCGGTCTGGGAAGATCCCACATGCCATGGAGCGGCTGGGCCCGTGAGCCATGGCCACAGAGCCTGCGCGTCCGGAACCTGTGCTCCGCGACGGGAGAGGCCACAGCGTACCGCAAAAAAAAAAAAAAAAAAAAAAAAAAAAGATCCTTTATGGTCAGGATCCTCCCGCTTGGGCTATGCCCCTCTCCCCACTGAATAATAAATTGCTCTCAGTTCTGTGAGCACGTTGTATTTCGCCCTTGTGATTTTCTATGCACTATTTCTTCTATGGGATATTCACTTCCCTCCACTGTCTGCCTGGTAAATTACTAGCACTCATCTGACTCAGTACAGTCATTACTTCCTCTCGGGCATCTTTTCTCAAGTTCTTCCCTCACTACCCTGGTTTACGGACTCCTGCCTGGTCTTTCCAGAGCCCCCGTACCTTCCTCAATCACAGCCCTTCTCACTTTCTTCCATGAATGTTTGTTTCTGTGTCGATAGACGTCACCAGCCTGTAGTCCACAGCTTGCAAGAAGCAGGGGCTCAGAAGAGTGTGGCTGAGTAAATGGGTGCTTATTCCACTTGAGAGGGTGGGGAAGATAGGGAAGTTATGAGCAAGATGTGAATAGGAAGCTCCCCAAGTCCAGAGTTCTCCATGGGAACTCAAGTTGTTACCAGGAGAAAGGGCACTCCGAAATCCCACACTAGGGAATTTCATTCGTTTCATTAATTCAGTGTCATTAGTTTCATTCGTCGAGAGCCATGCTGCTCAAAAGGCTTGTCCTCCAACTGCTGCTTCCAGGGCTGTGATGGGAGCCTGAGTCTGCATCAGCATCCGTAACACCCCCTCCTTGATCAACAAAGCCTTGTCAAGAAGACATACGCCATCTGCAATGTGCGATTGATTGCATTCAGGCACAAAGCCTTTTCTCACTGCAGAGTGAAAACACACTGTTTGGGGCTAGCAGAGGTCCTTGGGTCATGCTTCTAGAATCTTCTGAGTTTAGGAGACCAGGCAGGACTTTAGGAGGAGTCAGTTTTCACCTGGTATGAAAGCTTGGCATAAACGTAAAACTGCCATTTGTTTACTTACTTCTTCCCATGGCCCAAATTAATATCTACCTCCAGGCTTTAAAAAAGTAAAAACGAGGGGCCATGCCTAAAAAGAAAAAGAATAACTCAAACTTTCAGCCAGCCCTGCCCCTCACTGTCTTTGTGACCTTGGCCAAACACCCTCTCCTTTTTGCATTAGGAGGACTGATTAATCCCTGTCCCTGTTCTTTCGTGGCATTTGTGAAGATTAAATGTGATAATGGTTGGAAAAGTGCTTGAAGAACTGTAAATTGATGTACAAATGGAAGGGATTAAGGGATTAGCTTCAATCCGGTAAAGATTTTCTCTTTTATAGAACAACCCGCTAAACATTGGTCCCTATGAGTCGCCGGCACACACACGTAACACACACCCGAGCGACGTGTGCCCTAATGTTCCTTCCTGTCTCCCTAAGTGGTTTTCTCAACCTTCCCCCTACAACGCCCTTCTGCAACACATCAAGATCTTTATCCAACATGGCTTTAGGGAAACTGTAAAACGTTAAAGGCTTCTCATGCCTGAGGACAACGTGTATGATGAAATGTTGTGTGTGTGTGTGTGTGTGTGTGTGTCTGCAAGTGTTTGTGTTTTCCTTCATTCCTCGGTTGTTTGGATTGTTCAGTGAAAAAGAAATCCCCAAAGGAAAAGTCTGAGAGAAACAGGAAAAGTTGCTCTTTTATTCTTTTTTTTTCTTTTTTTTTTGGGGGGGGGGCGGTTTACAACTTTATTGGAGTATAATGGCTTCACAATGGTGTGTTAGTTTTTTGCTTTAAAACAAAGTGAATCAGTTATACATATACATCTGTTCCCTTATCCCTTCCCTCTTGGGTCTCCCTCCCTCCTCTTTTATTCTTCTTGACTAGGATTGTTTATAAACAGAAGGCTGATTACAAAATAGTATCCCCATCCTAAGCTATTTTGTCATATTCCTCATCTTTTTCAGAAGATAGTTATTGTCTGACTCTTTTAAAAATTTTAACAATTTTCCTCCAAGCATCTTGCAAATTATCCCTCTTGAGAGAGGATTGCTGCTCCAACCCATCCGTTTGACAATTATAGAATGGGCGATGACTTTCCCACTGATTAGCTGTTTGACCTCGGACATGAACTGGTCTAATACTGCCAAGAAACTTGGGGGCCCCGATGTTTTTGCAGACACTCTGAGATAACCCTTAGAATAGTGTATATCTTGTATGTGTCCATTTTTGTGCTTATCTCCCTTCCTGAAAGTGAGCTTCTTAAGGGCAGGGACTGTGTCTCTTCATCTCTATAGCCCACACCTAGCCCTGCTTAACATAGAAGCCATCTTGTTTATTAAATGACTGAAGCAATATATGTACCTGTATATTTACATACACCTAGCCTGTCCTTGTTCTCACATTTTCAGTGTTTATTTTTTATATTATATATGAAAAATTTACTCCTTTGTAATAATAAATAATTCTATCAGTATTTTTCTATAGAAATGCATACTCGATGCATAATTTAGAGATTATTCCTATTTACTCACATATGTATCTTTGAATTTTTATAGCAAAATATGTATTAGCTACAAGAAATGAAAAGCAAGAACAATGCAATTTCATTCTTATATGTTTTCAATTTAACTCCCATGGAGTAGACACAAATTGATTGCAAAGTGGATCCTGAGAAAGAATTCATTTTATGATTCTGTGTGACTTCACATTCTATCTGATACAGTTGGGCTGGGTAGGATGGGGAGGCTAGAGGTAGAAGATGAGATGAGAGGAGGAAAAATACTTGAAGGCAGCAGATAGGAAATCAACAAAATGAAAAGGTATGTTAGTTATGGGGTGTGCATTCCGGGCAGTAGTCGGCCAGGAAAATAATTTTTTTTCCTTGAAAACCCGGGGAGGGTAATTAAACTCCTCCCACTACAGTTACATAGTATTTCATAGAGGGTATTGTGATGTTTTTGCATTCAAGGAGAGCCACACTTGTTGAATTTTGTCATTTTCATGGATTTACAAAATAGCTATTTGGGACGAAAATAACTAAACACCTAGGTAGACTGTTTATAAATTCTGGGTAATCAAGGCACGATTCCTTTAAAGGCTAACGTTTGAGGAAATGTATCCTCAAAAACTAGCATTTTATTTAATGCTAAGCCCAACTAATGTGCACTGTAAATAAATATAATATTAGTATTGGATTACACAGATCCAATACTGCCTTTACCATTCTAAGGGCATAATCAGTGTCACAGTGAGGTGAAACTGGTAAATAGTATGAGACCCACAGTTAGATGATTCTTCTATATTACTTTTAAAGAACAAAGATTTGGGGTTTCCCTGGTGGCGCAGTGGTTGAGAGTCCACCTGCCGATGCAGGGGACACGGGTTCGTGCCCCGGTCCGGGAGGATCCCGCATGCCGTGGAGCGGCTGGGCCCGTGAGTCATGGCCGCTGGGCCTGCACCTCCGGGACCTGTGCTCCGTGACGGGAGAGGCCACAACAGTGAGAGGCCTGTGTACCACAAAAAAAAAAAAAAAAAAAAAAGAACAAAGATTTGACCTAATATTTATTAAAGCCTATACAGACAAACTCTTACTACATTTGTGTGTGTAGGTGGACAACATTCGTAGTCAATATATGGTTAAGTGGTATGTGGACGGTACTAATAAATATTTGTTGAATACCTCCATAAATCACAAGTTTGGGCAGAATATACTTTGTCCTGTAGACTGGGTTCACTCTTGTTATCGTTAAAATTTCTCAAGGAAAAAACAACTTAATGTAAGCGAAGCAATGCTGTTGGTATTTGTCACACTGTTTTTCAGATTCTATAGAGGGGTTGAGGAAACAATTCTCCTTGGTGTGTTGTAGACTCTTCCAGGATGAGTACAGGGGCAATTTCTGCATTTCATTCAGAAGACTGAGCCCAAGTTTCACCCCATTACCAACTATGTGAGGTCAGCCAAGTCACAGATTTCTTTAGTCTTTATTTTCTTACATGTGTAAAATGAGTAAGATCACATGTGAGGATTCCATTAAGAAATTTTTAAGTGTATTGCCTTTCTGTATATACATGACAACTTATCTGAAGCTCCAGCAAACCGAGTACCAAAACTGTCTTATGCACCAGTAAGCACTTTATATGAATTATCATATGTCATCCTCACAGACACACATTATTTCTCCCAGGTATAAGATGGGAAGCTAAAGACTAGAAATGTTAAGTGATTTATCCATGCTGAGGTAGCTGTTAAGGGGCGTATTGTAGATTTACAGTAATATCTTTTGGGACCTCAGGAAATTGAACACTTTGCCATAAAGTTTGCCATGATTTCTGCATTCTCCACTTTACTAGGTGGTATATACAGTTGTCACATCACCTTCAGAGGTTGTCCCTAAAAGACAAATACACGGTGTCTGCATTTCAGATGACCAAGCTGAGAGTGAGTCAGCTCTGGAGAGAAGTGCATGGCTCCCACTGCACCAGCCTCTGTGGTCTCATTGGAGGAGGCTTGACTTGCAGGCGAAGGGATGGCTGTGCTCCTTGAGGTCTGCAGAGATATTCCCTTCTGCTTACGTGAGTGTCACGCTCAGGGTCACTGACTCAGGCACACCATTTATGTGTTTTGAGTCAGAGAAACAAATAGAAACATGAATAGAAACACACACAGGAAAAGTCACAGATTTTATATGTATATATATTTAAAGTCCTAATAGTTGTTCCTCGGTGATGCGCAAACTACCATTACATCGACAATCTCAGTCAAGTCCAGTTTTAGAAATGCATTGTCACGCTCATCCTGTTATGACTTTGTGTTTGGCACAGGTAATTAGGCACAAGCTTAACTTATCGCAAGCATAAATTAAAAGCAGAATTACGTAAGCTTTATTTTTTTCCACATGCTGTGCAGTTGCTTCTATACCAATAATTAGGATGGGGAAATAGGCCACCAGAGATTGGCTTTGCAAAGGCCCCACCTGCTCTGGCTCATCTTGCCTGGGGCTAGACTCTCTCTAGGGGTGAAAGGAGACAGATCCAAGGATAGCAGGTGGTGTTTAAATTCATAAGTCAAGAAAGTGCTGAGGAAAAATTATAAACAATGTAATAAGTTTACTCTGTCTTCAATGTATCATCCCTAACTTTTTTTTTTACTTAAAAATTTTTTTATTATGAAATAGATCACAAATAAAGACTAATTTAAAAATGAACCTCTGAGTACTCGGCATGTATTAAGAAAATAATATCACCAGTACATTAGAAGGCCCTGTGGGCCTCCCCAATTACATCCTGTTCACTAACTACCTTCCTCCCACCCTGCCCTTGTAACTGTTATCTGTCATGGTATCTAAATTTCCTTATTATCTTTATATCATCCCTAAAATTTTAACAGCACTCTACAACGTGGCTGGTGGTAAGGACCTTCATGGGTGTAAGTCCTCTCACAGCATGTCCTAGGAATACCTGCTCGCCATTTGTAGGGGAAACTGGATGTGCTCCACACAGAGAAGGAAAATACAATTAAAATAAATATCAAAATCAGAGAAATGTATTACGGTATTTAGCTGATAGAATTTGATGTAGCCACGAATGTCATATTGTAAAATATATACAATCTATTGTGAAGTACAAAATATTATAAAACCATATTCAATCATGTATACATCATATAGATTAGATTTGAAAAATACATGTATAGAAGACAAAGGAACAGATATTTAGTTAAATGCTGGGAAGTTATCAGTGGCTATCTCTGGGCTGTACTCCCTATAGATGGGCAGCAAATCTTTATTTGAAAAGGGATTAGGACAGCACACAGCCGTGTCTAATACGGTCCACCCCTTGTCTGCTAAATGGCCTTCTCCATATGTATTTGGGGACCAGGATATCTAACTTGAAGAGCCCATAGATACAAGGATGGGAAACATATACTTCTTTTCTGAGTGCCACGTATACCCCTAGACTCCCTGACCATACATGCTTCCTATTGGGAACACAGTGCCCTATTAAGACTTTTGGTTCAAAGCATAGACTGGTTTCTGGAGGACAGCACCCAGGGCTCCTCACGTAGTGTCTCCAAACTATTGTTTTCAGTTGTGCTTCATCAAGCCAGGTCAACATTCTACCAAGTCAGAAGCTTTTAGGTAGTGTGGTGTGCTACGTCCGGAGGATTCCATACCTACACACTCACTCCCCTCAGCATCTTTTCTGTAAGGTGAATTCCCTGGATTCACATGATATTATTTGAAGGCTTTTGATTGTGGATCAAATGCTCCATAATCCCTTGAGGCTAGGGAAAGCACAACTGTACCTGGAGTATGTGCCCACTACTATGAGAGCAAACTGCTGGTCCTTTCAGAATAGAAGGGGCCTTGTGTGTTCGATTGTCACCCAGTGGCTTCAGGGTCTCTCTGAGAAATTGTGTCCCATTGAGAGTTCCGCATTGGTTTCTGCTGCTGGTGGGTTTAACACTTGGTAGTGGCAATAGATCAACCTTGGTGAGCCTTTCTTTGTTATAGGGCTGGCGAATAGCATCCATCTCTGCCACTGTAGCCACTCCACCCGTGTGCCTGTTGTGGTAGCACTTGGGTAGCCAGTGACAGAGGGCAGCTGACATCAGATGGTGGGGTCCTTTTGATATTTGGCAGGTGCCTTTTCCATAGAAAGTGCTCTCTGATGGACATTAATATGGGATACTAAGAACTTGAGACTTCATTACCCCTCCCATCCCAGACTTCCTCATTATCAATATTCTAATAGTTTCTCTTGAAGCCCCTGAACAGGCAGCCAGAGCATTCACTGCTGCCCCTGACTCCTTATTTAATCTGCATTTGGGCTACTTCTTTTTCCATACAAATTGGGTGACCATGAGCGCCATCTGAAGCTCTGCCCACTGGGAAGGCATTCCCTCACGTTTACCATTGTCTTTAAGACCATCTCTGAAAGATTAATTTTTACATCTTTGAGGGATTTGGTATATGAAGAAGAGAGAGAGAGTCAGAGAGAGAGAGCTGTATGTGGTCTGCAAGTTATAAAATATTTACAGAAATATTTTCACAGAAAACATTTGTCAGTCTCTTCTCTATATCCTTAGTATTTTTTGTTTGCTTGATTTATAATTTTCTTACCAAGATGTGTTAACATCTTTCTATTTAGTATTCTTTAGTTAATCAAATGTCCTTTCTACTTTAACTTTTAGCATCTATGTTTTTAAGTACTCATAGGTCCGGGATTATATTATCTTTCTGGTGAATTATTCATTTTATCATTTATAAAGGTCACCTTTCTCCATATTAATGCTTTCTGCATCCGCTTAATTAGTATTTGTCTTGCCTATATTAAAAGGAAGCTGGTGTCCAAATATTGATATCAGAGTCAACATTCTCATAAGGGATATATTTATTTGAGGTATTTATGGGAGAATCTTAGATTTTGGAAATGTTGCCTCAGAAAAAATTTGAATTTCCTTCCCCTGGATCTTCCAGGGGTGTTCCAGGTTTGAGATAAGTTAATTCATTCATTTATTGGTTTAGAGATCACTGAGCATTTCAGATAGAGTAAAAGCAGCACTCCACGCAGGTTTGGGTGTTTAACAGTTTCTCATGAATGAATGACCTTACTTTTTCCTCTCAGCTAGAGCTCTGGCTAGAGACAATCTTCATTGCCTCTTTTCTTGAATGTTGAACAGTATTCCTCTGGTCCCTCCTTCACTTAGGCATTTGGTTTTCTCAGGTCCTGAATCAACACAGGAAACCCATCTCAAAATCTCTGGATACTCATTTCAAACTCTCTGGATATCCTGGCCAAATAGCAAACCTTCTTCCCTTCTACAGGGTTAACATCCCTTAGGCCCCTAGAATGTCTGTCTAATGTGTATCTCTAGGCTCTGAAGACTTCAAGAGCAGGCCATGAACTGATAGCATTGGTTTCTAGCACCTGGAAGTTCCCTTTCCCTTTTGGATTTTTATGTTCACTTACATATTTAATCTTTAAAGAATTAATTTTATCCCTTATTTCTAAGTAAGATACAAGAGTGGCATCTATGTTACAGTATTAACCCAATCCACCATATGTCAGAACTTGAATCCAGCAATCTCATTTCTTCATCCCAGAAAACTTGTACATCATTATATTTTTATCCACACACCTAATAATGGGGCACTTGAGCTTAACAACATTAGGTAATATATCCATGGTCACACAGCTATTAAACAACGAATAAAAAATCTGTGTTCTTTCTATTTTACTGTGTTGCAACTCTGACATATTGCAAGACAAGGAATCATGTTATAAGGATTTCTGAATAAACATAATAGGTAGGTAGGATTATATTCTCGAGGAGTCTCTAGATTGCCTATGATAGAAATAGCTCAAACTGTTTAATGGAAAAAATGGCTTATGTATCTGAAAGATCCATTATGAAGTGGCCGCCTCTGTTCTTCTTTTAGCCAGTCCTGATTTTCTCTGCAGTGGCTTTGCTCTTGGGCAAGCTGGTCTAACATAGTAGAGAGATGGCCATAAACTGATTTCAGTCTGCATCTACAGTTGAATAGCTAGAAAGTGTCTCTTTCTCAACATTTCCAGCAAATTCCAAGGGATGTCATTTGTAAGACCAACTTTGGCCAACTTTGGCACTTTGATGGGAGATAGTGGTGAGGGTAGCTTTTTCCATGGATTAATTCTGAAACCCAGACCAGTGGAGGATCCAACCTCATAACAGTTTTTGGTTTTCAAGTTTACATTGATTAACAGCATTCATCTGGCAGACGAATAAGGAAGTGGGAGAAAAGAGGATCAGCCAGAAGGGTGTTGAGTGGGGTCAGGCCAAGATGAGATATAAATTGCTCCCACTATTGGCCAGACCTCATTGACAAGCTCCTCCCTGCAATGGAAGCTATGTCCCAGAAAAACCTCTATAGCATGGAACAGAAACAGAATTTTTTGTCAGAGAGGTACTGATCTTTGTCACAATAAAACTCGTTGACTGAATTCATAATCTCAGCACACTTTGTTCCAAATAAGATTGAGATATGAGAAACTCTGGAGCAGATTTTAGTTCCTGCTTTTATTTTTGGTTTCTTTTTTGCTTTTGTTTTGCTTTTTTGGTTTTTATTCTCAGATGAAAATTTGGGTAATATTTTTGGATGTGGAGGAAACTGGGAGTCTCAGAAAATGTCAGGAAGAACAGGGCAGAGCCAGGGCCCCTCTGAAGAATTTAAAGACTGCCTTAGGGTTGCTACAGTAGCCGATACCCTTCTGGAATGCTTTAAAGTGGCTGGTAATGGTTTCCTGGACCAGACACTTCTTTTCATCTATCTATCATTGACATATCTTTCTACTTTTTGGAAGATATCAGAAGATAAGGGAAAGGAAGGGTAAGAAATAGAAATAGCTTTTATTGAGCTTCTACAATGTGTCCAGTCCCATAGTACTTACAATGCATAGATTACCTCATTCAATTGCTTCAGTGACCCCATGGAGGTACATTAGAAAATTGATTCACATATAAAATGAAATATAATAAAAACTGCAATAATGAGTTAACGTTTAAAGAGTTCTTACCATGTACCAGCGTTTTACATGGACGTTCTCCTTTAATCTCCTTGATAACCCAGTGAATTTGGATGTACAAGAGGTTAAGAGACGTGTTCAAGATCATTCATGTGGTCAAGAGTAGAGAACAGGGACTTCCCTGGTGGTACAGTGGTTAGGACTCCATGCTTCCATTGCAGGGGGCACGGGTTCAATCCCTGGCTGGGGAACTAAGATCCCACGTGCTATGTGGCACAGCCAAAAAAAAAAGAGCAGAGAACAGGCAAGAATGGAGGCACGTCTTTAAGAGAGTTAAAAACCAGATTTGGGATTCAGCCAATTCCTACCCTCTCCAACCAGGCTGGCACCTTCAGTCTTCGGTAACCTCTTATTGTTACTTGCATGCCCCCAAGCGGAGGAAAACCGAAGGTCACATGGCACCTGAGTGGAATTAGCTGCAACAAAAAGGAATAAATAGCAAGGAGGCACGAACAATATAGGGCAGTGTGCTGGCAGGGAGGGCCCCTGAGAGCCGAGCAGGGAGGAAGAAGCTGCCAACTGTGAGATGCAAGGACAAAACGCTTTTACTCGGGGTGCATTGTGCCATGTGGTGTAGGAACTCTCAGGTGACATATGTCTTTGTCTGACTATAATTCCACAATGTCTGTTACAACTTGTTGGTGCCCTGGTTCCAGGGTGATAAATCCGTGCAGACAGCTCACTAGGCAGGTAGCTTCTGTGTATTTGAAGGAAACAACATGCATCCTTACGCGATGTGACACACTCACTCTCTAGCTTGGTTTCAGGGCCAAATGTATATGTACATATACAGATACAGGTGTGTGTATACATATATGCGTATACATATGCACATAAATATGTGCACATACAGTGTGTGCATACATATATGTGTACACGTGTGCATAAGCCTGTGTGTTTACATGTATACATAGGTACATGTGTGTGTGAATATTCATAAGTGCGTGCATGCATATATATGTCCATGTGTATATTTGTGTATGCATATGTGTGTATACACACACACACACACATCTTGCATCTCTCAGTTACTCCACTGGGAAAAAAATGCTTTCTTATTCTTAGTATAACATTCTTTCTGAGGATTGAGAGGTTTGGGTAGTTACTCTTGGCTCAATCATTTTTCCCATCACTCCCGGCTTTTTAAAAATTTTATTTATTTATTTATCTTTTTATTTTGGCTGCGTTGGGTCTCTGTTGCTGCGCATGGGCTTCCTCTAGTTGCTGCGAGTGGGGACTACTCTTCGTTGCAGTGTCTTCTCTTGTTGCGGAGCATGGGCTCTAGGCACGGGGGCTTCAGTAGTTGTGGCTCACGGGCTTTGTGGCTCCGCGGCATGTGGGATCTTCCCAGACCAGGGCTCGAACCCGTGTCCCCTGCATTGGCAGGTGGATTCTTAACCACTGTGCCACCAGGGAAGTCCCCACTCTCTACTTTTTGATCTAAAAGAGAAAAATACCAGGTGATAGGCTTTTTCAGTCCTTGAGGGAGACAACAGTAATCTTACATTCCTCCAGGCTCTCTGCTCTAGTAGTGTTGCCCTTGTAAGCATTAACATATTGTATTAATCAGGGTTCTCCAGAGAGACAGAACCAATAGGAGACAGAGAGGTAGATGATAGATAGATAGATAGATGATTGATAGATAGATATAGATAGACTTAAAAGGAGATTTATTATAGGAACTGGCTCACGGGGTTTTGGAGGTCAAGAAGTCCCATCATCTGCCATCTGCAAGCTGGAGAAGGTGGAAACCTGGTGGTATAATTCAGTTTGAGTCTGAAAGCCAAGAATTGGGGCTAGTGGTTTAAGTGCACTCTGAGTCAGTAAACCCAAGAATCAGGAGTACCGATGTTGATGCCTGAGGGCAGGAGAAGATGGATGGCTCACCTCAAGCACAGAGAGAGAATGGTTTGCCCTTCCTCTGCATTTTTGTTCTATTAGCCCCCTCAAAGGATTGCATGATGCCCACCCACACTGGGGAGGATCTTCTGCTTTACTCAATTCACCAATTCAAATGCTAATCTTTTCTGGAAACACCCTCACACACAAACCCAGAAATAATGCCTTACCAGGTACGTGGGCATCACTTAACCCAGTCAAGTAGACACAATAAAAATAACCATCACACATATGCAGTCCTGGGCTGAGGTCAAACCCAACTGGCCAGGGAGAAAATGAAATTTTGTTGAGTCCTTACTGCGTGCCACACACCAGTCCTTTTAGCTCCCTTATCTTAATAGATCCTGTCAATAACTTTGAGAGGGTGATAGAATTCTTCCCATTTATATATTTGGGGAATGAGGCTCTGACAACTTAAGTAACATGTTTTACATCCTACATCCAGGATATGATGGAGCTAGGATTGAACCCAGCTCTCACTCTCCCAAAGGCTAGGACATTTCCATTGAGTCTGTGGGTTTCAAACTTTGGTTAACTTCAAAATCACCCATGCAGCGCTTTGAAAATGAAAATCTCTGAGTCCTGCCTTAACCCTGATGAATCTTACTCTTTTCATAAGGCTCCATGCCCTTTTCAGAAAAAACAAACAAACAAAACAAATATTGGTCATTAAAAACTCCAGTACCTTAGGAAGGTCAACTTATATATTCTTGAAGATTCCTTGCAGTCTTCAAAATCTGTATGAGTTATCTATTGCTGTACAACAAATTGCCCCCAAACTTATCAGCTTCAAACAACAAGCATGTATGATCTCACGTGTAATGTGGGTCAAGGCATAACTTCATTGAGTGCCTCTGGCTCAAAGCCTTTCATGCGGTTTCAGTCAAGCTGTCAAGCAAGGCTCTGGTCTCATTTGAAGTCTTGATTTAGAGAAGAGCATTCACTTCCAAGCTCACATACGTGGCTGTTTGTAGGCCTTGATCTCTTACCCTGTGGGCCTCTTCACAGGACGCCCACATAGCATGACAGAGAAAGAGATTTCAAAGAGTGAAAGTGCCTAAGCTAGAAGCCACTATCTTTAAAACCTAATAAGGTGCAGCATCCTGTTGGTTCAGCTTTGTTCCATTTGTTAGAAATGGGTCAGCAATTCCAGCTCATAGCTAGAGGGAGGGTATTATACAAGGTCACGAACATAGGGATGATTGAGGGTCACCTTCGAGGCTGCCCATCACAACACATCTCAGGGTTCCTTTGGTGGGGCAGGTGAAGGAAGGATGGAGGCGGGGAGTGGTTTGAACTCCTCTGGAGATTGCCGTGTGACCAATAAACATTCGGATGAAAATAATGTCTGATCCAAATTGTTTTATCTGTGCAAAAGCAAATTTGCAAAAGAATTGGAGTTGATAGCCTCTGCTTAAAATATTTAAATAACAATGAAATATTGATTATTAACTATCTACATGCTATATTCTAAACTCTTTAGAGAAACAGTAAAGATGCAGTTATGATTACTCTTATGGCCTGCTCTTTCATTATTGCCCCTTTTTTTTGCTGGTTTGTAGAATATCAAAAAGCATCAGACTTGGGGATAGAAAGCTTCCAGCTTTGACTCTGCCATTTTTGGCTCATTTTCCTAAGCCTTAGCTTCCTCACATGTAAAAGGAGAATCAAATCCTTTGTTTTACCCATCTCACAGGATTGTAAAGAGGATAATAATATAAAATAAATTATCCAGTCAACTAATCTATGACAAAGGAGGCAAGGATATACAATGGAGAAAAGACAGTCTCTTCAATAAGTGGTGCTGGGAAATCTGGACAGCTACATGTAAAAGAATGAAATTAGAATACTACCTAACACCATACACAAAAATAAACTCAAAATGGATTAGAGACCTAAATGTAAGACCAGGCACTATAAAACTCTTAGAGGAAAACATAGGAAGAACACTCTTTGACATAAATCACAGCAAGATCTTTTTTTTTAACATCTTTTTTTTAACATCTTTATTGGAGTATAATTGCTTTACAATGGTGTGTTAGTTTCTGCTTTATAACAAAGTGAATCAGCTATACATATACATATATCCCCATATCTCCTCCCTCCTGTATCTCCCTCCCACCCTCCCTATCCCACCCCTCTAGGTGCTCACAAAGCACTGAGCTGATCTCCCTGTGCTATGCAGCTGCTTCCCACTAACTATCTATTTTACATTTGGTAGTGTATATATGTCCATGCCACTCTCTCAGGAGAGGGTGTGTAGGAAAGGGAACCCTCTTGCACTGTTGGTGGGAATGTAAATTGATACAGCCACTATGGAGAACATTATGGAGGTTCCTTAAAAACTAAAAATAGAACTACCATATGACCCAGCAATCCCACTACTGGGTATCTACCCAGAGAAAGCCATAATTCAAAAAAGACACATGCACCCTGATGTTCATTGCAGCACTATTTACAATAGCCAGGTCATGGAAGCAACCTAAATGTCCATCAACAGACGAATGGATAAAGAAGATGTGGTACATATATACAATGGAATATTACTCAGCCATAATAAGGAACAAAATTGGGTCATTTGTAGAGACGTGGATGGACCTAGAGACTGTCGTACAGAGTGAAGGAAGTCAGAAAGAGAAAAACAAATATCGTATATTAACGCATATATGAGGAATCTAGAAAAATGGTACAGATGAACTGGTTTGCAAGGCAGAAACAGAGACACAGATGTAGAGAACAAATGTATGGACACTAAGGGGGGAAAGCAGCGGGGGCGGTGGTGGGATGAACTGGGAGATTGGGATTGACATGTATACACTGATGTGTATAAAATGGATGACGAATAAGAACCTGCTGTATAAAAATAAATAAAGAAAATAAAATTATAAATAAATAAATAAATAATCTGAAAGTGTTTTGTGAAGAATTTATCATAATAGAGAGAGTGGCGTGTAGTATGTAGTGGTTGTGGTAACAGAATCAAATGTAATGTCTCTTCTGGCAAAAATATCCCTCAGATGTGTATACATCTCTCCAACCAGGAGTCTTGTGCTGGTTCCATTACCTAGAGGTTTCTTTTCTTTGTTTCGCTTCCTGTTGTTACAGACCGGTTGAAAAGGGATCACCCAATCACATCCTACTCCTTGGATTAGAATTCACCTTTGAACAGATTTACTTTGTTTAGAAGTCGCATGCTACTTTGTTCTGGCAGGCTTACATCCTGGTGTCCTGTGTTATGTCTCTACCTGATTGTGCACATCCACAGTGCAGGGGCTCTCACTCATTTTGGTATATCCGTAATCCCTTATAAAATTAAATATACTCTACTTCATTTCAATAAGCTTTGGGATAATAAAAACTGAAACCTGAGAGAGGTTAAAGGAGTCATATTAATTTCTGAATTTCTCAGCATCTAACAAAGGTATGCACACAGGAGGCACACAATCTTTCTGTTGCTATTGTCTTGTGCAGACACAGTGATGGTCAAGATGGTTTCTATTTGGGGGAAACCCATGTTGTCCTCTCTTCTTCACCATGCCTAGCGACTTCTTTTTTTTTTATTTTTAAAAGATTTTTATTTTATATTGGAGTATAGCTGATTACCAGTGTTGTGTTAGTTTCAGGTGTACAGCAAAGTGATTCAGTTACACATATACATGTATCTATTCTTTTTCAGATTCTTTTTCCATTTAGGTTATTACAGAATATTGAGCAGAGTTCCCTGTGTTATACAGTAGGTCCTTGTTGGTTACCTATTTTTTTAAAGTTTTTTAAAAATTAATTAATTAATTAATTAATTAATTTTGGCTGTCTTGGGTCTTCGTTGCTGTGTGCAGGCTTTCTCTAGTTGCGGCGAGCGGGGGCTACTCTTCGTTGCGGTGCGTGGGCTTCTCATTGCAGTGACTTCTGTTGTTGCAGAGCATGGGCTCTAGGTGCGGGCTTCAGTAGTTGCGGCACGTGGGCTCAGTGGTTGTGGCTCATGGGCTCTAGAGTGCAGGCTCGGTAGTTGTGGCACATGGGCTTAGCTGCTCCGTGGCATGTGGGATCTTCCTGGACCAGGGCTTGAACCCATTTCCCCTGCAGGCAGATTCTTAACCACTGCACCACCAGGGAAGTCCCTGGTTATCTATTTTAAATATAGCAGTGTATATATATGTTATTCCCAAACTCCCAATCTATCCCTGTCCCCACTCCACCCCCTTTTCTCTTTGGTAACCATAAGTTTGTTTTCTAAGTCTGTGAGTCTGTTTCTGTTTTGTAAATAAGTTTCTTTACACCATTTTTTTAAGATTCTGCATATAAGCTACATCATATGATATGTCTTTCTCTGTCTGACTTACTTCACTTAGTATGATCATCTCCAGGTCCACCCATGTTGCTGCAAATGGCATTATTTCATTCTTTTTAATGGCTGAGTAATATTCCATTGTATATATGTACCACATCTTCTTTATCCATTCATCTGTCGATGGATACTTAGGTTGCTCCCATGTCCTGGCTATTGTAAACAGTAGTTCAGTGAACACTGGGGTGGCTTAGCATCTTCCTGTTGACTAATGCCCCAACCTCCATGGACTGATCCTGGCAAGTACCTGGCAGTATGTCTAGATGTGCATCAACACACAAGCTTCTGTTTTCCTTGTACTCCAGGGCAGACAACTGAACTTGCTTCTTCATTTCAGGCTTTATTTAGGTTTGTTAATATGACTTTGGATGCTTTCATGGATTTTGCCTTTGGAAATGCAGGCTCTGTTAATTCTGCTTTGATTGTGCATCTCCCAAGCTGCAGTTTGAGGCACCATCTTGCCTCCGCCACCTGATTTCTCCACCACGTCAGGTCCTAGTCCAGCAGGAGATTCAACTACGTGCGTGGTATAGATTTTATAGAGGTACTTCTTACTAATTTGTTCTCTTTCCTCTCAACCCAGCCCTAGGAGTGGATGAAACTATTAGACTGTGAATGTTTTGAATTAACTTACTTAATTATGAAGAATCCCTTAAACTTTCCCTTTAAATCTAATTCAGGCTTCTCTTTCCAGACTGATTCAATTAAGATTCATTTTAATTGTGGAACCCTGTCTTCCTAATTTTTCTTTTTAAGTCCTTTAAAAGACATGTATCAAATTCCCAAGTGCTGTCTGCCTTCTCAGTTTTACCTCCAATTCCTTACTTAATGAAGCTGAAAAGAGTGGGTGATTACATTGTTCCTTTATTTTTATTGGACCTGCCCAGGAGAATTTGTCCAATTCTGCTGAAATACTACTAACTTGAAATTTTCACAAGGACTTAAGAAACATTCTGCATATGTATAGGATGTGGGAGATGTCCAATGATTTTTTTAATTAAAAATATACTAATGGAAAAGAATATAAAAAGACTATATATGTGTATAACTGAGTCACTTTGCTGTACAGCAGAAATTAGCACAACATTGTAAATCACCTATACTTCAATTTAAAAAAAAACACCATGCCACAGTAAAAAGAAAAACAACATATAAATAAAAAATTCCAGAGCAAGTGTTTTAGCAGTCCTTATGCATAAACAAACAAAACAAAACAAAATACATTAAGTGCCCATTATATGCCAGACACTCCTCAACATGCTGTTATTTCAATGGTGAAAAAGACAGCTGTGGTACTTGCCTTTGGTCCTCACTTCAGTCCAGTGAGAAAGATGCTGGGTCAGTTGGTGATCCTATGATATGATGCATGTTGTGCCAGAGATATGCCCAGAAGATCATGCTGGCAAAGAGACGGGACACTTCTTTCTGCTTAGGGAAGAGGTATCACGAAAGGCTTCCTGGAGAAGGTGACACTTAAGCTCTTCCAGAAAGATGAATACGAATATAAAATATCCAGAAGGATTAATTGGACATCATTCAGTTGCTAGGTAGAGATACCAGAAAGAATAAGTTTAAGCACAAAGAAAGAATTTATTGACTGCCACAAGTGAGGAGTTCAAGGGACTGCCCAGATATGGGTGGAAGCCTGGTCTAGACAATGTCTACAATTCTCTTGTTCTTACACATATATTTTATTTTCTTGTTTCTTTAGAATTTTTCTCCCATTTAGGCAAGTGGAATACGCTAAGCTGATCCAGGCTTGCATGGTCCTTGTACAAATGGGTACTCTGCCAGGATCCACATCAGTTCCCCAGAAAAGGACACTGCATGGTCCTGTTTGGGTCACATTCCTATTCTCTTACTCACTCATGTGTTCAGTCATCCACTGCAGTTAATTAGAAGCACTGTTCTCGAGTTTATCTCTGGACTCTGAAATTTGTGCACCCAGGTCAGCCTGAATCACCAGACTCCCGTGAGGCTGGGGAGACCAGCTATATCATTAGCATTCCCACCGTGCTGGAGAAAGGAATCCCTTTAAGAATATTTCTGGACAAATTAAAAATGATGCTCTATGTGTTACACCATGCAAAGATAAGGGGCGTCATCCTGTATGAAGTCCTAGAGTTAGAGCCATCGGGGACCATTAGGGTAATGCCTGCACACTTCCAGATGCACAGGAATCGCCCGCGGATATTGATTCAAGGTAGATTTGGATTCAGTAGATCTGGGGTGGAGCCTGAGACTCTGCCGCTCCCTGGTGAGCTGATACAGCTGGTCCGAGGACTATGCTTTGAGCAGCAAGGCATCAGTAATCCAAGACATTTAATATGGTCGGAGTTTAGGCCACAAGAAAGGGTCACGTGGTAAAGGAGACGAGAGTGATGAGAAATATTGCAAGGTAAAGAGTAAAGGCTGAACCCCAGAAGGCCTGGACCCTCAAGCCCCTTGTTCAGTTATTCTCCATTTGCCTGATAGATCCATTTCTCACCTTACTTGGTGCCCTGGGAGGCTGCCCTGGTGGACTACATCATCCGTGCCGCGTTTCTAGTTTCTAGTTGCTGGTGGGAGGCAGCAGCAGAGGATTAGAGTAAACATGGCCACAGTATTCACTGCTCTGTCCTTGTCGGAGCAGAGCCCGGGTAGCAGCTGGTGCTTCTACCTGTGGCCGCAGCTCCCAGGCAGAGATGGTTCCCCTGCAGCTCCCATCAGGTTCTGGAACACTGCGCCCTTGCCCTGACCCTGGATCCAGGGGTGGTGGCTCGTTCCAGCTGTGGTTGGTTCCTGGGTGAACATCACACCTTGATGTTGTCTGAGCCCCGCTGGAGTGTGCCATCTGTTCTCTGCTGGGACTCCCTGATGCACCTCTCATTCCGTGTCTGTAAAATGGGCTCATAAGGGCTATGCTGCCTGGTTCTTGTGAGATTTATAGGAAAGAGTTTATCGAAGGTGCCCGCCGTGGTGCCTGGACGTGTAGACTCTTCACAATTGAACACTAGAAAGGCTCATTGCTTCTCAGTGTTCACAGACGCCTTCTTAGACAGTGTCATTCACCCTTCTCCTGAGAATGTGCTGTTGGGGCCGTTAGACTCTGGCCCCCAGGCCACAGCTGGGGTAAGGCCAGAGGTAAGTCAGTAGCCCAAACTAGGCCAATCGGCCTCTGCCTGCAGGGAATCTGGAGTCCAGGTCTCGGAGCCTTGGAGGACTTTGTCGTGCTCTTCCTCTGGAAGACCATGTAAAGCTATGGATGCGAGGCCTCGCTTGTCTTCAGAGCAGGTAAGGAAGTGGGGAAGGGTGAGGAGGAGAGATTAAAAGGTAAGTGGAGAGAAAGACAGGGAGAGAGAGGGAGAGGGGCCTTGGCGTCGGATTGATTTCTTTTTTTTTTTTTTTTTTTTTGCGGTACGCGGGCCTCTCACTGTTGTGGCCTCTCCCTTTGCGGGGCACAGGCTCTGGACGCGCAGGCTCAGCTGCCATGGCTCACGGGCCCAGCCGCTCCGCGGCATGTGGGATCTTCCCGGACGGGGGCACGAACCCGTGTCCCCTGCATCGGCAGGCGGACTCTCAACCACTGCGCCACCAGGGAAGCCCTGATTGATTTCTTATTCCTATTTCTAATCCCTCCTGAGGTCCAGCTTCCTTTGCAGGACGTGAGAATTTCCCAGCATCCTCAAGGCTTTGTGAGTGACCGTCTACACAGACAAGTGAGTGATGTGGTCATTTTCCCTTGAACCCCATGGCAAAGGAGTAGCCCCCTGAACAGAACCTCTGTTGGGTTAGGAAGGAATAAGGGGTAGCTGGCAAAGTAGAAACCAAGGCTAGTTAGAGTGAAGCAAGCACATAATTCAGTGTAATTAGAGCGCTGGAGAAACAATCACTTCCCTGGGGTTTTTCCTGGGATGTTTACTGGCCCCCTCCCGAGCAGAATGGAAAAAACTACAAGAACAAGTTCTCTGACTCGAAGGGACAACTTGTCATTTCTCAGCATTCCTGTGATTTTGTGTTCAGCCAGCTCCAGTTCAAAGTGAATCTGGCTTTGGGCACAAAAATTCAGCTCCAAGTTTATGAATGTAAAGTGTAGCTGCTCATCCAGCCCTGACTGTCCATCACCCCTAATGTCAGTGTTCTGATAGCATGTCTGGAGCCCCAACCTGGTTAGTGGCAAAGCCTCTCAGCGTCTCCAGCATTACCGAGGACTCTCAGGGCGGGAAGAGGGCTCATATCCTGCCTTCCAATTGTTCTCTCACGATCTTCGTTTTTCTTGATTTTGCCCTCACTCTGCTTTCCATATGGCCTTCAGAAACTGCTGGACACTCTCTCTCTTGCTTTTTTTCCAAATGGAGAATATTCACATGACTTACACTTTCCAGAATTACTAACATGAAGCCATTGTATACAACAAACTTTTCCTGAGTGCTGAGGATGTTGGAGGATGATTATGGCTCAGAGTAGAACAGGTGAGACATTACAATAGGCTGGGCCAGAACGCGTATGCCCCCGTGAGCTGACTCTCATTGGCTGTCTTTCTCCATGTGACCTGGCTGATCTTCCTGCTACTGGTGCCAGCCTTTTACCCTTTGCCCTTTACCTTCAGCCCTTACTGAGCCTGTACCCCTCTTGTTCAACTGCCCTAGGGATCTTCAAAATCCTCTGTTTGGAGAACTGATAGAGACCCTATTAATTTGTTATGCAGAAAAAATCCCCTCCATTGGTATACCTCAAATCAGCTTCCAGTTCTCACTTTGTATTTTGAAAGATACCTATTCATGAGCTTTCCTAAACAAAGAACAATTGTCTTCCTAAGAGAATCCTTCTATCCTCCTAAAGCCAAGTGTCTAAGCTACAGCCAGCTTTCAAAATCCAACACGTCCAGGGCGCACAGACACACAGGCCCAGGACATCCCACTTTTTGCTCCGTGTAGTATGAGTGGGTTCCAGTCACTTCCTTTCCAGCTTTAGTTTCTCATGAATTGATGTATGAAAAGCAAAGGTGCTGTCAACAACCAGTAACTGTGCTCCGTCCACCAACAGAATGGAGGAGTGTGTCAATCAAGCGATGATCTTATGCCCTGACTAGGACATATCACCACCTAGGCCCCATATTTTAAGGGAAATTAAACAAGATTTAGTGGGTGGATTCTTCCAAAGGAAGGAAGAAATGCCCTCGCATTCCCAGGCTTAGTTAGCTTGCTTGCTTGTTTTGTTGTCAGGCCCTCAGTTTTCCCAGGTTTTTACATCAAGACATATATTCGTGTCTTTACTGTGAGCCAATTATGAACCGATCAACTAGACAGAATCAGGTGAACAACGTATGCACAACTTTAGCCTCAGCATCCTAGAGGGCCAGGGAACGGGTCGTGAAGTGACCTGAGGACCCTTACCTGCGATTCCAGGGCTTGCCTTCAGACGGAGGTGGTTCTCTGCTTGCTGTGACACTCTGTTTCCTCCTCTCTCTCTTTCTCCCTCCCTAGGACTAGAACTCTGCCTCACTTTCCCTCTAGTCCCTCACTAAGACCGACCGTTCTCTCTGACTGGTAGAATGGAGCCCAGAGACCACGCCTAGTGCTTTCTAGATTCTACTCTCAGGACTCCTCCAACCTCTATGCTGCTCCCCCTTCTCAGAACACACACACCAAGGATCATATGAAAGGGAATGTATCTCCTTCTCTCCGTATTTACTCTCTTAGTGTGATAAGTTGGCTTTGATCCATTCCTTACACTGGTTCCAGCTCTCCGCCCCCCATCTTCATTCTCTTACTTTTTACCCTCAGTGCACTTTAGTTTGGGTCAGGAGTGCTGCTACACATTCTAGTTGCAGCTTTGACTATTTTCCACCCTAATTTGGGTTCTCCCTTTGCCAGTGTCTCCTGAACCTACAGTAGAGTTTGATTAGTCCCCAGCATCCACTTACCTTGGTGTTATTTTCCTTCCAACGCGGTTCTCTCCATCTGTAGGGTCAGAGCTGGACATCTGCTTCCTGAACTATCCAGATGTACCAAACTATCCAAAGAGTCCTTGGCCCCAGATGGAGAGATTATTAGAACAGCACGTCAGGTTTCCTTCTGACTTCAGGTGTTACCTGTCACCTGGCCTTCTGTCATTGCCCTTCTAGGTCTGCCAAAGCATCTCTTTCTTGTTTTTTTGTTTGTTTGTTTTTGTTTTTTAATGTTTTGGCCACACTGCACGGCATGTGGGATCTTAGTTCTCCAACCAGGGCTTGAACCCGCGTCCCCTGCATTGGGAGAGCAGAGTCTTAACCACTGGACTGACAGGGAAGTCCCTCTTTCTTGGTTTTAACCTCTGCTGGAATCATGCCTTTTATTGAATTCTACACTAAGGTCACATTGTGAATGTGGCTATAGTTAATGTGGGTTATGATATTTATTGCAACTCAAAAATATATCTGACTTTGTCCTTTGAGTACTTAGTAGGATTACACATCCCTTCTCCTTTGAAGTTAAACATGTGACTAATTTTAGCCAACAAAATGAAGCACAAGTGATGAGCTTTGCTTCACGGAAGGAAGTTTAAGAACTTGGGTACAATTTGCATTGTGCTAGTTCTCTGTGATGACAATGTAAGCCCATGTGGAAGGAGAGCCTCTTATGGCCTATATACCTGGCTGACTATGGTTTGGGTCATGTAGCCTAAGAGAGAAATAACTCCCCTCTTTTTTAAAGTACCGTAATGTGAGATTGCTTGTTGCTGCAGTATAACCTTGCCTTATCCTGACTAATACAGCGATTACATCCTCTCTCTGGGCTGTAGTTCATTCATTTGTAAAAGGATGTAGCTAGACAAATTATCACTTAAGTTTCTTTCATCTCCGACATTCAAGGACTCTACATCTTATCTGACTGCATCCAGGCAAGAGTGGTGGCCTGTTATTTGTTCCTCTTGGAATGTTTCCATGAAGCTCATGAATGATTAAGATATGTGTCTGGATAACACCCAGTGGCAATAGAAATGAGACAGCTGGCTAAACAATTGTAAACTATAATCAGGGTGTGTACTCCAGATGCTCAAATATTATTGTCAAATGTCCAAATAAATACCCATCACAATTTGGATGCTGAGATTTTTCTTTTTCTTAACATGATTTTTACTGGCTGTCAAACTAATTTATGGAGAGCCCATAATGCAAGTGTCACATTGTTTTATTAGGGACATATGAGCATTGTGGAAAGTGTTTATGAAACCAAGCATGCAGGAGAGATAAATAATACACCAATAAAATACCAGAATCACAAGAGCAATTTTTTCAAGGGGAAGCACCTTATCATTGAAACAACTTTTTAATAATATTTACAAATATGGTTGATTATGCTTTCCTTGTGCTTAATATCAATTATTATTTTTTTAAAAATTTATTTTATTTATTTATTTTTACCTGTGTTGGGTCTTTGTTGCTGCATGGGCTTTTCTGTAGTTGCGGCGAGTGGGGGCTACTCTTCATTGCGGTGCATGGGCTTCTCATTGCAGTGGCTTCTCTTGTTGCTGAGTATAGGCTCTAGGCATGCGGGCTTCAGTAGTTGTGGCTCATAGGCTCTAGAGTGCAGGCTCAGTAGTCGTGGCACATGGGCTCAGTAGTTGTGGCTCGTGGGCTCTAGAGCGCAGGCTCAGTAGTTGTGGCACACAGGCTCAGTAGTTGTGGCTTGTGGGCTCTAGAGTGCAGGCTCAGTAGTTGTGGTGTACGGGCTTAGTTGCTCTGGGGCATGTGGGATCTGCCTGGACCAGGGCTTGAACCTGTGTCCCCTGCATTGGCAAGAGGATTCTTAACCACTGTGCCACCAGGGAAGCCCTATTATTATTTTTTGACTAAGGAAGCGTAACATGGAGAAAAATCTATTTACAGACTTCCTTGATTTGATTATTTTACAGCAGATCCCATGCAGAAATTTTGGAATCAGACTGACTGACTTAGAATTTTGATTTTGCCATTGTTCATAATGTGACTTAAGCTCTCTGAGTCTTAGTGTCTTGATTTGTAAAATGAAGATGCTGTTAGTTATATTTCAAAATAAATTGCGGATAAAATTAGAGTATGCATATATAGTCATTAGCAGAGCAATATTGACATCATCCTTGCCGTTATCATTGTCCTCATAGAAAAGACATACATACTGGCCTCTGATGACTTCACACGGCATTGATAACACACTTTAACATTATCAGAGTCTACTGACATCAAACAGCCACAAGGTAAGATTAACTGCCCTTAATGCTGCACTCTGTCATTTTCAAGATGACTTCACCCACAGATTATCACAGGGGCTTTCTCATAAAACCCAGCTTAGTGAGTTAATCAACCTGCGGGAGGTATTAGAGGACAGAACGGATGTACATTTCAAAGGCGCTTTAGCCCTAAATCGTCCCAAATCACATGTCTGAACAATTTTCTTCTCCATCATAGTTAACTTGTTGGTCACAATTTATTGAACAGCTTTTACCTACTTCGGTTCTGGAATAATCCTTGCCATTCATCCCTCGTCAATTTAACAAATGCTTCCCTCTCTTCTTAAGGTTGTCCGTGAAAGGGAAGGGACTTCATTTCACTTGTAAAGATTTGAGTGTTTGAAGGGTGGTTATCTTCCAGAATTTAAAAGAAATCCCATTCTTTGAAAAAAAGAATCAAGAAGTATCAATATTTATCATGGGTAAATTTTATCTGGCATCAAAATAGTATAATAATAGCTAATAATTATTGAGTTCTTACTATTTGCCAAGCACTGCTATGTGCTTTACATAGAGAAATCATAATTGCCCTGTGAGTTTCTGTCTAGTGATATCCTTTTTATTTAAAATTTATTTTTTATGAGGTAACATTGGTTTACAGCATAAGTTCCATGTGTACAACATTATTTTTCTACTTCTGTATATGCTACAGCATGCTCACCATGAAAATTTTTGTTCCCATCAAGAGCACCATATAGTGAATCCCCTTTACCTGTTTCACCTTCTCCTTAACCCCTTCACTTCTGGTAACCACTACTCTGTTCTCTGCATCTATGTACTTGCTTTTGTTTGATTTGGTTTGTTCATTTATTTAGTTTTGTTGTTGTTGCTTATATTCCACACATGAGAGAAGCAAAATTTCATCTTTCTTTATGGCTGAGTAGTATTCCACTATATATAAATATATATTATCCTTTTATCCATTGATGGGCACTTAGGTTGTTTGCAAATCTTGGCTATTGTAAATAATGCTGCAATGAACTTAGAGGTGCATATATCTTTTTGAATTAGTGTTTTCATATTATTTGGATAGATACACAGGAGTGGGATATCTGAATCATATGGTAGTTCTATTCTTAATTTTTTTGAGGAAACTCCATAATGTTTTCCATAGTGATTGCACCAATTTACATTCCCACCAACAGTGTGTAAGGGCTCCCTTTTCTCCACATCCTCACCAATACTTGTCATTTTCTGCCTTTCTTTTTCTTTTTTTTTTTTTTTTTTGCGGTACGCGGTCCTCTCACTGTTGTGGCCTCTCCCGTTGCGGAGCACAGGCTCCGGACGCGCAGGCTCAGCGACCATGGCTCACGGGCCCAGCTGCTCCGCGGCATGTGGGATCATCCCAGACCGGGACACAAACCCGTGTCCCCTGCATTGGCAGGCGGACTCTCAACCACTGCGCCACCAGGGAAGCCCCATTTTCTGCCTTTTTGATCATATCCATCCTGACAGGTGTGAGGTGATATCCCACTATGGTTTTGATTTGCATTTCCCTGATTATTAGTGATGTTGAACATCTTTGCGTGTGCCTGTTGGCCATCTGTATGTCTTCTTTGAAGACATGTCCATTCCGCTCCTCTGCCCACTTTTTAATCTTCTTTTTAAAACTGTGGAAAGAGTTCAGTGGGTTTGGGCAACCCCCCTAAGATCTTTTAGCTGGTAAGTGAAGAGTTGATATTCAAAACCAGATTGGCTGACTCTATAGTTTGCACTTTAATCCCTGTGTACACTTCTATCCCAAATGATGTTCCATGATGGAAGCAGAGGAAACAGCCAAATGCAGTCCAAGTGCCTGGGCTGCATCATCAGACTTGCACTATATATAATGAATTATATATCAACACATAGTAAGATACACATTACATTATATTATATATCCTGATATATATATATATCTCACTATGTTATAACTTTTTCATCTTAAAAAATGAATAGAAGATACTGAAAATTGGTACATCTCTGAACTTTTGAGTATAAGGTGACTCCTGGTTTTTTTAGAGGAAGCATACAATTTATAGGTAATTCATTAGCTGTAAGTTCTTTCTTGGATGCTTACTTTCAAGTATTTTTCAAGTGTCTTTTCTTACTGCAATATAAATCTCATGAAGGCAAAAATTTTGGGTCTGTTTTATTTGCTTATTTGTCACTGTGCTAAAATAGTGCTTTGTATGCGTTCAGTAAATATTTGCTGACTAAATAAATACATTGTCTCGAGCTCTTCCTGTTTGTAACATCTGCTAACTGTCCCCCTTAGTGGTTGCTGTCCTCTTGTGGTTTTTCATTTCTGACTATGAGCTCACTTTCAGTGGGTGTTAAGTCTGTTGGAGAATTATCTGGGCCCCCATTTGTGGAGCACTCATTTAGACAGATTTAGACAGATTTGTGTCTATATCTGCTTCAGAGAGTTGGGGGAGTATGATTTCATTGATCCTACAGCAGTTTTAAAATATTTATTTATTTAATATGCAGACCATATACTCTTACAGGGCAGGCCTGAGTTTTGCATATCAGGCATGACTGTATGCTTTCTCCCTTCTTTCTTTGGCCAGCGGGTAGAGTTTCTGTTCTGTTCACATAAAGACTGGGCATTCGTACTTTTGGTTCTCCAACAGGTAGCTCTCATGTGCACAGGAGCCCTGGCTGGTACTTCATAACCTTTTCTGATGCTAAAGATCTCTTCCCCAGGCATGGAATTGCAGATCTGGTCCTGATTCTCCCATAAATCCTTTAGGTTTGTCATCTCGTTACCAATGTGTTTTCTCTTCAACCCTTTATTGGATTAACCTCACTTTATGTATGAAAAAATAATAAATTTTGGTTAGGGTTTATCCAGCATTCTACTTGTTTTAGCTTGGAGATAGAGAATTCTTATGTCAGCTCAGTCTGTTATATTGAATAGAAATCCTCAGCAGCACTGTGCATAATGAAAGTCTTGCTGGGGATAATAGTATTAAAATTGTCAGTTTTCTTATTAGTTCCCACCTCAATTCAACCCTGTCCTCATGATGGCTGGGGCTGTGTTCTATCCCTGGAGCACAGCACTGCGCTCAGCATATTATGGGTCACAGGAAATGTTGACGGTTGGGTGAATCAGCATTCATGCATTCATTTTCTTTCCTTCTTTACCCATTTTCTGATCCCTATGCCTCCCTCCATTATGGCTTTAGTACCTGCTGCCCCCGCCCCTAGTCCCAGCAGACTCCAGGATAGGACCCAATGCCTTGAGTATTTTTATTCAACTTTTTCTATTTTTCCCCCAAACTAATATTCAAGGCACCATCTACTCCTGCTGCACCATGAGTGTACCTCCCTAAATCTTCTGGACCCACAACTTTGGTTCTTTTCTAGAATAACCTGTGGCTTGGAATGACCTCCAAGCAAACTGGATTCTGAATTAGAGCAGGGTGCAGAGAATACAGTGTCTAGGTTGTATGGGATATAAGGGTGAATGGCAAATGGTGAGTCCAGACAACAGTTAGGAATAGACAAACCATGCCTAGGATGGAAATTCTAAGGGTAAGGTATTATATGTATCTTGAGGGCACTGGGAATTGGGGGCTCATGCACAGAGAAGGAAACTAGAGTCTAGTTATTAGGACTGGGGTATAGAGTTAAAGCTAATGTGGCAGAAAATGAGTTGACAACAGAGGTAACTAGAGTGTGTGTGTGTGTGTGTGTACACATATGTGTGCATGTACACATCCTGCTTTAGGCAAGAAGAAGTTAAAACACACATACACACATATGTATACATATATAAATACATATATTTTTTTCTATTAAGATTTTGAGATTTTGATGGTCAGACCTTCAGGTACGTCAGACTCACTAGGGGGAGGAGAAGGATGTAAAACCTGGGAACCAGGTGGTCCTATTTGCACTATGTGCCATGAAGAATTTAGCCAAGCGAAAGCATGGTTCCTTCCCTTCTCACCTCCAATCGAAGGTAGTTAGAACCACTTATGTGTGATCAGAGGAGGCCCTGGCTGGAAACAAGGAGGAATTGCCTTTATATGTGGGCTGAAAAGAAGAAATTGAGGGGGTATTTTTCCCCCCACCTGCCCTGATTTTGCTGGGGAAACATTATTATGTTGTTACCGTCTCAGCAGATAAATCTGAGAATTCATTTTTATTTATATGTGTTTTCTCGGCATTTCCTCTGATAGACTTCAGTTGTAAAGAGAGTTATAAATGCTATTTCTGCGGGCTGTTTTTGCTGCACTGTATCTGTGTTATTTCAGAGGGGCCCACTGAGACTTGATTCCAAAAGGTCTTGTTGTTGGATAGAGGTCTTCTCCTTGTTAGCTGCAGCTCAGAGAATTCTTGATTTGCATTCTGGAGCAGCTCCAATTACCCAGAGCGGTCAGGGAAAGCAACACACTGTGGATACAGCTCAGCTCATTCACTTCTACGCACTCAGTATCTGTGGAGTTATTCATTCATTCATGTATTTAATAGGAGTATGAATACAAATCTAAATAGAAATATATTGTATATGTGTGCCTATATACACATAATATACTTATATACACACACACATACACATACATATCATATTATGATATGACCCAAACTGTTTTACGATCCAAACTATTTTAAACTTGTGGGACACAATACAGAACAAAAACAAATAAAAACACTCTCTCCTCTTGGAGCTTACATTATTATAGAAGTTGGGTATAGAAGTAATACACTATCATAAACTATTATATCGATTGATCAATACATAATATAATTTCAGATAGAGATGATTGTAATAAGAAATAATGCAGAGTGGTGGCTTGAAGATGATGAGGAGAGAGAGGTGGAGGGCAGGAGGCTGTTTAAGTTGGAGCAGCCAGAGTAGGCTTCCCTGAGGACCTGAAATTTTCCCGGAAACCCGGGAACTGAGAGAGCAAGCTGTGCAAAAGAATGTTCTAAGCAGAAGGGAGAACCAGTAGAAAAGCTCTGGGGTGGGAACAGGCTTGACGTTTTTTAATTAAAAAAAGATGGCCACCATGGCAATAGTGCAGTGACCATCAGGTGGGTCATAGGAGGAGAGCAAGCGGAGACAGGCAGGGACAAGGCTGTATAGGATGTTGTAAGACCTTGTAACAAATTTTATGGGTTTTGAGTTTTATTCTAATGGTAAATGTTCTCAGCAGGAAAATGACATGAAAAGATTTATGATTTTAAAGAATGCTCCGGAACTTGGCTGTAGGGGAGAAAAGTGCCAGCAAGGAACCAATTCAGAAGCTATGACATTGGTGCAGGTGAGATATGAGGGCAATTTGGGGCCAGGTTAGCAGCAATGGGAGTGATAAGTACTTTTTTTTTTGGATGAGGAAAATTAAGCTTAAGTTCTCGACCCAAGATCATAAGGTGAAAAGCTGGTGGAACAGGATGCAAAGCCAGGTCTATCAGATTATTTTATTTCCACTGCAGCATCCCTGGAAACCTAAGTTTTACCACACAGTAAAACTTATATGAGAAAAGACCAAGCATCCTAGTCAGTTTGAGCTGCTACAGCAAAGCATCACAGATCAGGTGTCTTATAAACAACAGAAATTTATTTTTCACAGGCTTGGGGCTGGAAATCTGAGATCAAGGTGCCATCACTATGAGGTTCTAGTAGGGTCTCTTTTACAGTTTGCAGACTACCAACTTCCCCCTACATTCTCATATGGTGGAAAGAGCAGAGAGAGAGTGCTCGGGGGTCCCTTTTATAAGGGCACTGATTCCATTCATGAGGGTTCCACCCTTGTGACCTACTTACTTCCCAAAGACCCCACCTCTTAATGCCAGCACATTGGGTGTTAGGATTTCAACCTATGAATTTTGGGGAGCAAACAAACCCATTCAGTCTGTATGCCAAAGATGATATTCTTTATATATATATCATTTCATATCTCATTCATCCTAAAGGCTTAATGGTCACCTATGGACTGATTGACCTGACAATGACACAGGTCAGTGTGGATACTTTTGATTTTTTAAATTGCCTTGATAGAATTTTATTCATTTCCTCTCCTTTCCTCCATCTCTCTCCCTCTCTCTCTCTCTCTCTCTCATGAAGAAATAGTGCCATGCTCTGTCTGAAAAACCTCTTCCAATTTAGCTTTAACTCTGCATCTCAGGAATGGAGCCCTCAGAGCTGGCAGGCAAATCCTCGTCCCTTTGGCAGATGTGGCTCCTCAATATTTTGCACATTGGCAAGCTGTACCTTAACGGTTCCCCACCGTGCACGGTGCCAACAGCTCACAGATCAAGTGCTCCCTAAACAGTAGTATTCCCTGACATGATGGATCATTATAGTTTCATTACAGTCTTTTGAGTCAATGACGTGGGAAGAATGGGCTATCCTTTTCAGCCCCTTGGGAAGAGAGCTATTTTGGTTCCCAGTGGAACCACCTGCCATTTTATCCATGTCCACCATTTTAGAGTTTCTCCCTCAGGTTCTAGTACCTGCATTGGGCTATCGCACACACAAGGAGCCACATTTTTTGATGATTTTCAGGGATATAACAATTACCTTAGCATTTTCCAGTGCATTTATGGTGTGAGGAAAGAGCACCAAACTGATAAATCAGAATAGCTAGCAGCTGGTTGGGAGTCTGGTCATGCCATTTGCTCTGTGATTTTAGAAGAGTAACTATTTAATATTGATTGTTATTGAAGTTATTCTTACTCCCTTTAAATTCTGATTTAGAAAAATTCTACAAGCATTGATGTTGTTAATATTTTTATCTAGGTTCTGTCATTTAGCAAAAGAGGGATGTTGAAATCCCTGTATTTGACTGTAGATTTGTCTATATGTCCCTTTAGTTCTGTCAATTTTTGCCTTGTAAAATTTTTTGAAGCTCTATTATTAGTTTAATACGGAGTATGATCATTACACTGTCTTGATTAATGTAATTTTTAACCATTGTTAAATGCATTTGCTTAGTAATATTCTTTCCTTTTGAAGTATACTTTGATGACTATTAACAGAGTCACATCTTTTTTCTGTCAAAGTTTTTACAATGTATTTTTTTCTATCCTTTTATTATCAGCCTGTTTGAAGTTTCTTGTTAATAACTGGTAACCAGGTCTTGCTTTGTATCCAATTTTACAACTTCTGCCTTTTAATTGGTTTGCTTAGTCTCTTTATTTTTAATATAAAGATATATGTTTGGGCTTAATTCTACTGTATTTCCTATTTGTTTTCTATTTATCCCATTTACTCTTTGTTTCTCTGCATCTCAGTCCTTTCTTCTATTTTTGAATTTTTAGTATTTAGTATCTTTAAATTTTTGAATTTACCTCATTGACTTATTTGTTATAGCTCATATTTTTCAGTGGTTGCTCTAGATGTTACAACATGCATGCTAACATTTCACATTTTTCTTCAAACAAAATTATACTACCACATGAAAGATGTAAGATTCCTATAATAGTATATTTCCATTTTACCTCTCCCACTCAGAGTCAGGACAAAGGTGAAGTGAGTGAGGTACAAACATGACCCTGAGGGTGAGTGCCTCCTTAAGTTTTGTGTCCTAGGTGCCTCACTCTCCTCACCCTAGTCTCAGCCCTCCTCTCACCCTGATTGTCTGATATTTTATGCTATGGGCCTACAAATTGCTATTATATTAATTTTAAACACTCAATGGTCTTTAAGAAATTATAAAAACACATAATTGTGTGTGTGTGTGTGTGTGTGTGTGTAAATAAAAAGGTATATTGGCCCTTTTGTTTCTTTTTAGTATTTCCTGAGATCTGACTTTCATATGGTATCTTTTATCATTTTTGCGGCTTAGGTCAGGTATAGACAAATATTCTCACCTTTCATCCATCTGAAAGTGTCTTTACTTTGCTTTCCTTTTTGAAGAGTAATTTCACTATATAAAAAATTCTGAGTTGATTTTTTTTTCTTTCAGCACTTTAAAGATCTCACAGTGTGACTATAAAATATGTATGTGTGATTTCCTTTGTATTTATATTGTTTGTGATCTGCTGAGCTTCTTGGTTCTGTGAGTTGATATTTTTTTCAAAAATTTTGAAAAATTATTGGAAACTCTCCAATTCTCTATCTTCTTTCCTCTGATACACCAATTACATGTGTTATATTATTAATTTTGTTCCAAAGGTCTTGGATGCTAGAACTCATTTTCACTGAATCTCTTTTTCTCTTTGTGTTTTATGTTGAGAAATGTCTATTGACCTGTCTTCTGGTTCAGTGATCCTTTCCTTGATGTACTCAGATTGTTTTGAAGCCTACAAAATAATATCATATTTTTTATTTCTAGCATTTCACTTAATCCTTTTATTAGTTTCACCTCCCTGCTGAAATTCTCCATCAGTTCATACATGTGAACTTTTCCCACTAGATATTTTAATATATTTTTTCATACTTATTTTGAAATCATAATGTGCTAATTCCAACATTAGAGCTAACACAGACCTGCTTCTACTGACTAATTTCTCTCTAGGTCATGAGTCATATTTTCTTACATTTTTTATATGTTCCTAATTTTTAATCACTTGCCAGACGTTCTGTACAAAATACAGCAGCTAAGGAAATAGATGATATTTACCTCCAGAAGAGGGTACACCCTTTCTTCCATCAGGCCACTCATGAGTTGGCTTGAGTCAAACTACTCTGAAGTTGAACTGAGTTTGGCTACTGTGTGGAGAATGAAGCTAGGATTGCAGGAGAATGAGAGTGGCATCAGGAAGGCCATGTGGAAGGCTTTTCTGTTCCCCAGAAAAAGAGCGAATGGTGGCTGAAACCAGGGTGTTAGCAGTGGAGAGGACAGTGGTCCAATTTTAGGCATGAACAAGTATGGGCAGAAATGAGGGCACACTGTGGGTACAAAGCATCCCTAACCTGGGACAGAACAGATGTGCAAGTGAGAAGGATGGAAGGATTGAGGAATGATGACGTCAGGGTTTACCAGCTGGCTCAGCCTCTTCAGGATTGATCTCATGGCGAACACATCACCCATTTCTCCCACAAGCCCAAACACAAAAGATGGCACATAGTAGGTGTACACACAAAAAAATGCCTACTGAATCACACAAATTCTGCCTGATCTGCCATATCTTTCAAGCCTACCTCAGTGGTCCCTGAGCTCTCTTTGACTAGCCCCATCTACCAGTAGCTTGCTGTAAATAAAAGATGTAAAATTAGTTCAGGGGCAGCAGAGTGATTTTAATATCCTGTGATATTAATATCCTGTCAAAGACGCTGCCACCCAGTGAAACTCTATGGCTTGCTTTACTTAATTCTGTAAGAAGAAAAGCCACAGTGGCCTTGATGAATCCTCACCTGTAGTTCTGAGACATCTAAATATTTCAAACCCCTTGTGCACACCATAATCCTGCCCAGTAAGTAGCAAGTAGTTCTCAGTATTTTCTTTGTTCAAACTGCATTATACATTTCTGGACTTACAGATCATAACTCTGCTACCTATGCATGACAGCCAGGAAGATTAGCACAGAAAGGAACTGATAAAAATGTTTGCAGAGAGACATGTTCATTCTTAGCAAGACAGAGGGCATTTGGGTCATGATTATCAGTGTCCAAAGATGGGGGGTGGGGGCAGGTGGAAACTAGATTGTCTGTACAGTGTCTGGAATTATTGAGCTGCTTTCAGTTACAATATATCCTCGGCTTTCCTCCATTTACTGTCTCCTTACTAGGCAGGCTCTCTGTGAATGCCTCAAGCCACAGGGTTTTCCCTCCTCATTTTCTTTCCAAGTATTAGCAAATTACCCAAGGAAGGGCAGATACTGGGCTCATGACAAAACTCCTTTAAAACCAGCCAAGCCACACTCTGAAGGAACTGCCACCTCTCTTACAATTAAAACCAGCGTCTTCAAAGCTATCCATGCGAAACATCATTATTTGGGAGGTCTAGCTTCTGTCTGTCTCTGCTTCCACACTGGCCTCGGGGCAGGGTCAGTGTTGCTTTTTTGAGCCTCTCGACCAAGAATGGACATTCAGTATAACCACTTATATAGTGGAACAAGGCTGACACATTTAAGTGAGAGTTTACTAATGGCTTAGTGTTAATCAAAAAATGAACACCGAAAGTCATGTACCACTCAATAATCTGATGTTCAAGGTGTGGCTTGCTTTCTAGGGCTTACGGGCTAGATTTTTCTCACCATTCACAGACTCCCTCTCATGTGGTAGGTGTTATTTCTACACTGTCTCCCCAGAGCCTAAATACTTAAGGTCCTGGCAGTCTGGACCTAAAAGATGAGGGCACAAATCCAAAGAGAGAGGCAGGATCTTTGTCTCCCATCTGCGGAAGGATTCTTTTCTGAAGCCAGGGTTATATCGTGCAGTTCTGTCCTCATTTGTGCAAACTATTCTCATTCTTCACCAAAATTAGGTTCTTTCAACGCAAGTTTATCCAGAAAAACACAGTGGAAACCCAAAATTTTCCCTAGAGCTACCACAGATGCTGCAAGGACCGGCATTGAGAGTGAATCTGGACTCCCTAAGAGTGGTTCCCTTTTTTTTTTTTTTTTTTGTGGTACGCGGGCCTCTCACTGTTGTGGCCTCTCCCATTGTGGAACACAGGCTCTGGACGTGCAGGCTCAGCAGCCATGGCTCACGGGCCCAGCTGCTCTGCGGCATGTGGGATCTTCCCGGACCGGGGCATGAACCCGTGTCCCCTGCATCGTCAGGTGGACTCTCAACCACTGCGCCACCAGGGAAGCCCCGAGTGGTTCCCTTTAATGTAATCTGCCCACATGTTCATAACTCCCCACAGTGACTAATATCTAATGAGTACCAGTGATGGAGTCCATGTCCTCCAGCTGAAGACACACTGGTGTCTAACGATGCTGGATTTATGAGTTGCTGAAAGAAGGGTACCACACACCTTAGGGAACCATGGGACCTTCAGTAAGATGGTGTTAGGAGGCCCTAGTTACAGGATTTGGACTTGTGTTAGGTGATTTGGGGAAAGTTCAAGGGATTTTCTCTGTTGTGTCTTGCTATCAGAAGCTTGGAGTAATACAATGATTGGATGCCAATAATTTTTAATCTAGGCAGTAGGAGGAATGAAGTGGCTCACCGCTAAAAGCTGAGAGTTGTCACAATTACACAACTACTCCTTTTTTTTTTTTTAGTCCCCTCTTTTGGATGAGGGTAGATCAGATCAGGCTGTAGGCATTTATTCAGGGTGTCCAGATCTTCATCGTTGCCATCTTCTGCTGATCATGAATGTTTTAGAGAATGTTTTTTGGTAATTGGGCTGGAATTCATTCCTCCTGTTTCTTGGTTGCAGGATCAATCATTGAATCATCTGGTATAAAAATGGCTTTGCAGTTGCATTTAAGGATCTGAACAAGAGGCACTGGCCAACCGTAACACAAGGGATTACCAGAAACAAAATGGCTATCAGTTCTTATAGGAGATCCTAAAGCCAGGAGCTTAGATTACCAAACCCAGGCTACGAGAACATGTCTCAAATCCCAGCTAGGGTTGTTCTAGAGAGCCAGATGGCTTTTTCTTTTATCTTAGGCACAGACTGTTCTACTTGACTGGCTATATTTATATAGGTGCAGCAAGACGTGTTTCTAAGTCAAACTCCTTCTTGGCTAGCTGAAAGAACAAGTGGCTACGTGATCCTTCACCACAACTTTTGTTTGTCAAGTCTTCAGGGAAGCTGCTGTGTCATGTGTGACTTTTGCGTGGGTCAGAGATGACTTCTGAATCTCTTTTTCCCAGCTGTAGTATTATTCCTGTCATAGGAACTCAAGCTCCCCATCAAGTAGAGCTCAAGGTGAATCCTTTTTGGTCCATGATGTGGTCATGAAGAGGACCAGTTAAGTTAGCTATATCAACATGAGTGATCTTATCCAAGAAATCTCTCTAGACTTTTCTGTCATTCCAGTCTGTGCTTGTATAAACACTTTTCCTTTAAAAACGCACACCTATCACTTGGCACAAGCCACAGGACTGGTTGATCTTGAAAAAGCTATAAACATGAGTTGGCACCCAACCAAAACCCTTCTGTTGCCTCTTTAGAGAGAAAGGAAAGCATAAAACAATGCATTTCATTTTGAAAGAAAGGAAAGAGGATGGACTGTTTGAACACCTGCTCTGTGCTACCTGCTCAGATAATTTGCAATCATTTATTTTAATTCTCCCAACAACTTTATGAGGCTCAAGTGCTAGATTTTTAGGAAAAAATAGGTAGAATGAACTCTGTTCTTTGTGTCCGCCCTGTAAATTATGCCTCTATCATTTGGAAGCAGGACTCATAATAATTCCCTTTGGGAAATTAACCTTCTCCTTGTCCATGGGATTCTGATGGAGTTAATCTCACCTGTTACTGCTAAGGGTGGGTGTACGGACCAGAACTGACCCATCAGAGTGGTTGGTTTGAGGTGGCACATGAGACCCAATTTGGTCTAATCAGAGCGAATCTTGGAAATGTCTTTTCGAGCAAGTAAGACAGTGAGGACTTTTTCCTTGTGGAATTCTAGGCAATAGGGATATTGTACATGTGGAGATAGCAGAGGTCACCATCTCAGAAGCCCTCTGGAGAAACACAAAGGAGCACAAAGCAGTGATGGAGAAAGTGTGGCACTAAATCATCTGAATATATGTGAATATGAAGACAGCTGTGCTTGAAGCCATTTTCCACCTGACTTCTCAGTCCTGCAAGCCAGTGAAACTTTTCTTTGTTTTCCCTTCAGCAACTTGGGTCAGGTCTTTCTCTCCCTGAAAACCTGTAACCATGGAGTTGTTATAGGGGGTGGTGAGGAGGGTCAGCAAGGTGCAATTTCTTGCCTAAATTGAAGCTAGTATTAGGACAACTAGAGTCTGACAAATTAGTTTGACTCAGAGGTCCATGTTCTGCACATGCCTGGCGACACAGAGAGTGGAGTGGGTGCTTGGAAAAGGCGGGTGAAAAATAAGCGTCGTGAAGAAGACATGAAGGATTGGTAAAGCTTTGATAAACTATGGTGAGTCGAATGTCCTTTGGCATTTTTTATCATGCTACACTGTCCCTGGTGATCACAATCAAACTTGTCTCTCTTTGTGGCAGGAACACCATTCTAAGGACAGAGGCAAGCATTGTCAATAAACTGGGAGGCAAGCCACATTACTCATGTGTTTTGCAACCCCTGGATTTTGAGATGGTCAAGCCTATTCAAGAGTCACTTTTTTTAGAAAAATTTGAATCATCTCAAGGGGAAACACAGTTATCACAGACAGACAAGCTCTCCACTAATTACGTTAATTTTACTTTATATCCCCAGTATTTAGCATGGTGCCTGGTATATAGAATATCCTCAATACATATTTGTTTAGTGAATGTATAAGTAATTCATTCTACCTGGGGCATAACCTCCAAAGACCTCTTGCTCAGCTGTTTGCTATCAGTTTCCTGAGTCCAGCAGCTCCTTTCACTGATAAATGGTCTCATTGTTCCTTCAACTGTAGATCAAAGGACATCTGTCCTACAGGAAAGCAAAGTCAGTCTCCTAACGGTCTGGGTGTCCATTACGCTCACAAGAGCAAGTTTGGATCATTCCCTAAAATGCTACGGATAACAGTATGTTCTCCCTTCATGATGCGAACGGGGAGGGCAACAGATAAAATATAAATAACAACCGGAAAGCCAGGTAACTCGGAACTATTTCATAGCTGATGAGCCATTGTTCCTCCCTATCATCAATGCCTCTGAAACAGGCTCTCCTATCACCTTGTCCAACCTCCATCATAAAATTAATTACCTCTGGATAGACCCCATTTAATTGCTCATAAAATTGATCTTACTCCTCAGATTTTATGGCAACTAGGATGTCATCAACAAAAGCGCCTAGTATAAATGGGATGCTCATTATCTACCTTGAAATAAAATAAAATAAACCCATGATGGATGCAGGTGCATTTGACACCTGTGTCTCTTTACTGTAATGGATAATTGCACAGCACCCCAGAGATCTCTGCTGGGAGGCTTCTTCACTTTCAAAAAATAGCAAAAAGGCATGTTCTTTCAATTAGAAAATTCAATGCGTTTCATTCTTAAAACGTGCTCTCGTTAATGCATTTGTTTGTCTGTTTATTCAGTTATTCAATCCAGAAGGAGTGTGGTTATAGAAAGAACGTGCAACTTGGAATGAGAAGAACCTGGATTCCAATCTTACTTCCTTCGTGTAATAACCATTTACCTCAGAAAAATTACCTTTTCTCAACTATAGGTTTATCCTCAGCAAATTAAGCATCATGATATTTATTTCATAGGCTGTTGTTAGGTGTAAGGGAGATGATGAATACAGAACACCTAATAAAGCCCCTGGTCCAAAGAAGACATTTAATCAATGTTAGATGCTATTATATGACTATCATAGCTATTAATAAACCAACCAGGAAGCAAACATGCATTCAGTGAGGTAGGATGATAGAAAGAGGATGGATTTCGGTAGGTCAGTGCTTAGATTCTGTGATTTATAATCTATATATCCTTAAGTGAGTTACTTAATCTCTCTTATCATCCACATCCTAAAATGTAAGTGGGAATTTTAACATTTAACTTGCAGGATCAGAAGAGATGGTGGATGAGAGCGAGTCCAGAGCGGTGCTTATTGTAGAGACCCTGCACATATAGTAGCCCTGGCTTCGGCCTCATACTTCTCCTCCTGTATCCATTCTGAGTGGCATTGCTGAGGCTCCTGATATGCACCTGGAGTTCACTTAACTTGCTGAAGATCCTGGCAGAAGCGCAGGACTCTGACCCGCAGCAAAGATCTGCAAAGCCTGCAGCTGAACGGAGCTCGTGAATCTGATGTTTCCTCTCCATTCTCAGTGAGGACTGGTCCAGGAGGCTGGCCTGGTCAAGCGTCCACCCCTAGGTTGCTGGCCCAGGGAACATTTTCTTCCCTTTCGTCTGAAGCCTCACACCCTGTTTCTCAGCTCCTCGAACTACATGTTTCAGTTAATGGAAGTTATTTCTGTTCTAAGATCACCTTCTCTCTCTCAGCTCAAACTCTTACCCATGTGGTTCCATCTGTCTGGAACAGAACGCTCTGCTTCCACTTCTATGTTCTTTCACTTAGATGTTCCTATTCACCCCGTAGTTTAGAGTATGTGCTCTTTCCTCTAAACTTGGATCTTCTCCTAACCCCCAGGTCTGGGTTAGATGCCCTTTTTATCTGCATGTTATTCCCTTCCCATAATGCTTGCTGTGCTGCCTGTTCGTGTAGCTTTAATTTATAAACAAACTGTGTGAACGTACGTGTCTCTCCTATTCATCTCTCTATGTTCAGTGTGGGTTTCCAGTAAAGACGTGTTGAAATGTTGGATAAACTATAGGCCAATAATGGGAAGTTCTTAGGTCAGAGACCAGGTGATGAATCTTTGAAGGGTACCTCACCCAGCTCAGCCCCAACCAGATAATCCAAAAGCCTTGGTCAAGGGAGTCACAGGAAATATCCCAGCTAAAGAGCAAGAGGTCAGAGAAGCTAAAGGGAGGTAGAGCAGGAAAAGCAATGGAAGCGCCCTGGAGAAAAGACTTAGACGGGAGGTGGACCTCTGCTACTCATATCTTTGCTACTCATATTACAAAGTCTCCTGTTGGTGGTGGTGAGGGGCAGATAGGGCAAGTCTTAGAGGTTTTACATCAAGGCCTTGAACAAGGGGCTGAGAAGGAAAAAGAAATAGCTCCTTTTTGGCATTTTCCACATATTTGCACAGGAAGTAAATACACAGTATATTTTATCAAGGACATTCATTACAGAGAAAAGATGGTTTTGTGACAGTGAATTTGGAATTTTCATTATCTGAGTTAAGCCACGTTAATTATAATGTTGCCAGACATCTTAGAGTCTTTACAATGCTAACATGAATTTCTAAGCTTAGACCATTTTCCAAACTACACAACCATATCGTCTTTTTTTTTTAAAGGATAATTTCATTGAGCTTGTATCCCACGAGGCATTGGTTTAGAAAACACAGCTTTTTACCATTCTTCGTGGTTTGTATTATTTTTACGGCTTCTATCATTTCAGGTGTTTATTTATACTTGCCTTGTTTTTAGAAAAGATCTAAAGCAATCAGTACACTAACGATCATTACAGTCTTGCTTTGTTGGGGGCTTTTTACACTAATGGTTTTGTTTGACCTGGAATTTAAATCCTCCTTCATGAATTCTACTGAATGAATCAGAGGTTATTACTTCCCTCTGGCAAAGAGAAGTAGAGAGAGCTACCTTCAGAAGGTGGAGAGATGAATGAGCATTTGCAGAATCTAGTCTGGGAGCTTTTGATCTAGGATGCAACAGACCCATGGAGCCTCATAGGGCAGGGCCAGGAAGGAGAATAGACATGACGTGGGAGATTTTTTTGAGTTGCAGTGACTCAAAAACTTACTTAACCTCTGGGGTCTCAATTGTATTCAGTGCATGGCTTCAGATAATAATATCTATATCAAAAGGCTATTGAGAAGATTAAACGAAGTGAAGTTTATGGACCCCCTAGCACAGAGAAGCTCTGTGAGTGCTGGGTATGATGATGATTTGTTAATGGCACAGATTCTCATCTCTAAGATTTCCTTCCATCAGAGTTTTGTGGCTCCTTTCTATTTTGGTCAATCTCTTATTCTTCCCTGAATATTCTCTTCTCCATTTGCTAGTATAAGGTTTCCTACCTTTTCTCCGAGATGTCCCCAAAACCCTGAGGAAAAGTATATATTTTGTCTGTACCTGTTCTGCTAAGGTAGTGTTCCCAATTCTTCAACTAAGACAAGCTAAGTGTGGGGACAGGGATTTAACAAAGCTGCCCCCCAGGGAACACCTGTACAATGTGCTGATGGATAGAGACAGCTTTGTGTCTGATCCCTGGTGTGGCAGGGAGAGGGAGGAAGGGGAAGGGACTAGCAGTTTTCTGCATGGAAATAAAAGTAAAATAAAATAAAATAGTACATTCTTCCTATGAGCTGCACACACCCAACTGGTCTCAAGCCAGTCACAGAAAGACAAATAGTGTATAATTCTACTTAAAAGAGATATCTAAAATGGTCAGACTCAGAGAAGCAGAGAATAGAATGGTGGTTGCCATGGGCTAGGAGGAGGGAGAAATGGGGAATTGCTTTTCAGTGGATATAAAGTTTTGTTACACAAGATAAATTCCAGACATCTGCTGTACAGCTCAGTACCTATAATGATAGGGTATTGTGCACTTCAAACTGTGTTCACCGGGTAGATCTCTTGTTAATGTATTCTTACCAAAGGGGGCAAAACACACAAAAGAGTGCAAGGACATTTTTGGAGGTAATGGATATGTTTAGAACCTTAGCTGTGGTGAGAGTATTCATATACCCAAACTCATCGAAATATATACATTAAATGTGTACAATTTTTGTATATTATATTTCAATAAAGCTTAAAAACCCCCACAGATATGTTCACATTTGTTCTAATATAAAAAAATAATATTCCCTCTTCTATATTTCTTGCTAGTGAGGTTGTCTGCCCACTATTTGAGTAAAAATGTTGATCCAGGAAATTCTGACTTTGCATATCTCCCACACTCTGTGGAGTTTTCTGCATTTACCCCCACGTGGAAACATGGACCCACCCACTGGAGGACTGTGAAGAGAAAATGTGAAGAGGTGTTAGCAGAGCATCTGGTATATAGTAGGTGCAAAAGAAATGCTAAGTGTTGCTGTTACAAAATGTGTTATAATATAGGATATTATTTTGTATCACATCGGGAGTAGGAAGGTATAGAAACTTTATCTGTGCATGGAAAAGAGAAAGAAACAGGGAAATGGTCCCGTGGTACCCAGTCTGTGTAACTCAATGTACATAGGGCTTTACTTCTATTACCAGAAAGTTCAATTTGTAGGACTTGTGGAGTCTAATGAAAACTGCTTTATTGTTTTGCATCTAACTATCTCTTTTTAACCTATTTAGTATTGGTGATCTTTCCTCTGCCCTTGGATGGAAACTCAGTTTCCCGACTTTGCTGGGTATACCTAAAATCCAATGTCTCAAGATAGCAATCGATGGGCCTCCCTGGTGGCGCAGTGGTTGAGAGTCCGCCTGCCGATGCAGGGGATATGGGTTCGTGCCCCGGTCTGGGAGGATCCCATATGCCGCGGAGCGGCTGGGCCCGTGAGCCATGGCCGCTGGGCCTGCGCGTCTGGAGCCTGTTGCTCCGCAACGGGAGAGGCCACAGCAGTGAGAGGCCCGCATACCGCAAAAAAAAAAAAAAAAAAAAAAAAAGATAGCAATCGAAAACGTCTAGGCCCAGTGGATTAGAACTTGGAAAGTTGAAAGGGGTCTAGTGATCACTCATATTCAGCTCTCTCCTTCCTGGGCACATAGGAAGATAGCATTTTCCAGCTTCTGGTGCAATTATGCTTGCTACCATGTTGATGAATTCTGGCCATTGGGAGATGGAAAAAAGCCATTTATGCCATGTATACCATTCCAGGTCACTTTATAGAAGCCCATGTGCAACACTCCAGCTCTCTCTTGCTGTGCTTCAGAAACCCTGGAAGTCATTTGTTGAGGTAGTAATGATGAGATGGGATCTCAGTCAGTGAGGTTCCCTATGTGAATATGTGAAAGAGCACCTCCACCCCCCAAACCTAGGCATACACACACCCACTGTTATAACTGAGATGTGCAGATGAGACAAAATAAAAAAAATTGTGGTGTGAATTAATTGGAATCGTAGGTTTATTTGTTACCTCCTTATAGCCTCTCCTATCCTGACCAATTTTCTGAACTTGATTTAGTTTTAAATCTTCTGCTCTCTACATGCTGCCAATGGGTTTATGCTGCTCATTTAAAACAAAAGAGCTTGGTATAATCCTCCTACTCTCTTTACTACCTGGAATTTCTTCTCCTCCAGACTCGTGAAATAATTTTCTGACCCCACCAAGCAGAGGGTAGGGAGGAGAAATAGGGGAATGAGAAAGTTCTTATCTAGTGTTGTCCTAAGATTTTCTTATTTGGCAGATAATGAGAGTTCCCCTTTCCTTTGTGAGTGCCATGGTGAGTTCTTCAGAATCTCCCCTGCTGAGACCCCACCCCTGCAAGTCCTATGACGTGACTTCCTTCCCAAATCTCCTCTGGGCTTCTGTCTTAGCAGAAAACTCCACATCTCATTACTGCTGAGTCTTATCAGCCTGGAAGTTGGCCCTTTGGGGCAGGAGTCCTTTGGAAATTACGCCAAGCTTCCATCCCTACCTCATTTGGTCCCAAAGCTCCATGCCTGTTTGATTGACTCTCAGAAGGAGTGCAATTACTTCCAAGATGTTACTCTCCATCCTTGAAACCCAAGGTTACTATAACTTTCTCAGGTATAGATCAGCACCCATCCCTGGTTACATATCAAATCTGACTGTGCTCATAAAGCCTTCTTATCAGGCTCCTCCCCCTTCACATTCTCATTGGCCCCAAGGCCTTTCCCCAAAGCCCCCGTTGCAGAATCCTCCTGGATCACTCCTCCACCTACTCTTTTATATCCACATTTTATGATAGTCATATAACCAGTTATTTTTTCCGTGGTGTTCTGTCTCCAGTTCACTTTGGAAAGTAACATCTGTTGAATTCATGCCTCATGAAGCATGAAGAGCACCATTTTAACATTCCTTTACACATACATTGTCTCATTTAAACTCGACACGTGCCTTGTGAGTTATATTGACCCTTACTTCGTAAGTGAGAAACCGAACTTTCAGGTGGGTTAATCAGGTCACATATGTAATAAGCCAGAGCGTAGGTGCCATGAGGGAAAGGAATCTGTCTTGTTCACTTTTGCATCGCTGAATATAGAACAGTACCTGGCACATGGTAAATGTTTAAGAATTTGTCCTGTATGAATACATGATTTCAGGGATTTACAGATCTGTTGCTATTTACTCTATACCAGGTTACTCAATCTTGGCACTGCTGATATATGGGGAGAGTTAATTTTTGTTACGGGGCAGGGGGAGGGCTGTCCGGTGTATTGTAGGGTACTCAGCAGTATCCCTGGCCTCTACCCATGAGATGTCAGTAGCGGCCCTCGCCCTACTTGTGACCACCAAAAGAGCCTTCAGACATTGACAAATGTCCCCTGGGAAGTAGTCACAGGGTTGAGAATTGAAACTCTACACTGGTGTTTTTCCCACGTATGTCTGAGGTCCACGGTGGGTAGGAGGGTATTCTTGGACTTAACTGTATTTTTCAGGTTCCTTGCAATTAGGCATATCCCTGGGACCAGTAAGGAAATTTCTTCAAGGCCTTGTACCTGGGGACTGCTTATGCACGATTCCTCATTCTCTTTTACCCACAGGTTGGCTGATACTGAGCTGAACACCAGGTGATTTTGTAAGTTGTACGTTGAAGGCCACTGAGATACAAGTTGGAAGAAATTGGATCCTGAATCAGTGCATAGAGGCCAGTTGCACAAGAGAGTTTCCTGGAGAATATCCATCTTTGGAATGTTTCACAGGAAGAAATAAACTTTTATTCTAAGCCAATGAGATTTGAGTATTTGTTACTTATAGCAGCTGGTGTCACCATAACTAATACACTCTTGACAAAGATTTACGTAAGTAAAAATATGAGTAGATATAAAGAAAAAATATTTATTTAATTATATCTCAGGTGATCCTTGGAGGTGGTAAAACTCAAAAGTAATACCAATAATGGATCAGTTAGACTCAATAGAGACAAGGATGTGACCAAGACCATCTCACCTATCAGGGGTTCTTTTCTACTGAAAACTGTCCTGGTTGACTTCAGAAAATAAGGGAAAATGTAATAAAACTATTTTCTTTGACAAGACCTTAGGGATATAATTTTGCCATAAAATAATTAAAATTCATGTCATGCAAGGTAGCTGTATTCCATTTTATATTGCAACATAACAAAGTACCACGAATTAGCAACTTGACATGTCTTCATTACCTCACAATTTCTGTAGGTCAGAAGTCTTGGTATAACTTAACTATACCCTCTGCTCAGGGTCTCCCAAGGCTGAAATCCAGGTGTCAGGCAGGCTGTGTCCTCATCTGGAGGTGCAACTAGAGTAGAATCTACTTCCAAACTCCATCAGGATGCTGGCAGCCTCATTTCCTTGTGTCTATAGCATTCATGTCAGCTTGTGTCTTCAGAGCCAACAGTAGAAAGACTAACATCTAGACCCCTGTATAAAGGATCCATGTGATTAGGTCCTTCTCACCCAGGATAAAATCCCTTTTGATTAACTTAAAGTCAATTGATTAGAGACTTTAATAATTACATCTGAAAAATTCCTTCACTTTGCCAAGTAGCATAAATCACAGTCCAATGTGGGTTAGCAAGAGAACTCTGCATTGTTAAAGATATTTGGGAACCAAACTCTTTCCAGTTTTGGCTCCACTTACATCCAACTTCTTCAAAATTTCTACATTAAGCCAACAGATGGAAACAGAGAATTGAAAATTATCTATGGAAAATTTATATTTTAATGGGTCAGATCTAAAAGTATAAGTAAATTACTTCAATTCATATTCCACTGGCTAATTGCTGGGAGGGTGAAAAATGTAGTCTAGTTATGGGCCCAAGGAGAAGAGAAAATGTGGAATTGTTTTCAGTTTACCCTTCTGGTCACTGCCAAGAAATCTGTTTCATTCTTCTGTCACACAGAAAAGCTCTCACACCCTCCCCAGGAGAGCCAAGCCAGGTTTCTTCTGTCCCATTGCATTCAGCTCAAAGTCTGCTAGATGCTCAGTGTCCCAATGGTTCCCCATGGATATGTCTCCTCATGGTTCAATAATTTACAAATAAAAAGGAAGTTGTCTGTTTCCCCATCCTCCTCCTGTGCAAAGAAATTCTCAGTCAGAAAATGGTAGAATGGGAGGCTACAGCAGGCACTGGTCCGTATCTCCTCCAAAGTCCTGCAGGGAAGGCTTTAAGAAGGTCCTCTAACTTGAAAATTGGTGATGTTTCTTAGTTAAATCCTGCTCTGATGTTTGGGAGAATACTCACTGCCCCTCGTTCTCCATCGATCTTTGCTCTATTCTCTGGGAGTTCTATTCTTGTTCATTATCCTCCAGGGTGTATTATTATAGGTCTGCAAAGTTTCTGTAACCCTGTAAAGCCCACTTCTGCAGGTGCAAGTGTGGTATGGAGTCTCAAAGGCCCTTTTAGGTCTCAAAGAGTCAGAGGATCTTTGGTAGTGTTTTGACAATGTAATTTACCCCCAAACTTAGGAAGCTTCTGAGCTATTTCTATTCAGTCAGTTATAAGTGACAGTCATCACAACCTAGACACAATTCTGAAGCTTGATACACTTTTTTGCTTCCTTTTTTATGTCTCCTATCCTCCACTTAATGGGTTGACAGTATGAGGCACCTTGTGTAAAGCTTCTCAGAAGGTCCTGGGTCCTGTGATGACTGGGCACCTGACACCCACAGGAGTGGCCAATATTCTTAAATTGGATTTTCCTCCTTCCCTGCATGGATTTCCTAGTCTTTCATTCTTATTCAGATAAGACACATGGACATACAACATTGTCTTGGGCTCTGTTTTCAAGACAACTAGGCTGAGACACTACTACTTTTTGCAGAAAGGCTGAGTCTCTATGTGTCTTTGTCAATCCAAGCTTTTCCAACCTTGTTTCCTACTGTTGAGAGCCTAGAAATACTCATTTTGCCAACTTTTTGATGTCTTAAATTTCTGAACTGTCTCTTATCTCTTACTTTTTACTCTTACATAAAAGCCAACCAATGACCAAGCTCTTCACTTTTTTTTAATCCTTTCCTAATGTCAGCCACTCACACTGACCCCTTCTAGCTACTTTCTCGAGGGCTTATGGGCTCAGACATCCCATGGTCTGCCCCGAGTTAGAGCAAGTAGTATTTTTCCTTGAAAGTTTTATTGAGATAATTGTAGACTCACATATAATTGTAATAAAAATCAATACTACATAGATATCCCTTGACTACTTTTCCCAGTTTCTCTCTGTAGCAAAATTTTGCCAAACTATATTAAATATCATAGGGCAATGGCTTTAATACAATCCTCTGATCTCATCCCAATTTTCCCAGTTCTACTTTACGCATGTATGTGTATGTTAAGTTCTATACAATTTTATCATCTTTGTAGGTTCCTGTATCCACCACCACAGTCAAGATATTGAATAGTTCTAACTACTGCTTCATGTTGGATCTCTCATGTTGCACTATTATAACTATCCCCATCTCCTACCATGGCCACCCCACTTGGCTCTGGAATGAAGTCCTGTCCACTAAAAAGCTGTCCCTTTCTAAAATCTGGTCATTTAAAAATGTTATATAAATGGAATAATACAAAATGTAACCTTTTGGAATTGACTCTTTTCACTCAGCATAATTCCCTGGAGACTTAACCAAGTTGTTTATTCCTTTTTATTGATGAGCAGTATTCCATGAAACTTATGTAACACATGTTGCTAACCATTCACCTGCTGAAGCACAGCCAAGCTGATTCCAGTTTTTTGTCATTGCAAATGAGGCTACTATGAATTCTCATGTACAGGTTTTTGTGTGAACATAAATTTTCCTTACTCTGGGATAAATACCCAGGTATGAAATTGCCTGGTCATATGGTAATTTTATATTTAGTTTTACAAGAAGCCGATAACCATTTTAATGAGTGGCTATGCTATTTTACATTTCCAGCAGCAATGTGTGAGTGATTCATTTTCTTTGCATTTTCTTTGGTATTTTTTGTTTTTAACGTCATCCATTCTGATAGGCATGTAGTGATAGCAGATTGTGGTTTTAATTTGCATTTCTCTGATGGTTAATAATGTTGAATACCTTTTTCATGTGCTATTTGTTATGTGTATATCTTCAGTGAAATGTCTCTCTTTTTTCTTTTTTACTGTTGAGTTTAGAGAGTTCATTATATATTCTAAATACTGATTTTTGGACAGATATGAGGTTTGAAAATATTTTCTCCCAGTCTATAAATTGTCTTTTCTTCCTCTTCACATGGACTGTCAAAATACAAACTTCTTAAAATTTTTATGAGGTCCAATTTATCAGTTTTCCCTTTATTGCAACATATTTTTAATGTCAAGTTGAAGAACTCTCACATTAGCCCTAGATCCTGAAGACTTTCTCCTCTGTTGCTATTGTTTTTGTGGAAAGTTTTAAATTTTTATATTTTGTATTTGTCTATGATCAATTGTGAGTTAATTTTTATATAGTGTGTTGAGAGTAGGTTAAGATAATTCTTTCTTTTCTTGCCTATGGGTGCCCAAATGCTCCAGTACTATGTGTTTAAAAAGCTATCTTTCCTCCATTGAATTACCTTTCTACCCTTGTCAAAAATCAGTTGAGCACATTTATGTGAGTCTCTCGGTAGGATCTCTATTTTGTTTCATTGATCTGTGTGTCAATCACACAGTCTTAATTGACAAGTCATTTCTACTTTACTGTTTGAGTTCATCCAGTGAGACTTTCCTGCTACTGCATTTTTTAGTTTCTTAACTTCCATTTGGTTCCTTATATATTTATATAAAACTTTTATTCTTTTGCTGTAATTTCTATTTTTTCATTTGTTTCAGGAGAATCTATCATTGAATTTCGAAGCATTTTTTACAACTACTGCCTTAAAATCCTTCTCTTACAATGATATAATTCCCACGTCTGATTCGTCCTTCTACGCCATCAGTTGATTGTCTTCTCTCATTGAAGTTGTGATTTTCTTCGTTTTGGGTATCCTAGGTGATTTTCAATTGCGTCCTGGACAGCATCTGTATGTTAGAATACTTTGGGTCCTATTAAAATCTTTTCTTTTAGCAAGTCACCAAGTTTAGGTTTAGGATGCAGGCTTCGGCTGACTTTGTGGGGTATGGTTCCAGTGGCAGTTTAATCCTCAGAATGTGCGCAGCGTGATTTTCCTCTGCTTGGGTTGGTGCTGCTGGGCCTTCCCTGTCCTGGCTAGTGCTGCCGAGGGTGCAGAGAGCGTTTCCCCAAGTCTGCTGTCAGATGCCTTCCACTGGTGAGGGGTGTGGCTCAGGTCCACCTACTGGACCCCAGTCCCACCCCCTCTGCTCCCCTGGTGTTTCTGAGTGGGAAGCGGGAATCTCAGTTAAGCCTGTGAGGACAGAGAGGCTTCCTGGATACAGCCACTGGTTTTCCTGTCTTTTTCTTGCTTTCTCCGTGACCCCTCAGAACCTTTCAGCAGAAAGAGGGAGTCTCAGGCCCAGTGGGGGAAGAGTTCTTTGTTTATCCTCTGGTTATTCATGGTGTCTGAGTAACCTGATGTATCCAGAGAGACTCCTGTTTGATCCGGGGACTGCCTGCATGTTATTCTATCGGTGGGTCAGGGATTGGTGAACGCTAGGCCTGGGTGACTTTCTTCTGTTGGGCGAGAGAAGACAAGATGCTCTGCCCCCGAGCTGTTCTTCCAGTCCTGGAGCCCGAGCCTGCTGGCCTTCTTACACCTCTCAGAGTTCTCCTTGGTTGTCTCCTGCACCCGTTCTAGGGTTTATGGTGATGCGGAGTGAGGCGGGACAAGGAGAAACACATCTATGCCACCCTGTTCAGACCAGAAGACCGAGCAACATTTATTCCAAGACATCTCACAATCAGACCTTCGTTTCCCTATTTTATCATTAATTCCTCCCACATACGCACCCTATAGAATTACTGATTTGCTGAACTTAACTGACTTTCCTGCCTTTGTTTAAATTGTTCCCTCAACCTGGAATGCCCTGTCATCTCCACGTCCTTACAAATGCTCGTGGGATTTTACGGAGTGTTTTCAATGATTGGGGAAGTCAGGGCTGACTCATTTAGGGTAGTGGATGCTAAGGTAAGGTATTTGGACTGTAGGCTACAGGTAAAAACAATTCCCTTGCTGGCCTCAGTCCTCTGAGAACCCTCATTAGTGGTTATTGAGGCTGTACTCTTCTGGGTTACTTGATTTGTAAAGAGGGAAGCACACCTCACTGCTTTGTGGTAGAAGTCGGTTGACATTCAGTTATTAGACTAATTCAAACTGTGTTTTCCAATGAATGTCTCAAGGGAGGGCTTCCAAGTCACTTTGGCTACTTAAGGGTAGTCGTCAGAGTAAATTAAGGGCTCAGCTCTTACTCAGGCAGTGGATGCCTCTAAAATAACACCTGTTGGCCTCTCTTGATGAACAGAATACTCTTGTTCACAGTCTGGTTTTGCCACATAACCATAGAGACAGTGGGTCTTTTGTAAGAAAATAACAAGCCATCCAAAAAAAACCTGTGATGCATTTAGGTACCTATTATATTTGACACTAGAGGCTAGGAAGTATATGAGAATGCTCCCCCCAAAAAGCTCCTGTGTGCAGCACGTGTAAAATGTTTATTCATTCACTCACAAACTGACTTATTCCATCACCTCTGCACTTATTGTTTCAATATTTATAGTTATATGCCAGTGATTTGGCTAAGTACTGGTATCATAATAAACAAGACATGACATCCCTTGGGGAGCTAACCACCAAATCAGAAGACAGGCTTCCAAAGAGATTCTTACAAAACCACGTGATCAGGGCAGTGGCTCACTGCCCCTCCCCCTGCCCCCAGTCACCAGAGGCCCACGGAGCCCCATAAACATGTAGAGGAGACACCTACCTCAAACTGCAGGGAAACGGGGCATCATGGGAAAGTCCTAGAGGACGTTTTAAAGGGTGAGTAGGAATGAAGGCAGAGAGGAACGCACTCAGGGCAGAAGGAAAGAGAGACACCAAGTATGTTCTAGGTACCGCAGAGCAGGTGCCTCTGGGGAGCGGGGTGGGGAAGAGTTATTGACACACCTTAATGGCTCTGATTTGCATAGTGTTTTACTGTTTACAACTCGCATGGTTTGATTATCACACAAAAATTCTTGATAATTAATTCCACTCAGGAGTCCCAATACACAAGGGTAATATGAGGCTCTGTTACATTGGGTGCCTACCTAACTGCCCTCTTTGCGTCCCTCTTTTTTCATCTCATTTCCCTCTCATTTGTCCATTCGTTTATTTGTTCCTCCCTCCTTCTCTCTCTCTTTCTCCCTCCTTCTCTTCCCTCCCACCCACCCACCCTTCCTTCCTTCCTTCCTCATTTCCTTATTGTCGCTGTTGTTTTTCCCAAACAGATATTTATTGATTACCTACTAAGTCCCATGAACAATGTTAATGAGGACAAACCTGAACAACAACAAGGATAAAAGAAACCAATATCTGACTTTATAAAGTTTGCATTTTAGTCTAGAAAAAACATATTCAAGCGAACAGGCACATACTTATATGTTTAAAAAGCATTGTGAACTAAAATACATGTTATGAAGGAAAAGATAGAGCTTGAAATAGTGTCCAAAAGAATGGGTTTTACTTTGTTAAGTCCGCATAAGGAAACCTCTCCAAGAAAGTGACATTTAAACTGACACTCAAAGGAAGAAAGGGAGCCCCCGGGACATGGCTGTGGAGGGAACAGCGTGTTCTGAACGTCGGTATGTAGAGCAAGATGGTCTGAGTGAGACTGGTGCAAACAAAGACGAAAGTGGCAAACAGAAGACTGACCATCAAGTTCATAATATTATTCTGCCAATTGTAAGCCCAGGTCTATTGATGGCACAGTGCTGGCTATTCGTTTTGTTTCAGATTAACCATCTGTTACTGAGTCTCTCCTGGACACTCAGAAGCTTCGGTATAGTCATGAACCAGCAATTCAATTTATCCTAATCTCAGCTACACTGGAGGAAGAAATCCCTCAGAATTCCCTCTCTCTCTCTCTCTTTCACACACACACACACACACACACACACACACACAGAGGGGCGGGGCAGGGGAGGGGGCACAGAGAGTGGTAAAAAATATAGATGCACTTATTCAGTTGGATTGTAGATGGAGCGCTAGTAGGTATCAGCTTAGCTAAGTCAATCATTTTGTCAGATTTCCTTGGATAAGCATCGGTTTTACACGAGGGTCGGTAGCAGGAAGGACAGAAACCCTAGTCTGGAAGAGACATATGGAGGCACGAATCAGCACGATGTGCTGAGATGCTTGGTGTTAGAGTTTAAAGTTGCAGACGATGCAGCGAAGACTGAGTTTACATACATTGCACAGAGTCACACAGTTAGTGGCAGATGGGAGATTTGAATTCAGCTCGCTCAGTGACTCTAAGTCCAGGGACTTCGCCTCTATGGATGCTTTTCTTGTCTTCAGTTTTCTTACAGGAATGAAGATGAAAATTTATCCTCTCTCCCTCAGGAGTATGACTTGACTTTATCAATTCTTTTTAAAAATGTGGCTACTCAAAAAAATAGGAAGTACACATATGGCTCCCACTCTATTCCTATCTTGTGGTGCTGCACTGGATTGTTTGCTCTAAGACAAAATCTGTCCACTGAATATCTGAACCCTGGCATGTGCTCCGCTCAAAGCGGGTCCTGACACCACGGGGGTCAGGGGCAAAGGTTATCAGAGAGTCTGGAATTCAAGTCCCTGCCCAGCTCTCTGGTGGCTCTCAGACCCTGAGCTCTGTTTCCTCATCTGTAAAATTCAGGTTGCTGTGAAGAATAAATAAAAATTTTGTAAAAGCCATTAGACTAGTACTTGCTATGGTGTGTGTTAGTTCCTGATATGAACAAGTTGTGGGACCTTAAGGAAGTGGTGTAAGGTCCCCTGGTCTTTATAAAGAGCCCAGGGTGGGCAGGGGTGCAGCTCTATCAATCTACCATCCTGGCAGGAGGACAGGTTAGCTTTCCTCTGGGTCAGTGAGCCCAAGCTAGTTGTATGAATTTGGGCAAATTATGTAATTACTCTCTCCCTTATTTTTCTCATCTAAATACGTGGGTGATAAAACCACATGTGGTTGTTGGAGAATTCAGTAAGGTTCTGCAAGCGTGCATCACTGTGCCTGGCATACAGCAAGCACTGAGTAAATGCTGCTGCTGCTGCTGCTGATGACGGTGATGATGATGACGACGATGATGATGATATCAAAAAGAGCTTAAAAGGAGCACAATTCCATTTGTTCCTCCACCTCTTGATCACCAAAGTGATGCAGCAGCAAATGGCAGGTGTGACTGTGAAGCCCAACCAGCATGGCAGGTCCCAGGCTGAGCAGATAGCCTCCTGCCCAGTGCAGAGCTGCTAGTGAGGCTGCTGGGAAGGGACAGAGTGTTGGCTAAGGGGGGTCAACACCTGGCGACAGCTCACGCATTAAGCGCCTCTCCACAGCTTGGGATGCTGTCACCCTGCGGCAGTGTTTATGGGAACAGCTATGACTGGAGAAACTGGATGACCTGAGGGATCCGGACCGAGGCTAAGAGACTCTTCACCTCCCCCACAGACTGCACCACACAGGTGAACATCACCACCACTCTGGACACCTGCGCCGCCTGGCTGCCGGCCATCGGTGCTGTCTTTGTACGGAAGGTCGGTGAGCACCGTGTCCATCTTGGCAGCCCGTCTCTGTAGCCGTCCTGACTCAGGCCCTCCTGCCTTTGATGTGTCTGCGCCAGTACAATGTCACCCTCACCACCTGCACCAGCCTCCTATGGCTCGGGAACGATGAGGAGATAGGGGACCCCAGAGTAAAACTAAAATAGCATTTGGATGAAAGTTTGACCGAGAGACAGGAAGATTTCCTAAGTCCTTGTTTCATCTATTCTCCCTCGACCCACCCCTGCTGATTTTCCAAATGTATGTGCTGCCTCTCTCCCTGCTACTGAACCTGTGCTAGCCACACTGGCCTTCTTGCTTGTTCCCCCAGCAAGCCAAGCACATTCCTGCCTCAGAGACTTTCCACTTGGTCTTACTGCCTGAAACCCTCCCTCCCCAGACGTCCTCATGTCCTGCTTTCTCGTTCTTGTCACTGCACTCAGTATTCTCTCATCCGTGAGTACTTACCTGACCTCCTTGCAGTATGTAACAGCAGTCCCCAGGCACCGTGTTCTCTCTTTCTCCACAGGACTTACGTACAGAATCATATTTACTTAGCCCTTGTTTTCTTCCACTATAGTATAACTTTGTGTAGGCAGTGACTTTGATTTTCTCAGTCACTGTGTCTCCAGAGCCAAGATCGATTTCACAAAATACGCGCGTGAGGAATATTTGTAAAATAAGTGGATAGAATGAATGAGGGACCCTGGAGTAATGTCTTAGTGGGTTTCTCTATCTTTGGTGACCTCTATATCCTGTCTACCCACCATGTGTTTTTCTAAAGCAGATCTTACTATATCAGTCCCCACTTAAGTGCCTTCAATGGCTTCCTATTACACGGGAATGATGGCAAGACTGGGGACATCAGGGTAATAGAACTACTGCTCTATAGTCTATTATTACCAAGTGACACAGTAGTATTCAAATCTCCCTTTACCCCATCACTCTTTTCGCTGTGAAGTCCTGAGATGGGCACACACGCAGGAGAAAACAAAGAAAATTACCCTCTGTGTTGGCCCCAGACTTCAATGCAAACCATCAGACAAAGGACTAATATGCAAGGCTGAACTTATGGAAAACTTCATTTTGCTAAAACTAAACATTTTTACCAAGACTAAGGCCAACTCTCCCTATTTCCCCATCTGTTTCCCAATCCTTTTTCTAACACCCAATCCGATGTCTTAGATTTTCTAACCATAATGTGAGGAAATAGTAACCCAGCGAGCACCCACCAATGTCACGGAAGAAGGAGCTAGAACCGTAAAGTGGTGATCAGTGTAGGAAGCTGCTCCTGGGTCTGACCTTTCCCCAGAACCAGCTAATGTATCCCACTTGGGGTTCGCTGAATATATCATACTCTTGTGGTTCAGACTATTAAATACTTTAAACACTTCACTTCTAGTTAAAGTGGCCCTCCAAAAATGTCCTCCATCTTAAACCCTATGTGAATCTAAAAGGCCAGAGTTGGGGGTGGAATGTGATAAGAATGAGCACTTTCTAGAAGTCACCATGTCTTTGAGTTTTTGTTTTCCTGTTAACCCACTGGTCTTGATAGTGAGGTCTCTGGTTGATTGGTCAGGGTTGGCAACAGAAGTGTGTTTTCTCATTCTAGTTCTGGAGGCTAGAAGTCTGAGATCAAGATGGCGGCAGGGTTGGTTTCTTATGAGGCCTCTTTCTCTGGTTTGTAGATGGCTGTGTTCCTCAAGTGTCTCTCCCTCTGGGTCTGTCTGTATCTTAATCTCCTCTTTATATAAAGACATCAGCAGCACTGGACTAGGGCCCACCCCAGTGACCTAATTTAACCTTAATTACTTCTTTAAAGGCCCAGTCCTAAAAACAGTCACATTCTGTGGTCCTGGGTGTTAGGGCTTCAACATATGAATTTGGGGTCTGGGACCCAATCCAGCCATCAAGGGATTTCCTGTGTCAGAACTGCAAGGTAAATAAGGTAATACTAGCACCACGAATGCCTGAAATGTGAACAATATTAAATCACCCATTAGTGATATTTCATAGTAAGATTAAACTCTCCAAACAGAAAAGCTCCATTCTTTTCAGAGAAGTTGAACTTTCCAAATCTCTTGTTCTTCATGTGCTCTCAGCTCCGGGTGGTAGAGTCTTACCCAGGTGCCTGCGTGGAGTCTGGGCTCCATTTTCAGCATCTGAAGCCATTATTACACCATTTCTACAGAAATGACGGATCCATTGATGTTCCATCATTAAAGCCTGGTTATTCCAAACTCGGGCTTCTCTGCCTCTTAAAACAGAAGTCGTTCAAGATGGTAGATGAGTCCCTCCATCACGCAATCATTCCTCTCTCCACCCTTCCCTCCTTCATTCCTTATTGCTTCTTATTTTCAGGATCTCTTTGCTTCTCACCTGGATCTTTACAGAAACCTCCTCTGTCTACCATCACTCCGTCCATCTCTCCGGTGCAGCCAGAAGGGTCTTTCAAAAATATAAACAACATGTCCTTGCTTTAAAGACTTTCTTTTTTTTTTTTTTTTTTTTGCTGTACGCGGGCCTCTCACTGCTGTGGCCTCTCCCGTTGCGGAGCAACAGGCTCCGGACGCGCAGGCTCAGCGGCCATGGCTCACGGGCCCAGCCGCTCCGCGGCATGTGGGATCTTCCCGGACCGGGGCACGAACCCGTGTCCCCTGCATCGGCAGGCGCACTCTCAACCACTGCACCACCAGGGAAGCCCTAAAGACTTTCTTTAACTCTTCTTTACCTTTAGAGTAAATTTCAAACATTTTACTGTAAGAGGCTCTTCATTCCCTAATGCCTGTCAATGTCTGCAGCCTCATTTCCTGCCAACCTCTCCTCAAACCATACATTCCAGCAATTTTGAGCTACTTCCCTTTTCCCAAATAGTCTACATTTTCCTCCTCATGTTCCCCGTTTCACTTAAGAAATTGACTATATCCCAGGTGGTTCCAAAACAAAATTCTGGAAGCAATATTAGATTTCTACTTTTCTTTCTTACCCCCTCCACATACAAGAGCTTTCTAAGACCTCTAGATTTTGTCAAAAGTCTGTCTTCATGTTTTCTGCCCTCTCCTGGTTTACAACCTCGTTATTTACTTTTATGAATTGTTGAAACAAGAGCAAACTCAGACCCCATCTTTCCATTGTTGGTATTGCCACCAGAGAAACCAGTTTATACCTCTGCATTGAGTGAGTCCCCATCGCCTTTGGTTAAACACGTACTGACCTATGGTGGGGCCTGGGGTGAGTCTAAGCAGCTGATTCTCCTAACTAGAGAACCCACTGATGCAAGTCTGGGCACTTGGGTGGACAGGTGGGGCTGGCCTGCCATAGTCTCTTTGTGTGAGCTTTGAGGAGCCTACTGAGAAAGAACTCCTGCTGAAAAAAAGGCAAACAATGAACTTGATCTGGTAAGACAGCCTTAGCCATCAAAAGGAAGGCTGATTCTGAGGCCAGCATGGTGGCTATCCGTGACCAGACCAGACCTACACCTCCTCTGCCTTCATCTCTCACCCCGCCCCCATATACACTCGGAATCACACACATACACACTCTTCACCCATGCTCTGGTGTCTTTCTGTTCTTCAAGGTCAAGTAATACTACTCTGTCTCCAATGTCGTACTGTATGCAAAAAGTGCTCTCTGCATGCCCTCTCTGCCCCAGTTTTCAAACCCAACTTTGCAACTGAGTCTCCATAGATTCTGCTCACCAGTGAGAATTAATGCGTCCCCTTTCTCTGGGGCAAGACGGATGGAGGGCAGGGAGGGAGGAAGGTACATACACTGATTATCTGTCATATACCAAATTCATTGTCTACATTATTGTATTTAATTCTCAAAAGCATGCTGTACAGCTGTAATTCTTTCCCCCATTTTCAAGGTGATCAAGCTGAGAGTGAGATATTGAATTGTTAATCTACTTACACAGCCAGTAGGTGGAAGAACAGGAATAAAATCTAGTCTTTTCACAACCAAAGCTGATGCTACTCTCTTCACATCTTGCATCCAGCTATAAGCTGGACATGAGTTTTCTCTGTGTTGTGGAAAGCAGTGGAGCAGACATTGATGGTAGCTAACTCAACATCTGTGCCACACAGCCCGCTTCTCCTTTCTCCCCAAAGTTCTGATTTTGCTTCAACACCTACCTCTACACCTTTTAGTGGATGGTGACTCCATGACCTGCCCCAGAGTTTAGATTCTGATTTCCCTAAACCAATCAGTGTATGACGTTCCCCTGTGATTGCTGGGACTCAGGGAAATGCCTTAATTATCACAAGAAAATGGAAGGATATGTCCAGCCACTCATGACTGAGGGAGGGATTTCTGGGCTGTTCCCCTGAACATGAACAAGGCAGCATGCAGAGAAGTCATGTTACCTCTGGAAGCCCTCTTGGTTCTACAAGGGATACCAGGATCTGATTCAGGAGGAATCTGGAGCTGAGGCTAGGAGAGAGGGATAGAGTGAGAGAGAGAAGGAGAGACTGATTGAAGGAATCCGAGTCTACGTTACATTACGCATGTGCTTCTCCTAGAGGCTGCCCAACTCCTGGGTTTCCAGTTATATGAGATAATAAATTTCTTTATTGTTCATACTCACTTGAGTTTGTCCAAGATTTCTGTTATTTGCCTCAAAAGCATTATGAGTGCTGTGGGTCATCATGGGTCTTATGTGTCTCTCTACTTCTCTACACACAGCCACCAGCACTGTGACAGAGGACACAGGTGTTTCTCCTAACTAGAGAACCCACCTTGTCACCTGGCTCCCTCCACCTCATCCTCATGTCCTTTCCTAAATATCACTTCCTCAGGGAGACATCTGCTGACATTCAGACTGGATGAAAGCCCCTGATTATACATTCTTTTCACAGTCTGTATTTTTCCTCCTTGTATTTATCAAATCTTGACTGATTATTTGCGCGATTTTTTACTGTGTGGATCATTCACTAGATTATGAGCTTCCTCGAGGTAGGGCAATGTTGGTTAAGCTCTACCCTGTTTCTAGAGCACCCAGCATATTTCTGGGCACACAAAACATTTGTATATCGACTGATGAATGAATAAATAAATGAAGAGCCAGCCTTTAATAAATGTGTGTTGAATTGGAATCGAGGTTCAATATATCTGTACATAATGTGGACTCAGCAGTGACATTGCCAATTAATATACACTGAGCACCTCGGATGTCTCCTATGAATCTAATATATTGGTCTCACTCTGGTGTCTTTGAAGGTGGTGGCTGGAGTTCATTTGAAATGGTGTATTTGCCAATTTCACTTTATTTCCTCCGCCTGGATTTCAGAGGCAAGCAGCATGCCTTTCATTTATCCAACTTACGCAGAGCCTATTCAATAGAACAATCAACTCCCAGTGTGTTCCACACTTACTGCTTGTCAAAGCCTCTTACAGTCATGGAATGTAAGTAATCAGTGCAGTGTACTTGGCAACACATGGACTGAGAGGTTCAGAATTTTAATTTTGTTCTTCCTTTAAGAACAAGTCTCTATCTGGGCCAGCCAGAGTGGCCTTTCTGCTTTCATCTGTTCAATGATGAGAGGGCATGGGGTCAGCCTCTAAGTGAAGCCTCCCTCTGCACTTCCCTTGTACCCTTCCCTTCCCTTCCTTTGCTTCTCACTACCAGATGTTATGATGCTCAATGATGAAACCTTTGACTTATTCACCTCGGTCCCCAGTACCCCAGACAGGGGTTATAGTTCAACTCAGTTCCATATAACAATGTTTCCTGGAGGCTTCTTATGGACCAGACACCGTGGTGGGCATGGTGAAAACACAACAGGACACATACACCCTGCAGCAGTGGTGATCAGATAGGCTTCATGAAGGAAATGCCTGAGGGAATGAGTGAGAGTTATGCCGAGGACAATGTAGAGAACTCAAGAAATATGTGTGCTGTGGTGTGAATCAAGAAATGAATTAGATGGATGAAAGGACAGAGGATTGATGAATATTAAAGTACTTTGAACAAAAATGAGTTGTCTGTCAAGTCACAGCATATGTCATATTTAAAAGAAACACCAGTCTGACATCTAAAACGATATAGAAGTAATTAAGAATTTACCAGGTCTCTTAGTATAATGGAAAAGGAAGATCTGGCATAATCTTATATACAGTCTACCTATCTTGTCAAAATCCAGCATACAGTATGGTTATGACCCCACTCAAGCCTTGCATTCTCAATCTAACCAAATATGTTTTTGTCTTTTCTCTGTTGCTCCCAAACTCTCCTTGGACTCTGTCTGTTGTATCCCCTTCCCCTTCCCATAAATCCTGGATTAATTTGTTTCTTTCAGGGGTGGCTTGATGATCTTTCTCATTAAACAAATGTAACCCTTTCTATTAGCTTCTGAAATATTTGTTCTTTATGTATTTTTTGACAGCATAATAAAAGACCTCTGTATCTAACTGGCAAACACAGAGTATTCTTCAGAAAGATGGAAAAGAGCAAAAGACTTGGTTACCTTTTGTCCCAGTGATGCTAGAGGGAAGATTAGGTTTGGAGTCTGAAATTCAGTTTCTCTTAACTCAGTAGTTAATTGCTATGTCATTTGGTACCAGTTGTTTTTGGTTTCCTTTAGATCTCATTTTTCTCATCTGAAAAATGGAACCGTGGGAAATGGCGTTGGGAGTAGTCCAGAATATGTCAAAAGTTCTTTCCTAATTCTTCTATTTTTTACTTGCAAAAGGTAAGTTAAAGTTGGAGATTCATAATGAAGAGTTCTAAGCCGAAAATCACCCTTTCAGATGATGACCTTGACGGCATCAACCGGAATCTGAAAGGGAGTGATTGGATAAATAGTTCTCTTGTTACTCAACAAAGGATTGCCTCCAGTGTGCCCAGCTCCTGTGCCCAGCTCCTGTGCTCCAGAGGTGATGACAACAGCACTGAAATCCCCTGGGGACAGGAAATGCATGGTAACGAGAAGGGGTGGACTTCCCAATACGGTTTCCAGTCTCTGGAAAATACACCTGGAGAGAATTGAGGTATTTGAAAGAGCATTTCCTCTGGACTCAGGCAGACCTGGCTTGATTCCCACATCAGCTGGTTATTAGCTGTGTATCCTTGGGCAAGTTACTAAGCTTCTCTGAGGCCAAATATCCTCTCTGTAAAAGGAGAACAGTTGCTTGCCTCATGGTATCTTTAAGGATTAAACAAGGTAACTTGGGTGGATATCCTGCTACTATACCTGGCTTATGAGTAGGTAGTTAGATATGAACAGAATGACAGCAGATTAAAGTTACTTTAGTCTCAGTTTCGTATAGGTCCTAATATAATAGATGTTAACTTTTAAAAGGAGAAGCAAGAGAGGACTGTGCTGTGCCTATAAAAGAAGGGAGCAGAAGGTGGCCCTTGCCTCTAGCCCAGAGTTCACCAGCTTTTTCTGTGAAGCATATGATGGTAAATGGCGTAGGTTTGTGGACCACTTGGACTCTGGTGCATCTATTCAGCTCCGCTGTTGAAAAGCAGACACAGCCTCAGACAATACATCAATATGAATGAGCCTGGCTGTGTTGCAATAAAACTTTATTACAACAGGTAGCAGGCAGGATTTGGCTGGAAGGCCATAATTTACTGACCCCTGCTCTGAACTATGAAAGATGTTGGAGCAGCTGAAAAAATGTTGGTGGTCAGAAGAGGGTTTGGGGATAAGGCCTCTCATCTACGTTCATATCTCACTCCATCCTCTCCACAACCAGGCTCGGTGTGGGTGGCGTGGGAAGCATTCTCCTTCCACCTCAGGTGAAAGAGGGGGGTTGAAGGGATCACTCAGAGAAGGGCTGTCCGTGAACTAGTGTCTGACTCACACCTGAGACTTTTAAAGGACAAGCTGACTCACGGCTCTAGGGAAGGAGAAAGTGGCTGAATTGGGACTGACTTGAACTCTCAGAATTTCTAAGGACAAAGATTATGTTATGGTCTCCTTTAGACCCACGTGGGCTCCTTGCAAGAGAGTTGCCTTAGATCTTGCTTGAGCGGGGCGAGTGAACTTGCGTAGAAGGAAACCAGAGGCATACCCCAGGTGGCTTAAGACTAAAAGAGAAGCCCTGTGTGATCAGCTGAAATAGAGACACATTGATGGACCTGGAGGGAAGGTCAAGGAGGGAAGGGAAAGTCACAGAGAAGAAGGAGCTTATCTGAGAAATTCACAGCTGGTTCCTGAGAGAGACTGTGCTCAAACACTCGCCAACCCCAAGGAGGACCTCAGTTCTCCCTCCACAGTCCAGTCAAGTGAGACATTTCCTACCTTTTTCCTCCTCTCTTTCTCCCGCATCCCTATTCCTGAGCCCTGGAGGGGGTCTGGACTCAGAACTAGGAAGATAGGATAACAAAAGAGCAATGTGGAGAAAGGAAAAGGGAGTCAACCATGAATCTTCCCCAAGTACCGGTGGCCAGCTGGCAGTAAGCCAGTTCCAGGAAAGAGAAGTATTAGCTACAACTTGAATGAAATTTAAAGTCTTGATTATTTCACTGGAACAGACAAGTTGCTTCTTGATTACCTGTATGTTAATTACTCATACATGACCAGAAGGAGTGTAAGACTGACCCTAAATGTAATCCAGGAGCAGAGTGTAACTACCCTCACAGAGTATATGCAGAGAGACAACAGAAGACTAACCATAAAGTTACCTCATGATTTATCCCCCAAGTACGTTTGTTCAGTGAAATGCATACAAATTTTGGTATCCTCTTTATACCCAAGAATGTGCAACTTAGTCAAAACTGAGCCAGTAACTCTATACTGCATCATGGGTATTGAACTTTCATCCACTGAAAGCAGCATTTCAGTGGAAATCTCCATTCCTTGAACACCATTATTAGATGATAAAAGCAGATTGTCAAACAGATTGGGAATCTAAGCTTAAGGATAAAACTTAGTTCCTTACCTTCAACACAGTAAATTTCCATGCTCTGGACTGAATCCATAAATGTACATTATGGCACATTAACATCTTAGAATGGCAGCATTATGGTATTGTAAAATCACAGAAGTCTTATTTCTTAGAATAGAGTTTATTAGAAACGTAACCTCAAGATGCCCTAGAATCTAAGTTTAAAGGCTCTTAAGATCTTAGCATCATAGAAGCTTAGAAAAGTAGTCTTAGATTTAAAGTACCTTAGGATAATATATAGAATCCCAGGAATTTAGAATTGTAGCTTCTTAGAATCATAACACATAATATCTTTTAGATCTTATAATCTAGGGATCATAGACTTGTCAAAGGTCAGAATCCTAGCATGTTAAAGACCTGAATAATAGAATTTTTGAGAAATGCAATTCAAACTTGGTGGGATCTTAAGTGTTACCTATTTTAACTTCTAAGATTAACAGAGATTCTTTTATGAGAGCGTTTCTCAAATAGCATTGCAATTGACATTTTGGACTAGATAATTCTTTGTTAGGGTGGGAAGGAGGGGTTACCGTCCTGTGCACCATAGTATGTTTAGCAGAATTTCTAGCCTTTACCCAGCAGTTTGCTGTAGAACTGCCTCCGTCGTAACAATGAAAATTATCTTCATCCATTGCCAAGTGTCCCAAGTCCTGCTTTATAACACCTGTTGGATGATCATCCCTGAGGGAGGAAATTATCTTCTGAGGATTTCCCCAGCACTTAAAATTTAGTGTGTACACTCTCTGCTAGGTTTGATCTCATTTGAACCTGACAGTTATTATCTTTCCACTTTACAAGTGAGAAGGCAAAGGTTTAGAGAAGTTGAGTTCCTGGGAGTCACACAGCTCATAAGGCATTGGGGAAGGATTTGAAGTCACATATTGGACAATTCTCTAAGTGCTGAAACTTCCCCACCTTTAGTGTTGGCAGTTCTCACTGTAGGAAAGCATTTCTTTTGTTGAACTGATTCCTACTTCTTTTTCCAGTCTTATTCATAACAAAATTATCATATGGTTATGGATTTTCTACTAAAGGGCAATATTGTCAAAGAGTCAGACTGTAGAGGCAGACGCTCTTGAGTCCAACCGAGATCCACGACATGTCATCAGTGTGATCTTGGAAGGTCTTCACATTTTCTGCCTCTGTTTCTTCAAGTGTTATTTGGGTTCTTTACTGCTGTGTGTAAACTGTTCCCAAACTGTTGTCTTAAATCAACATCTATTTTAATATATTGCATAATTTTGTGGGTCAGAAACATAGGCAGAACTTGGCTCAGTTATACTTCTGTTCTACATGGTGTCAAAGGAGGTCGCTTGATGGTATTCAGTTGGCAGATTGCTGGTCCTGAGGATCCCAGACGAGTTTGCTGGCATGTTTGGCACTTTGGCAGGAGTGATGAGGAGGCTGGGTGTTTATGGAACTGTTGACCGAAAGGAAGCCACCAATTTCCCGGCATGGTGGTCTTGGAGTGGTCAGACAGCTTACACGGTGGTTCTGGACTCCAAGAGTGAGGCTTCCAACAATCAAGGTGGACTCAGTGTGGCCTTTGTATGACACGTTTCTGGAGCCACTGAGCACCTTGTGTGTCATTTCTCTATCGGCCAACACAGTTAGAGCCCACCCAGATTTGAGGGAAAGAGACATAGACCCTACCTCACCTTGGAAGGACTGTCTAAGAATTCACAGCCATGCTTAAAAACCACTGCATCTGTAAAAAGAGACAAGAATAATTCTTATCTCATTGAGTTGTGTGAGTCTTAGAAAAGCTATACTGTAAAATGCTCAGCATATAATGAATAATCTAACACGTGAGCTGTTTTTATTTACACGTGGCCTCTAATTACAGGATTATCTCTGTGCTTGCAAAATCACCGAATCCTTCTCCCTTTCCCAGAGCAGTGGAAACCTTGAGAGTTGCGTGTGAGCCAGGGCGCTTAAGGACACTGAGTTAATTTAGACACAGCTCCCGCGACAGGGGCTGTGAGATAAAAACATTTCCATTTTAGAGGGTGAAGGAGCTGCTTCCATAAGTGATTGAGGCAGAAGGGCTGGCCTGGATTTATTCATGTCCGTATTGGAAGTGACGGCACATGTGTGCTGCCCTTACGTAGCTACTGTGCTGGGCGCAAGCAACAAATACACTTATGAGGCGAAATAATAAATTATTAGCAACTGTGAGCCTCTCCTTGCAATGAGCCATAAGGGGGGAGGATCCCCCAAGCAATTCAAACTCAATTACTCTGCTCACAGGGTGTTTGAAATGGAAACAAATGAAGAAGGCAACCTCAGAGGCAGGGGGCATTCATCAGTGTGGCTGAATGCATTTTATCCTGGGCCACTGGTTAGATTTTGTTAAATGAAAACAGGAGGAAAAATAATAAGAGGAACCCCTCACATTTGTAGAGCATGTCAGAGTTAGCAAATTGATTTGCTGTCTGTCATCCCCTTGAGCTGTCCTGGAAGGCTCAAATGGCTAACTCCATTTTACCAATGAGGTGACTGAAGTTTATATGCACCAGTGGCCTTGCCCAACATTACAGGCTACCAACTCCCAATCCCTTGGGTCCTTGCCTGGGCTTATTTCCAGTGTTCTGGTGTGGGTAGGATATAGTTATAGAGCAGGTGAGGCATTTCTTCTGCTGGAGACTCTGTCTTCTCTTTCATCCAAGTGCCCTCTATTTTGCAGGGTCTCTTGAGGCCTGGGTCTGGAGGAGGGTTATTCCCCTGCAGTTTTGGCCCGTGGAGTTCCAGAGCTTATGACACAGCGACCGTATTATTTGTTAGGACTGCCATAACACAGTACCAAAGACTGTGTGGCTGAAACAACAGGGGTTTATTTTCTCACAGCTCTGGAGGGCTGGAATTCCAAGACCAAGGTGTCAGCAGCGTTGGTTCTGCAGCCTCTCTCGTTGGCTTGTGAACGACCATCTTTCTGTGGCTTCACATGGTCTCCCCTCTGTGTTGTCTGTATTCTCATCACTTCTTATAAGGACACTGGTCACAGTAGATTACAGCCTTCCTTAATGACCTCATTTTAACTCAATCACCTCTTCAAAGACGCTGTCTCCAAATACAGTCACGTTATGAGGTACTAGAGGTTAGGACGTCAACATATGAATTTTGTGGGACACAATTCAGCCTATAAGAGTGACCTTCAGAGTGGACTTACCCACCTGTCTCCACACCCATCTGAGCACATTCATTCATGTGTTGGATACTGGTCCTAAAGTGATCAGTCTCTGCGTTAGGTAGGGCCTCACAGACAGCAGGGTACAGTGAAACCACTAGCTCCACTTTAGAATCTCACTATGTGAATAATAGGCAGCTCTTTTTTTCCAGTTTGTAAACAAGCCGTTAGTATTTACACCTCTAAAATGATATAGTAGGAAAAGTCTATTCAATACATAGTGAGAGGGCTTCCCTGGTGGCGCAGTGGTTGAGGGTCTGCCTGCTAATGCAGGGGACACGGGTTCGAGCCCTGCTCTGGGAGGATCCCACATGCCGCGGAGCAGCTGGGCCCGTGAGCTACGACTACTGAGCCTGCGCGTCTGGAGCCTGTGCTCTGCAACGGGGGGGGGGGGGGGCGCGATAGTGAGGGGCCCGCGCACCGCGATGAAGAGTGGCCCCCGCTTGCCAGAACTAGAGAAAGCCCTCGCACAGAAATGAAGACCCAACACAGCAAAAAATTAATTAATTAATTAATTAATTAATAAACTCCTACCCCCAACATCTTAAAAAAAAAAAAAAACATAGTGAGAGAACGGCTCAGCTTCTGCTCTTCTTTTCATAGAGGACAACAATCTAATTATGAGGACAATCTCAGAGAGCACAGAGCCTAGGGTCCCAGAGACAGCAATCACTCCTTCTGGAAGGCTAGCTCAGAGGTGTCAGTTGTAACTGCTTCAGACCTACTTGTGACCAGAGGTCACCTGAAGAGACACAACGGGACAAGTCCAGTGTGACTCTGATTGCGTCTTTAGGATCAGGTGTTAGAAAAATCCTTGGTCAGTATCTGAGTTAAGCTCAAGTCTGCGGGAGGGTTCTCTTTGGTTGAGTTCAGCCCTCAGTGATAAGAAATGGAAATTGTGGACCTTGGGCCTTATCTGAGACCATATCTAGAAGGGAATCAAGAAACAGTCATTGAAGGCAGAAGAGAAGGGACTTGTGAAACCAAGTCAAAGGCAACTCCATTGTTTGGCTTGAACGATTGATATCTTACTGAAATGAGATTAGAGATGAGAGGAGAGAGGGTTTTAGAGAGGGGAAGATTAAGAATGGTATTCAGGTCCTTGAGTTACTCATTAGACATCCACATAGAGATGCCTCATGGACAGTCGGGTATAAGAGTCCGGACTTCTAGGGAGAAGTCAGAGCTGGAAGCTCTAGACGAGGGAACCACTGGTGTCACAATGGTGCTTAAAGCCGCGGGCTGCTGAGATTATCTGAGGAGAGTGTATGGAAAGATTGAAAAATGTAGGATGGGGCAGTCCAGATCCTATGCTGACACTCACAAGCAGAGCTGGAATGGAGAAAGAACCAGTGAAGAGGCTGAAAAAAAAGTGACCAGAAATACGATATGTAAACAGGAGAGGGTGGAGCTCTGGAAGTAACAACACAAAAGAGTGTTTTGAGACAGAAGGAGGATTTACTATATTTAATGCCGCCATAACCTAATAAAAGAACAGAAAAGCAACTGTTGGGTTTAGCAAAACAGAGGACATTGTGTCCTTGATAAAAACAGATTTAGTGGAGAAGTAGAGGCAAAATCCTGAATGACGTCACTTGAAAAGAGAAGTGAGGTAAGCAAGTAGAAATGGGGACTATGGTCAATGCTTTCAGTACTAATTTTGAATGAATGAGACTCATTTCAAATAACTATGAACTTGGCCACTGCAGCATCATGCTGCCATTTCGCAGCTTTGCGTCCAAGGAGGGATGGCACTAGCCCTTCGTTAATGTTCCCAGTTCCAATTCAAAACCTCCTCGTTGGGACCCCACCTTGGGTTAATTAATCACGGCCAAGGACTCTGAAAGAATGTGGCAGCTTCCAGATACATCTCAATTTGGGATGGACAGAAAAGATGCAGGTAGGCAAGAGGAAGAGGGTTGTTCCCAAAATGGGGAGGAACAGTGCTGGTAGACAAAGCACAATAGAAGTTAGCTCATTACATCTACATGGCAGCTGTGTGAGGCAGACGGAGGTGTCACTCCCAGTGTACAAAGGATGGAGACTCGGGCTCCTCCAGCTCATCAGTACAGAGTGTGAATTCACACTCACATCTAACGGGCTCCCAAGAGCTTGCACTAATTCCAAATAATTATATGATGCCATGCAGTGAAAGTCAACACTTAAATACTGACGCAGTAGAAGCAGCTGTTTCTGGAAACTCTCCTGGCCCCTTTATGGTCATGCCACATGGGCACTACCTACTCTGCCCACACATAAAGGCCACCTAAGGGTCAGAAGAAGTGACATTCTTTTCTAGGAATATCAGAAGAGTTCTTTGGGTCCTTGGATTCTCATATGCCTCTACTAAAAATGCTAAACTTTGAGAAGTGATTTTTGGCTTAAAGAAACTTTTTTCAGCTTCTGTTGGGTTGGCCATTCTCCCCTTCTGTTAATTTAGCAAACAGCATAAGATGATAAGTCTTCCTGACTTGGTCAGGCATAGGTCCTTCTCTACGCATCGGGGGAAAAAGGGAAAAACCTGTTGGTGGGTTCTAGTTCATTATTAAGTGTCTGTGAGTATCTATGTGTATGGGTGTGTGTGTGGGGTCTGTTTCTTTAGGCAGCAATATTATAATGCAATCATTTATACACAAGAATAAACCTGTGACAGTGGCAGTATTATTTTAAAAAGGACCATAATGACAAAAGTGATTATGTGTTATTTGGAGCCAATTTATTTTTATGTAACATAATAAAATGTGGACTTGATTTTGATAACCTACTCCCTTACATGTGCAGAATTGCTAAAATGTCAGGCCTTCTTTTGTATTTGTCCTACCCTGGTAATTTAAGGTAATGCTGATTTCTACGGGTAGACTGGTAGGGGTGAAACAATTATAAAAGTGTTGGATTTGTTTCTTACTTAGTAAACGTTCAGCCTTCTGGGCTACAGTATAGTTGAGCTAAACCCTCTAATTCTCTATGGAAGGCTAACTCTTTTTCCAACACCAGCCTGTATTTTGATTCTTGAATAACAGGATTGGTCAGACCAAGTGCTGGGCTTTTACAGTGACTGCTGTGCTGGTGCATGGTTGTCTCTGGTCAGTATGGCATGAAGAAAGCCTAGTGTAGCACAAAGAAGATAGAGTTTGGATTCCAAGTTTGGAGTAAATCAGAGTTGCTGCTGTGACTTACTAGATCTTTGATTCGGGGCAGATCATGGCCAATTTTGGACAAGTTTTCTTATTGCTAAAGCTGGAATGATAATATGTAGGTTTAAGGGTCATTGCAAACTTTAAATAAATTGTGATACACAGTTACTCACAATAGCCAACATATGGAAAGAATCCAAGTGTCCATCAATGGATAAATGGGTAAAGAGGATGTGATATATATTATATATATATACTTATATATGTATATGTGTGTGTGTGTGTGTGTGTGTGTGTGTGTATGTGTGTGTGTTTCTACATCCATCCCGATATCATGGATCTATTCCCCAAATTAGTCATTTCATTCTGGCTCTTGAGGCACTGACTCATACTTTAAAAATAAATCTCCATCACTCATCTCTTTCCCAGGATATGCCTTCTCATCAAAACTTTCCCGATCAGCTTCTACTCATCACTTGGCTTGCCAGTGGCACAAGAAATGATAATATGATAACCTAACTACTATGTTCTCATTAGAACCAACAAGAGATAGGTAAATAAAGATCGTTCCTTGACCTGTAAAGCTGATTTTCAAGATGACCTTGAAAAGTGTCAACCCAGATCTTCAGTCTCTCTTAATGTGAAGAATCAGTTTCTGGCTGCTTGCTCTTAAACTACTACTTGCTTTTAATCTACTTTGTGATTATAGTCACTTACATAGGTGCATAGTTTACAAATGAGAAAGAGTGTTCCATTACCCAGTCATTTGGTTCCCACTTACTTAGGAAATTCTGGAGTAAGTTTTCCTGTAATTTCTATGGGCCTGATTAAATGCCTTTATATTCATTAACTGTACACTAAGAATAGAACAAATAGCACTAAGTTTGTGTTAAGGAGACCTTCATTCAAATCCTGGCTCTCACATCTGCTTGTGTGTGATCTTAATCGGGTCATTTCGTATCTCTAAAATTGTGTTTCCTCAACTGGCAATGAGCAGGTTGAGAGAATTCAGTGAGATGATTGACACGAAGGTGACTAAGAATGGCCAGCACTAAGTAGCTATTAATAAACACAAATTGAACTTGAAACTCAGGTTTATCTCTCTTCATTCCCACTCCCTGTTCTACTAATATGCTCATGACTTAAGGCAATGTCCTATGTCATCATTTTGGTTAATATATCCTATGGGTCAAACAAAATACTGACCCATAAAAACTGACTTTAAAAAAATCTAGTGTTTTAAATCTAAGGTCTGAGTTGGACTGGAAGACAAATGTCTGTGGTCAGATATCATTGCTGCCCATTCACTGCCTTGGATGAATTATCTGTAGGCCATGAAGGATCTCCGAATACAAGCCTTTCAGAGTTCAGAATATGCAGCCATCATTTCCTGTATTTTGTAAATGGTGAACATGTTTCTTTTCATCGTAAGGCTGCTTCTCTAGATATTCCACAGGTGGGATGAAGTGTAACATTAACAGTGGTCTCCAGTTCTGGTAGACCATTAGAATTTTTTGAGAATAACCTTTTTTAAGTAAATATTTTCTGGACCTATTTCCCATAATTACAAATATAACTCCTTATGTATGGGTTGGAACTGAGAACCCACTGTTGGCAGTGCTCTCTCCAGGTGATGTGGATGATTGGCTAAGTTTGAAAACTGCTTAGTCAAGTGACCTTTATGACTTTCTACTGAATACACAAGCTTGAACAGCTATTCCTCAGCTTCCTCCATCTTCAAGCTGCCAATAAACCCATCCCTTTTTACTTTCAGCAGAAAATCTTACCTTTACTTAACTGAGAAAATTAGGTCCATCTCAAAAGAACTATTCCGTCTTTCTTCCACCAAACTGACAGCATGTACCGATAGGCTCGGACCTCCCTCCTGCTGCAAGGATGCACTGTACCTACGTTGTCTGTTTTGCTCACTCAGATACTGCACATATGATTATCCCTTCTTCCAAAACAACAAATTCTTTTTTTCTTCTGGATCAATTCTTCTCACATACGAATATACTGTGGTATCTTTTATCTTTAAAATTTTTTAAATAAACCTTGTTAGACCCCTTATTACTCATTTTCAGTTCCTTTTTATAGCAAAACTACTAACATTTTAAATATGTCAATTACTTTTGATTATCCTATACCTTCTGTTCTTTCCTTAAATCTTCCTCATTGGCTTTTATAGTCTAGAATTTCTATAATTATGCTCCAGAGACCTCTAAAGACCTCCATCCTACCAGTTCTCTCATTCTCAGTTTTTAGGCTGTCAGATGTCTCAGCAGTACATGATATCATAGGACTTTCCTTCTATTTGAAACATTTTTTTCCCATTTATTTTATGAGATGTCACACCTTCTGGATTTCCTTCCATTTTATTGGCCAGTCCTGCTCACCCTCTCTTTTGTCTGCTATTATGATTCCAAACACACCACATAACAGCTCCATGTGATGGCTTAACCATTTTCTAACATCCTTTGCTCTTATATTTGGCCCCAATTCTCATGGGTTCTCAGGTCCTGAATAGCCCTACCTATCAGACAGACAAACACGTTTTTGCAATAGGTCCATAAGAGTGGAAGATACTGGGTTATGGGCCAAGACTGGGGGTTGGGAGGAGATAATAATTCCACAAACATCTATGAATACATAGACTGTCTGAAGCTGACATTCCAAAGTTTTCCTTATCATTGTTTTTCTTTATTAAAGAAACAAATATAAGCTTTAGATGCATGCAGTCAGGCCACTCTTTTCCCTCCCAAATGTCTATTTTATACATTGTTTTATGTAGGAGAGATGGAATTTCCTTGTGGAAGTCATACAGAGAATGGCGGAAAACCCAACCCATTTCCACTACTGGGGTTCAGACATACAGAGATCTACCTGGAGGACTTCGAGCAGATGAGAAAGCCTGAGAAGTGATTTACCTTGAGGAGCACTGAAGCGATCAGATTGCCACCAGAGATTCAGAGAGGAAAGCTGGGGCCAGAAGAGGAGTTGGTGCTGGTATTGAAGTCTTCTCCAGGCTAGCACAAGAGAAGATGATTGTCCCAGAGGAGAAATAAGAGGAATATGCAAATCAAAGTCAATCACTTATTTATTCAGTCAACAAATGTACACTAAGAATTGCAAGGTGCACTTGGAGTATGTCAATGAATAAAATAAAATTCTTGTCCTCACGCAGCTTATATCGTAGCAAAAGAAGACAGACATATGACACATAATAATTAGGTAAATTATTTATTATACAGTGATAAATGATATTTTTTTTTTCAAACAGAATAGCATAAGGAGAATGGGGGCAGGTTGCAGTTTTCTTTTTTTTTTTTAACATCTTTTTGGAGTACAATTGCTTTACAATGGTGTGTTAGTTTCTGCTTCATAACAAAGTGAATCAGCTATACATATACATATATCCCCATCTCTCCTCCCTCTTATGTCTCCCTCCCACCCTCCCTATCCCACCCCTCTAGGTGGTCACAAAGCACTGAGCTGATCTCCCTGTGCTATGTGGCTGCTTCCCACTAGCTATCTATTTTACATTTTGTAGTGTATATATGTCCATGCCACTCTCTCACTTCGTCCCAGATTACCCTTCCCCCACCCCGTGTCCTCAAGTCCATTCTCTATGTCTGCGTCATTATTCCCGTCCTGCCCCTATGTTCTTCAGAACCATTTTTTTTTTCAGATTCCATATATACGTGTTAGCATATGGTATTTGTTTTCCTCTTTCTGACTTACTTCACTCTGTATGACAGACTCTAGGTCCATCCACCTCACTACAAATAACTCAATTTCGTTTCTTTTTATGGCTGAGTAATATTCCATTGTATATATGTGCCACATCTTCTTTATCCATTCATGTGTCAATGGACACTTAGGTTGCTTCCATGTCCTGGCTATTGTAAATAGAGCTGCAATGAACATTGTGGTACATAACTCTTTTTGAATTATGGTTTCCTCAGGGTATATGACAGTAGTGAGATTGCTGGGTTGTATGGTAGTTCTATTTTTAGTTTTTTGAGGACCCTCCATACTGTTCTCCATAGTGGCTGTATCAATTTACATTCCCACCAACAGTGCAAAAGGGTTCCCTTTTCTCCACACCCTCTTCAGTATTTATTGTTTGTAGATTTTTTGATGATGGCCATTCTAACTGGTGTGAGGTGATACCTCACTGTAGTTTTGATTTGCATTTCTCTAATGATTAGTGATGTTGAGCATCCTTTCATGTGTTTGTTGGAAATCTGTATATCTTCTTTGGAGAAATGTCTATTTAGGTCTTCTGCCCATTTTTGGATTGGGTTTTTGTATTTTGATATCGAGCTGCATGAGCTGCTTGTAAATTTTGGAGATTAATACTTTGTCAGTTGCTTCATTTGCAAATATTTTCTCCCATTCTGAGGGTTGTCTTTTGGTCTTGTTTATGTCTTCCTTTGCTGTGAAAAGCTTTTAAGTTTCATTAGGTCCCATTTGTTTATTTTTGTTTTCATTTCCATTTCTCTAGGAGGTGGGTCAAAAAAGATCTTGCTGTGATTTATGTCATAGAGTGTTCTGCCTATGTTTTCCTCTGAAAGTTTTACAGTGTCTGGCCTTACATTTAGGTCTTTAATCCATTTTGAGTTTATTTTTCTGTGTGGTGTTAGGGAGTGTTCTAATTTCATTCTTTTACATGTAGCTGTCCAGTTTTCCCAGCACCACTTATTGAAGAAGCTGTCTTTTCTCCATTGTATATTCTTGCCTCCTTTGTCAAAGATAAGGTGGCCATATGTGTGTGAGTTTATCTCTGGGCTTTCTATCCTGTTCCATTGATCTATATTTCTGTTTTTGTGCCAGTACCACACTGTCTTGATTACTGTAGCTTTGTAGTATAGTCTGAAGTCAGGGAGCCTGATTCCGCCAGCTCCGTTTTTCTTTCTCAAGATTGCTTTGGCTATTCAGGGTCTTTTGTGTTTCCATACAAATTGTGACATTTTTTGTTCTAGTTCTGTGAAAAATGCCATTGGTAGCTTGATAGCGATTACACTGGATCTGTAGATTGCTTTGGGTAGTATAGTCATTTTCACAATGTTGATTCTTCCAATCCAAGAACATGGTATATCTCTCCATCTGTTTCTATCATCTTTACTTTCTTTCATCAGTGTCTTATAGTTTTCTGCATACAGGTCTTTTGTCTCCTTAGGTAGGTTTATTCCTAGGTATTTTATTCTTTTTGTTGCAGTGGTAAATGGGAGTGTTTCTTTAATTTCTCTTTCAGATTTTTCATCATTAGTGTATAGGAATGCAAGAGATTTCTCTGCATTAATTTTGTATCCTGCTACTTTACCAAATTCATTGATTAGCTCTAGTAGTTTTCTGGTAGCATCTTTAGGATTCTCTATGTATACTCCCATGTCATCTGCAAATGTGTCAGCTTTACTTCTTCTTTTCCAATTTGTATTCGTTTTATTTCTTTTTCCTCTCTGATTGCTGTGGCTAAAAATTCCAAAACTATGTTGAATAATAGTGGTGAGAGTGGACAACGTTGTCTTGTTCCTGAGCCTAGAGGAAATGGTTCCAGTTTTTCACCATTGAGAACAATGTTGGCTGTGGGTTTGTCATATATGGCCTTTATTATGTTGAGGTAAGTTCCCTCTATGCCTACTTCCTGGAGGGTTTTTATCATAAATGGATGTTGAATTTTGTTGAAAGCTTTTTCTGCTTCTATTGAGATAATCATATGGTTTTTCTCCTTCAATTTGTTAATATGGTTTGTCACATTGATTGATTTGCATACATTGAAGAATCCTTGCATTCCTGGGATAAACACCACTTGATCCAGGTTGCAGTTTTAAATAAGATAATAAGATGGGCCTTCATGTTAGTAATCTTTGAGATATTACCTCATCAATCAGGTCTAGGGAACAAGAGAAGAATTGTTTTGCTAAAAGTATATACTTTTTCACATAGGCTTTAAGGGAGGATCAAATATCTCTCTCCGATATTCCAAGACAAGGATTGTTAATTAAAGATATACACCTAGACTCAGCGATATCATGAGGAGCAACCAAACTTGCTGTGGGACCAGTTGAAGAGAATTCTCCCCGGAGGAGAAGGAGCTGTCCCCTCTGTCTTTCAGAGTTCTGTTTATTTGTTATGACACATGAGGAGTGAAAGCGTCATTGGCCTAAGTTATCAGCTGGGAAGTAAGGGGAAGTCTTAGCTTGTCAAGGTAGCAGGATAAATGCGATTCCAGCTTAAGTTCAGCAACTCCATCTCTGGCTTAGAAGAGAATTCACTCAGCAAAACAACTGGAGTAGGATCAGCAAACCCATCTCTTAGCACATCCTCAGAAGATGACAGCCATATCAATGCTTTTGGGAAATGATAGGGAATGGGGGCATATATGCTATTTTCTCTCTAGAGAATATCAAGTAAGGGGAAGAATAGGTTCATGAAGACTCTGAATAGTGTGAATTTGATCTGGCTAAAATTGTGTTTAACTTTAATATAACAATTTTTTCTCAAGGTCTAATGAGGCTTAATGACACCTTGTTTATGGATACATAAATACACACACAAAACAGAAGTAATATGCTTCTTCGGGCTCTGGGTTTAAATATCTGGAAAGAATTCCTAGTGATATATTTATCATTTAACAAATTATATAATGAGTAGCTTCTATATGCCACTTATTAAGCAAACTGAGGTTTAAGAAACGTTTATCATTTTTAGTGTTTCAGCACCGAAGATTCTTCTAACTTCGCGCAGCTTTGCTTTTGGAAAGCAGCCTTTCTCCAACTATGTGTAATCTTGGTGACAGAAAAAGGCCTACCTTTCCCTGTCCATGTCTTTGGGAGATAGCCCCCTTCTCCTCACACTGGTGAAGCCAAGACTCTGCTGTGACGGTGACCCCGTGTCACTTAAAATGATGTTCTCTCCAGAGTGTTAGAAATTCAAGCCACTGATGGACGGACATAGGGACTTATGCAGTGACGGCAACAGTGTAGACACTTCCTGCTTCACAACCAACTCTGCGGTTCCCAAGAACTCACTCTGTACACTTTTGTTCCTCTAGCTCCTCAACACCTTGGGGAGGTATGGACACCTGCCTACAAGAGGCTCAAAGGCTTTGCCTAGTGTTGTCTAATTTTCATCATCCGGTAGCACGTTCTCAAAATATTTATTCAGTAATTATTTTAAGGACCTACTTAGTGTCAAGCAACATGTCAGGCCCTATTGGATGCATTGAACCTCTTATGGCATCACTTCCCACCCTTGGGAAGCATACAGTCTAAGCAGAGAGATTATATATTTGCAAAAACAATAACCATAACAGTCACATGTTAAAAAAAAGAGAGGTGCTTAGGAACAGGAGAAAGTACTGTGGAAAACCATAGGCGTAAATAAAATGTCCAGATATGAGGGTCAAGGGAAACTGTGGTGTAGGTTTTTGAGATGCAAGTGGAGTGATTTCGTCCTGTGACACTGGGAGCAGGGGTCACAAGCAACAAGAAGAAGACAGGCCATATTTTACTGGCGTGTCAGGCCACCACTCTTGGGAGCACAAGCGTTGTTCTCTGCACACACTGTTGTTTTTCAATCGAGGGGCTTGAGAAAAGCTTTCCTATAACTTTAACTGGATCATAATATATATTGTTTCTAAAGTCACAAAGGCTGTCCCTTATTTTAAAACTTATAGCAGTACCTTGAATGTGAATCCAAGAGAACACAAGGTTGTAACTTTTCCAAAAGGCATAGATTCAGGCAGCCAAAGTAAGTGATTAGTTAAAACAATCAGGCAAAATAAAGAAAAGCTCCTGACTCTCTCTAAAGAGGAGGGTCCTTTATACAGGGAGGTAAAAACAGAGCACCAAATTTAACTACCACGGAAGACACCTGGAACCAAAGTTTAGAAGGATGTTATGGGAAATGTTGAATTAACTTTAAGAACTTGAAGTTGGATCTACTCTCACAAGGCATATAACTTTTTTGCTCTCTTTATTTTGGGGAAAACAGAAACAATATTCCAAGACTGTGGGCTATTTTTCTTACATAAGTCATATTAAGATATGGGTGCCATTGCCTAGAAGATAAATTATACACTTCACAGTAAGAGAAGATAACGGGTAATGTTTGCAACATATCTATGGATGTACTTTCTATGCCAGAAATTAGATTTGCCTGTTTCAATTGGAGGGTATAGAAAAATCTATCACTTAGTGTTCAAGATGGTAAAAGAATTATGAATAGGGGTTTCTGTGGTACATCATTTCTGTTCCCTATGAGGAAAGGAAGCCATCAGAATGGTTTCCCTTTTGTAGGCAGTTGCTTATTTGAACCCATGGAGTTTGGATGAGGCAAACACTTTAATGTTCATTCATTTATACAAGTAGGTAAAGCCAGGCCAGGACCTAGTACATCTCCCATGTTTAAAACAATTTCTTCTTTGCCAGAGTGATGAACTGGATGTAGGCAATATCTGAGCATCGCTTAGCAGTATGTTGCATAAAGCAAAGGAACAGTAACCACCATCTGACTGCTTTTTATACCTTAGCATCCCATGACTCTCCCTCATTGCATTTAAAATAATTTTTTTTAAATGAGGCCTTATCCAGAGAAGGAGGTCTTCTCTACTTTAGGGAAGGTTCTGTAGTTATCAGCTCTTGTGTCAAGGTGGTGGGACAGGGTTCTGTAGAATCACATGGATTCTTCTCCAACATCCTGAGCAATGGTTTGCCCTCAGTGAAGTTCTACAGGTGAGTTCAGGGTTACTCAGGAGGGCGTGAACAGCACAGCACCTATTCAGAAAAGCCAAGGTCACTTACACAAAGGATCCTCTCTAGCAGTAAGTCATTCATGAATACGCACTAGGCAGGGTGTCTCCTGAGGTCCTTCTTCTGTGTAGGACCTTAGTCCATTCTGCTTGTAAATGACAAGCCCAATGAGAAGTTGTCCTGTGGTGTGTCATAATCTTCCCTTTATTTTCTTTCTGGATGAAATAATGGGATTGCCAATTTGTGAACTGAATAACTGAAGAACGTTGGCAGCTCATGAGTCAGAAAACCTCCCTTTAGAAATGATTCTTTAGGGTGAACAATAGAGGCTTTCACTTCTTCCTCATCACCTGTCCTCCCATTGAATTGGGAACGTTTGGGAAATTCCCTGAGGCCTGCTCCCTTGGGGGGGTCCTAAACCAATCAGAGACTACCTCTTTTCTAGACATCAGAATGAAAAAAAGGTTATTGTTCTATTATTGAAAAGCAGATAACTTCAAATATTTATGATTATCCTTTGTAGAAAATATTATAAATATCTCTCCAACCACAGACTAGAGACCATAATCTAAGTTTTTGGAATATAAGGGGAGGCTAGCTTTTCAGAGAGAGGAAAAATCAAGCAGAAATAATAGTAATTTACACCTCTACAGGAATTATAGTTCACACTGTGATGTCACATATATTTTTTGATCTTTCTCACCAGTACTGGGTAAGGCAATCCAAGATTATTGTTTCAGTTTTACTGCTACAACTCAGAGAGGTTAACAGATTTCTATAAGGTCACATAGTCAGTTGGCAGTGAAACTAGAACAGAAGAAAAACATCTTCTGGTCCGAAACTCTGTGATTTTCCTACTACCACCCAAAAATAGTGAAAGAAGTGGAACACTGTTTTGTTTTTACTGTTGTTCTGTGTGTGCCATCATGAAAAAAGAGAGGTTGGACATTTTCTAAGGAATTCAATATTACTTAGAGGTAATTTATATGCTGGGTAGGTTTTTGAGTTTTGATATCAGAATTCTTGGATTTAAATTTCAAATTCTATTATTCATTAGCTATGGAAACTTGAGCAATTAAAAAATTCATTAATCTTTATTTACCTTAGCTATAAAATGAGAATAACCATAGTACCTACCTCATAGGACCATTGTACTTTCAATTAAATAAAAATACATATAAGACACACAGCAGTCTTGAGTAAAAGGTGACAGTGGCACTGGTGGTGATGTTGGTGACAGAAGGGGTAATGGTAATGGTGGTGGTGTTGATGGTAATGGTTGTGGAAATGGTGGTGGTGTTGGTGGTGATGGTGACGGCACTAGTAGTAGCATCAGTAGCAGCAGAAGCAATAGTCAGTATTTAGTCAATATATCAATATAGTCAATATAGTCAATATATCGGTGTAGAAACTGATATACTGAGAGGAGACTTGACTAATATAATTTTAAGTTTAGCAGAATATTGTGGCCCCTAGTGTAGTTTTTCCTGCTCTGGGAACCAGAACCTCTGGAAAGATGGAACCTAAAATTATGGGGTCAGGAAGAATGAATTTTCCAATTCTTATTGGGCCATTACCCTTGTGAAGGGCTATTGTTTTTTATTCTGTTCTTGGCATTAGCAGGTGGAGGTAATTTCATGGGTTTGCACTTAGTCCTTCCTACTATAATAGCTCTTGGGTGAACCGACGATGTTTTCTTTTTACCAACTGATAAGTATGTCCACACTGATTATATTTTTGAGAACTAGGGAAAGTACTTCTGGGAGGGTTTGTGGTTTTAGTGAACTCACTGTGGTAGATATATTATTATTCACCAAATCTCCCAGTTCCTTCCCTGTAATGCTTCTTCTTATGGGATGATTTTCCTTCCCCATCTTATTGGTGCTATCATGCCTATGAGATGTTATTGGCCAATGAAATGTGAGCAGAAGTGAAATGTGTCCCTTTTGGCCGTGGCTCTCCCCCGCCCGGCCCCCCCACCAAAAGCAGCAATTTCTCAGATAGCTACCTTCCCGCCAGCTTTACCATATATGGAAGACTGTGAAGCAGAGCTGAGGCTGAACTATGATGTGTCTATAGCATGACTGAGAACAAATCTTTGTTGGTTTTGAAGTTATTTGTGCAGTATAATTTAATCTGACAGAGATACCTCACTAGATAAAGGAGATACATAGGGTGTAGACCGTATTTTAATTGTCCTTAAATACATATTATCTACATTAGTTCCTAGAATATAGTAGGTACTCAATAAAGCTATTGTTTAATGACAAATAGAGTGTATCTACTAATATTGCCTTAGTGTGCAAACCCATAGATATTTCTGAATTTTGAAAGATTATTGTTTTATCTTTCAATTATTTACAAATAATGTGAATAACCTAAGATCTTATACACAACAGACATCCAATACATACTTATTGATTTTCTAGAGCCAGCTATGCCTGAACCTTCCTGCCTTCTGTGGCATTTGATTACGTATTGCAAGAGACTCTGAATTCCTCAAAGACAAGAATCTTGTTATGTTCATATTTATTTCCCCATAACCTAGATCATCCTTATCACGTCTGTCACAACTAAGCAACCAGGCATTTAATATATACTTGGTAAATGATGGACCGAATGATCATAAAGAAATATATTTCCCATGGGTATATTTTAAGTTGACAGGCATGACATTATTCAGGAAAAGGGCCGGACATTTCAATCTCAAATAGTATCAGTTTACGCTCTTTAACTAAGAACTAGCCAATGATCAGAGATTGACCTTATAGAGTCAGTCGTGTTCATGATATTGAGTGTCAGATTGCCTGTGGTTTTATTGATTAAAGGTACCTTGTGGAATATAGACTAGTTAGATAATTTTGGATAAAGGATTTTGTCACTATTGTTGCTGGTGTGTATGTGACTATGTGTGTTTCTACCTAATTGATAAACCACTCCCTACAATGGGGAATTGCAATTTTTTTTTTTTTTTTTTTTTTTTTTTTTTTTTTTTTTTTGTGGTACATGGGCCTCTCACTGTTGTGGCCTCTCCCGTTGTGGAGCACAGGCTCCGGACGCGCAGGCTCAGCGGCCATGGCTCACAGGCCCAGCCACTCCGCGGCATGTGGGATCTTCCCAGACCGGGGCACGAACCCGTGTCCCCTGCATTGGCAGGCAGACTCTCAACCACTGCGCCACCAGGGAAGCCCGCAATTGGTATATTTTTGATGACTAATCTCTGCTAAATTTAATTCTAGGAAATACAAGTTGAGAATGAATTTACTTACATTTATAAAATTTGTGGGGTCCATATGGGTGAACAGATTGCTTTATTCACAGGTTGTCCCATGTAGGGGTTATAGCCAGAGATAAATATCCCTTCCTCTCTGCCCTTGATGTCAGAAAGAATCAGTTTGCAGCAGCTGGTGCTCATGATAATTTGGGGCTAACCACATGGACATCAATTACAAAGACGTACCTGTGCCTGGACAATTGGAATGGCCTCTAACCTGTCTCCTTGCTTCCTGCCTCCCTAATCTAATTTCTTCTTCATTGTACTGCCAGATTCAGCTTCCTAAATCACCATTTTTATCAGGTTATTTCCAGTCTTCAATGGCTTCATTTTGTCCACAGAATAAAACCCAAGCACCTTGCACTGATATTCAAGGCTTTCTGCTAATCTTGCTTCAACTACTCTTCCTGGCCTACTTCTCATCTCTCACCTACACAAACTCCAAGTTGCAGCTGAAATGATCACTCAGTATCTCCTCTGCACCTTATCTGTCTCCTCTTCTCGATCATGTCATTACTTCTGTCTAGAAAACACTTTCCATCCTCTTCACAGTCATTTAGTTGATAAATATCAAGGACTGAGCTATGGGTCTGGCCCTGTTCTAGCCACCAGGGATACAGCAATTAACAAGACAGCCAGGGCCCTGTTCTCTTGAAGCTTATAAAGAAATCTATTCTAATTTTTAAAATAACCTCAAATCTTCCCACTAGGGAGTCTCCTATGGTTTGTTCAACTGGAATGGTTCTTTCTTCTTACAAAAAATTTTAGCTTCTATTATATGACTCAATTGTATGTTTGTCTTATCTCTACAATTTGGACAGTAAGTTCCTATAAAGGAAAATCATAAACATACCTGTATAGTTCCACAAACATAGTTTCTAGAACATGGCACTTCTCAAAACTATTTATCATTATTTAAAAATTATTAACAAAATGAATCAATACTAAGTAACATCCTTTGAACATTTACTATGTACCTAGCATTGTACAGTATACTTCAAACACATAATCTCACTACCACAACAACCTGAGGTGGTACGTGTTATTCTTCTGGCTTAATGAGAAACTAAGGCAGGCAGCATGGAGTTCATTGGAAAGAGTGGAGCATTCCTCTCTTAAACAGTGCTCAGTTCCTCTCTTTAACTGTAGACCTAGGCTGTAATCTGACATTGACTTTATAGAGTAAGTGGTGCTCATGGGATAGGATGTAGGGTGACCCTGGCATTATTGATCTAGGGAATCATGTAGACTAATTCTTCTTTGAAAAAAGTTTGCCTGAAAAGCTGTAATGGCCAACTTAGGCTTCAAATTCAGGTCTATTTTACTCCAAAGCCCACACATTTCCCCTACACCACTCTGTTGAGTAAATAAAAAGAATGGAAAGGACACAAAGGCATTCACTGTAGCAGATGCTCTTGGTGCCTTGACCATATCCCCTAAGCAATGACCTCTGAACCCGGAAGGCCATTTACCCCGTATTCTTGTGGGGATTTTATCTGGCCATGAAAGCAGTGACAAGCTGCATGTGTTGCAGAGTTAATGTCCTCAAGATTGGTCCTCATCCACTATCAGACAGAGAGTTACTACATAGACACCCCAGCCTCCTCTTTCCTTAGTTGGGATGATTCTGAAGTATGATCTACACTGTATTCCACATTTCTTCAATGCAGTTTAGGCTCCAATTTCCCATAGGGGCAACTTGCTTGATAATGCACCCTGTATTGACTTGTTTCCCTTCCCTATATCACTTCTCCATTTGTCATCAGTGTTTCTTGGAATTCACCCCCATCCCACCAACACACACACACACACACACACACACACACACACACACACACACACACACACTACTTGTCTCAGAATCTGTTTCCGGAAAAATCCAAACCAAAACAAATTCTTGTCTCAGAATCTGTTTCTGGAAAAACCCAAACCAAAACATCTGCCTGATTTTCCGTTGTCAGTGGTTGTCCTGTCACCCCCACCTGCCCTCTCCACTGCCAACGCACCCACCTATGCTCTTTATGAACCAAAGTCCTGTCATCTGTAAGCTGGGTGCTGATTGGCTCCAGATTTGAGCTCTCAGCCAGTGTTTGAAAAGCTCTCTTCACCCATGGTCATGATTTTAGAAATGTTTACTGCTGTTCTCTCACAGTCAATCATGCCAGGCTGGCTCTAGTTTCAGGGAACTCAAAGAAGCCTGGTAATGTGGATTCTTTGGCTATTTTCCTCATGTGTGGGCAGTCTTACCCGTGCCTAGGGCAATGATTTCTTTTTCCCAATTCTGCTCTCTTTAGGGACAATCTGTAGGTCTGGTCACATGACTTACTGATGGGAAAGCTTAACCATGTTACTAGTCCTTCCTAGGCCTTTCTTTGCTGGAGAATCTAAGCCTGCTTCTGGTTCTCCAAATATCACCTTGGTCAGACTTAAAGGATTTGTAATAAGACCAAAAAAATTGTATACAAGCCTTACCTACAGATTTGGATCCAAGGATAGTCTCTCTGGGTGGAAGAATTTACCGTGGCCCTAGTCTTGGTGCTTTGATCTGGGGCACTTACAAGGATGAGCCACTTTTTTCTTTCCAGTGTATTTCCACTGACCTCCTCTCTGCCCAGGATCATGTGCCACATTCTGATTAACACTAATTACCTCGTTTTAAGAGGCACTGTGGCAAGGTAGTAAGGACATGAGTTTTGTAGTCAGACTTGGGCTCAAACCCTAACAATTGCCCTTACCAGCTATTAAACCTTGAGCAAGTAACTGAGACTTTCTGATACCCCACTTGCTTTATATAAAAACCAAGGCAGCACCAATGACCCCAAAGCACATTTCAAGAATGAGGGATACATTTTGCATGTTTTTGTTGATACATGTTGAACATTCAATATTTGGGCGCTATTATTTAGTCATATATCTGATATTTTTGGAATAACAGTCTTGAGTTTTATTTTTAAGCATTCCTAATAACTCAGGGAGACTTGCATCTCTCCTGGATAATAAGAAGAGTTCAGAATTTAGATCAACATTTGTGGAAGACACAAGGCCCTAGATCAGTGTAGACTTGAGATGATTTCAGAGATCTGAAGCACAGTCATAGTCACCTCTGTCACAGCTGAGCAGTGAGTAATGGCTGACTTAGGATGCTTTGCTGGGAGGCTATGATAAAAATTATGGAGTTGTCAGTGGCAGTGACTTGGGTTACATCTTTCCTTTGGTCATTGTTTATTGTGCCAACCTTGGGTGATCTTCAGATCCACTCAGTCTGAAGCATCCATCATCTGACATCATCTGACATCATTCTGGGATATGAAGGGGTATAATCTAGTACCTTCACCCTCTCCCTGGACATCAAGACTCATCACTATTCTTTCTCCCAGCAAACAAGTTGCATTTTGTACCATGTTACTGGATATTTTGTTTCTATTATAGAGTTTTCCAAAAGATTAAAATCCTGCTTGCAAGATATATGAGCAATGAATTTAGGAAACAAATGACTTTGCTTCTAATATCTCTGTCTCTCTGTTGCCATATGAGTGTGGCAGAGACACTTACCCCCTAAGAGGTTTGGTTTCCTCAACCACGATACTTGCTTCCATATGATGTAGGGTAGCTATGAGTGATAAATGGGACATTCATGATGTAGTGCTTCATAAACTATAGTCACAATAAGACAATTTAAAAAAAAAGAGAAAGAGGAGGAAAATAATGAGGAGGGAGATGAATAGGATTGATGAAATGCAGATTCTTCCTTTCTCAGTGGTCTTTAAAGCCCAAGACCAAGCTAACTCCCATCAAAGAGGACGATGGTTTATTTAATATTTAGATTTTGTTCTAATTTATTAGTAGTATTAATTTATTTTGTATAAATGTATTGATTACTATGCCAGTTCTACTGAGATTAGATTTATGGAAAGAAGCATAGGTGTTTTTTTTTTTTTTAAAGAAGATGTTGGGGGTAGGAGTTTATTAATTTATTTTTATTTATTTTTGCTGTGTTGGGTCTCCGTTTCTGTGCAAGGGCTTTCTCTAGTTGCGGCGAGTGAGGGCCACTCTTCATCGCGGTGCGCGGGCCTCTCACTATCGCGGCCTCTCTTGTTGCGGAGCACAGGCTCCAGACGTGCAGGCTCAGTAGTTGTGGCTCACGGGCTTAGTTGCTCCGCGGCATGTGGGATCCTCCCAGACCAGGGTTCAAACCCGTGTCCCTTGCATTAGCAGGCAGATTCTCAACCACTGCGCCACCAGGGAAGCCCGGTGCTTTTTTTAAGTATCATTTTTCCTATAGATTCATTTTATTTGCTCTTAGAAGAAAATTAGTTGCCCTTACAGATTGTCTGAAAGAAAAGTAAAGAACCATTTTGATAGATGGTTCCACTTGGAATTAGTAACACTCCCCTAACCAGACAGTGATGGATACGGTTAAATGGGTAGAGACTTCCATTATAGTCATCAGTGCCTGGTTATAATTAGATTGTGAAGGATGTAATTTAGCTAAAATGTATAGGAATAATGTCAAGGCATCTGGGACTTAGGACCAAGTTCTTAAGGTAAGTATGTACTTGATTTTGAACCACCCTCTATTAGTGATAAAAATTTTTGTTAAAGCACCTAAGGAAAAGGCTCCTTAAAGAGCAAAAGAGACAAGGTTTAGGATTGTTAGGTCAGTGTATCTAGAGGAGTATTTTTCAAAATGTGGTCTTAGAAGTACCCAAGCATTGGACAAATTGCCCAAGTACCATGGTAAAAACACAGATGATAAGACCTAATGAACCAGAATTCTGGGATGGGGCCTTAGGATGTGTATTTAAAATGTGTCCAGATGCTTTGGATGTCTTTGTACTGAAGACCATGCTTCGAGGAACATTATTTGGGAAGTCTTGTTTCTAATAAGCACACTGTTAATATAATTAGAATTTTTTAAATGTGCAAGAAACTGGAGATACACAGTTACCTGTATGTCAGATTTTAGATCTACCCGTAGGTGCCATCCTCAGTTTAAATCCTATTTTATTTACTTATGGGTGAGCATTTTTCCTTTGGATCCAAACACCCCAGCTGTCACTTCTGCTTGTTCATGTAAAGAGTTGCTTAATATTCATTCTCACTTCAGAGGTATGGGTTCATCATTCTTGAAGTCAGAATTTTCAGCCTGGAAGGCAGCAGAGAAGTATTGCCAAGCTTTTCATTCTATGGATAATGGGAGCATGGATGTGTGATGATGATGGAGATGGGACATATACCCTTATCTCTGGACTCCAGGAGCCGTTCTTTTCTTTCTTTGGGACTTCCCATCTGGCACGCAATTGTGGGCTCTACTACTTTTATTTACTACTGGTGCCCTGCCAGATGTGCCTTCCCAAGCCCACCCACTACCACTGCCACCAGCACTCAGGTGGAACTCACTCTTTCAATCTACTTTAAATTCCAAGGAGCTTCCCAATGCCTGAAGTTTTCTGCTTAATAGAACGCTAGTGAAGCTCCTCCCTCCTGTCAACAAACCCTCTTCCTTTTCACTGCAGGGCCTTTGAACAAGCTCCCCAACCTTTCACCTTCGGCTACCTTTACCTGAAACTGTTTTTCATCCTGTTGGTCTCAGCCTAAATGCTATCTCCTTGGGAAGTCAGACCCCCAAGACTAGAGAACCTTATACTTTCCTTTCCTGGCACTTGCCTCATCTACAATGACTTGGTGGATCTCTGGATGATGTTGTCCTTGTACTTTGCATCCTGAATGTGGAATCTCTGTGAGGGGCAGTATCTCTCGTTCACTACTGCATGCCCATCACTTAGGTGGTATGTAAATGCTGCAGGAACAGTGCTCCTGGAATGGTGAAACTTTGCCTGGTTCTTACCTCCTGAACACTGGTGAATGTTACGAGGTCGTGGAAAGTTTATCTCATATTATCTAAAATTTATTGAGAACCTAACAATTACATTTTCAGCTGGTGCCCCTTGTGCAGTAGCACAGACATTCCAAAGCCCACACACCCAGTACTTGCCATGAACCTCACTTGTTGGTGACTGAAGTCTGCATCATGATTCTGTTTTCCTAATATTTATTCCAACTACCAAATGATCCCATACAGGCTTTTTTCTTCCTTTTTCTTTTTTTGTAAATGTAGACATTTACACACTCTGATTCGGAGGTGCAAAAATAAAATTTGAAAAGTACCTTTCATTTGTTTTACATTACTGATCCCAATTTACTCTCAAGGCCTTCTTTCTGATGACAGCAAAATACAGGCAATTCAGACTCTTCTGATTCAAAATGGTCTATTTTGGATAAATCTGATGACTTTGGGGGAAATTCCCCAGCATTTCAAAGTTCAATCTTCACATTAGGGCAATCTCTCCCATCTCCAGGGGTAACTGCTGCTCTCATACACAGGGGACATTGGAGACCCTCATGAGGCAAAGGATTGACAGCTGGTTCACGGGGTCCTGATTTTCTGTGTGCAGTGTCTGGTCAGGCTGAGTCCTTTGTGTTGTTTTGGTGGCTCCACCTGAAAGCAGTTATCCTCAGCATAACCCCACGCTCCCCACTCTATCTCTGCAACCTCCCCATATGATCTTAGGCCTCTCTGTGATCCATGGATTCTCTCGACAATTTTATGTCCTGCTGGAAAATGCTGGAACACCTGGTTTCCCTGGACACCAAGTGCATCTATAGGAAAATTAAGGCCTCTGTACCAAACTCTTCCCTCGACCACTTCTGATCTTCTGCCCAGGAAGCAGCACTTTGCTCTTGAACCATCAGGAACATAGAGGACCTTAAGGGGCCCATCACTTTCCCAGGTTATAAGCTGGAAAGCAAAATAAGCTTTTCTGCACCAGGATTCTCTAAAAATGTTTTGTTTGACTTCAGTTGTTTCAACACTTGAAGTAAAGAGCCAGAGCAGTCCTGTCTTTGGCCTCTTATCCCTTTCTACCCCTTTTCTCATTTCCCCCTCTTTCTGCACCGATTCTTCTCTCCCTTCTTCCCTGACAGTAACTCCCCTTATGTCATATTTTCCCATTTTATATTCTATAGACTTCTTTGTCTAGGTAGATTTCTCCCAGTCTTTGTCCTGAGACATGAAAGACCATAATTTTATAGAAGGAAGGCATCCAAGTTAAAAAACAAGAAGCTGAAGAAACAAGGGTTTAAAACCATTGATAAACAAAGAGACAAAATATCCTGAGAATTTCAAAATTATCTACTCTGCTCCTAAGTCAACTCTGAGCTTGGGTAATTTTGCTCCCCAGGGGACATTTGACAATGTCTGGAGACTTATTTTTATTTTTATTTTTATTTTTTTGCCACAACTGGAGATGTGCTACTGGCATCTGGTGGGTAGAACCCAGGGAAGCTGCTAAACATCCTACTATGCACAGGGCATTCCTACAACAAAGAATTAACCAGCTCAAAATGCCAGTAGTGCTGAGGTTGCAAAATTCTAATTTAAACAGTTTAGGTTTCTTAAAAAAATTTTTTTAAGTTTCTTAATCATAGTAGGCACTTGAAAAAACCTATAAAGCATAAAATAATTAATTATTCTCATTTACAGGTAGAAAAACAAAACCATAGAGGTTAAGAAATAGGTAAGATTACACCATTTTAATCATAGGCCTTTTTTCTTTTTAACTCAAAAAGCATGCCGTTTGAATCTAAATGCTTATAATTTCATCAGACTGTTACACACACACACACAAACACATGTGAATGCACACACACATATTGAGAAGTGGTCTTATAAGGTGATTATGTACACAAGACTGGGAGTCCAGCATCCTGAATTTGAATACAAGCATCAGCAAATGCCATCTTACTGGAGTGAACAAGTATAATCTCCCTAGAGCTTATACTAGATACTATATTTATCTATGAAATGTGGTTAATAATACTACCTTCCTCAATAAACCGTGAAGAGGATTAAATAAGGTATTCCCTGTAAAGCAATTAGAAGAGCGCTTAGAAGCACTAAAAATATTTGTTTTTATTTCCATGGCACATGTTAACCTAGCCATATTTGGAGCAATGCTGGAGCACAATGTCCAGACATTAGCAATATTGGGTTTTGAATTATTAAGACTAAAATACCAACGTGGTAAACACCATTTTTAGAAAAAATGAAGTTTCCATTTTTGTCCTAACTAATGAACATTTGAATCCCATTGTGCTAATTAAACCAAGACATTTCTAAACCTCTATCATTGACCTATGGAAATAGCAACCAACCAACCAACCAGATATCACATAAGAAATATTCGTAAATTTCTTATCTCTGAGGCTGGGTCCATCTCATCATTTTATTCTATAACCTACTGAAATAAGGAGATTTCTGTTGGGTTGTAGACAATGACATCTTTCACTATATTCTCAGCTACCCCCTCAGAGTAGCCCTGTACTTGTTTGCAAGTCCCTTAGACTTAGAAAGGCAGTAAAAGGAAGGGTTAGAAAGATGAGTACAAGCCCTGCTGCTGTTGATGATCAGAAGTGTGACTCTGGGCAAGTCAGTTGTCTTTTCTGAATTTAGTTTGCTCATTAGGAAAATGGAGATAATATTGTAGCTACCCCATAGATTCTTGTGACAACTAAGTCAAACAATCTACATTAAGTTCCCAGAACAGAGTTTACCACACAGTAAATGCTAAATAAATGTGACTACTATTAAATAAATATCTTAAAATTCTGGAAAAGCTATGAGAACAACAAACAGACAAGAGTGAAAGTGAGGGGGACGTTTCTTAAGAGATTACATAAAGGATGTCACAAGTTTGATGCCCAATCCTTCTGTCTCAAATTCACTACCCATTATTGTTAGTATTTTTTTATTTTTTGCGGTACATGGGCCTCTCACTGCTGTGGCCTCTCCCGTTGTGGAGCACAGGCTCCAGATGCGCAGGCTCAGCAGCCATGGCTCACGGGCCCAGCCACTCTGTGGCATGTGGGATCTTCCCGGACCGGGGCACGAACCTGTGTCCCCTGCATCGGCAGGCAGACTCTCAACCACTGTGCCACCAGGGAAGCCCATATTTTAAAAAATATACTTAAAAGATTCACTGAAGTTTTATCTGATGCTAACATTCAAGTTTAAGAACTGCTCATATTGGAAGAGTGGGAGGTTTGTTGGTCATTTATGATGTTTCCTCTCATGTAGGGACCATCCATTAGTACAACAGTTCTGGGTTCTTTCCATCACTTACTGACTCCTTCCTGGGTAGAATGTTGAGGAAATGAAGTGAGTTGCATGATTCACAATTTTGGGAGAGGGCACGTGTGGTTTTATTCTTTTTGTTACCCTTCCTTGTGAGCTTGCCTATTCATAGAAATCATGTACTCTCAATTTGCCTCAGCCTTGTTGTAAATTAGTTGGTAAATATTCCAAATGCGCTACGAAAGTTTCATCCATTTAATCTTTTATATTCACTCAAATCGGTTCAGAACTCAGACAGGGAAAATATATTATTTATTAAGATCTAGTTCTTTGCTGGGTGCCAATCATGTGGGATTTTGATCTAAAGGGTCAGTGTTGCTTATGGAAAATTTTCCATATGAAAATATCCCAAAATGTGGAGATGAACCAGAATAATTCCAGAAATGAAAAAAAGTGTTGCAAAAATTAAGGAATAACCAACAAAAATAAGTCACCTGGAGGCTCATGGAGGTTGACGTTTCTCCAAATATATGTAAAAAAATGGAATTTATTGATGCCTTTGATGAGAATGAGTTAGAATAGTGGTGGAGGGGAAAATGGTGTGACAACAGGACAGAATGAGAGATGAGTGGGAGCAGAAAATTTATGTGAGGACTTTTGCTTCAAAGAAGAGCAGAAAAATATGGCAGAAGTGTCTAGGGATATGGACTCAATGTACTATTACTTTTTAGATGGGAGACATTATGGCATATTTGTATATTGATGAGAAATAATTGAGTGGAGAGAAAAATTGATGATGTAGGGAGAGAAACAATCAACATTAGGATTAGTGAAAGAAACTAGTACTAAAAGATGACATATTGCATGATTCCACTCAGGTGTAATGTCAAGAACAGAGATATTTATAGAGACGTAAAGTAAATTAGTGGTTAGCTAGGTTTGGGTAGTGAATGTGGTAAATGTGAAATGATTTCTAACAGATTCATGGCTTCTTTTGGCGATGAAGAATCTGCCCTAAAATTAAATTTTGGTAGTGGTTGCACAGCTCTGTGAATATATTAAAAACCAGTGAACTGTACACTTACATGGGTGAAGTGTATGGTTCATGAATTATATCTCAATAAAGCTATTTTAAAAAGGAATGGATGGTGAACAAACAAAATGTTAAACATTTGAATACAACTATTCATGCACTGACAATTCAAAGTAATGACAATAATGCTCAATATGGAGTGTTGTAAAAATCAAGAAAGAAATTTGATCTGAGGCAAAGTTAATATTTGCTTTGTAAGGAGGTGAATTGGATTTAGTCTTAAAGTACATACATTTCCTAGGAGAATAGTAAAGATATTGCTTAAATTTAGATTCTTAAGTTGAATGTACAAGTTAAATTTTTAGAGTCATCAACAAAATGATACAAATATATTATGTTATACACATTCAAAATTAGTAGAGAAATTAAAATTTTAATGAGAAAAAATCAGTATAAAAGAATCCAAAAAGAAAGGAAAATTTAAAGCACTATCATAATAAAAATCAAATAGAAAACAATAATTAAGATGTTAGAAATAAATTCAAATATATCAGTAAGCACAATTAATATGAATGGTCTGATTGTCTAGTTAAAAGAGATCAGAAAGAGTTAAAATCTTGGCAGATTGAATGAAAAAAATTCAGCTATATATTGCTATGACAGATACATCTAAAACAAAAGAATAGAAACAGGTTGAAAGTAAATGGACTGAAAATATACACCAGGTTAGAACTGTGTTCATATGCAACTAACAGAAATCTCATGTGACAGTGGCTTATATAAAATAAAACTTTATCTCAATCTCACATAAATTAATGCATCGTTGGGTGGTTGGAGTTTTTACGGTGGCTTAAAATTCCTCCGGGACCAAAAATAACTTCCTTATTCCCTTTTGCAACCTCTTAGGTGACAGACCTTGTTATCCCGGCATGAGATGGAGTCCAAACTAACACACCCACAGTAGAAGCATATAAGAAGAAGGAGGGTAGAAAGGGGGCAATACCACACAACCTCTTTGTTTAACAGGCAGTTCTCAGAAGCTACCTTAGGACACTTCTGCTTAAACGGCTTATGTTCCCTTATGTCTGGTGAGGAATACAGTCTTTATTGATGATTCAATTACTTTGGGGAAAGGATAATGAGGGACAGTCATCTGTTCTTGCCAAACCAAGGAAGAGGTATAATAAAAAGCATCCTGCTAATCCAGATTACTATTATACAAAGTAGACTTAAAGTGATAAAGCATTGATAGAGGTAAAGATAGTCAACTTTGAATAATAACAACTTTAGATATTAAATTCAACACAAGTAGACTACAGTTAACTGAGCTTTGTTTACTCACGTGTCAACTTACTCAACAATGAACTCAAATGATGAAATGATGACCTTTTACATTTTCAGCTCCCCCCTCCACCCCGCCATCTCTGTCTCTGTCTCTCTCGCCCTCTCTTCTTTGTGTAGGTCCTTAGTCCCTCATTCTGAAAATGTTTGGAGATGAAATAAGCATGAATCACTGCAGTGCCGGCAGAAGAATATTAACAACTTCTGTAAGTTAATAGTTCTTGTCATTCTAGCCATTCTGGACTTTATTTGGTATTCATTTTCTGTATTCCTCCTTTCATTAAATGGTGGTGGAACTATTTTATATTCATAAAGAAAAATCTAAAACCACTCCTTGCCACAAACTGTATACAAAAATAACAAAACAGGTCAAAAATCCACAGGTAATTGCTAAAAGTGTAAGACTTCTAGCGGAAAATATAGGAGGAAATCTCTATGATCATCTGGTTAGACAAATATTTCTAAATATGACACAAAAAACAAAAACTATAAAAGAAAAACAGGTACTTTTGACTTCATCAAACTTAAAAACATCTGATATTTAAAATACATGTTTAATAAAATCAAAAGATAAAACCTAAACTAAGAGAAAATATTCACAATAGATACATCAGAGAGTATTGATATTTAAAACACATTGAAAACTGTTATAATTCATAATGTGAAGGCTAATATTTACTTATAATTAGTTTTATTCATAAATAAACAAAATATTTATTTACAAATGTTTTATTTATAAAATTAAATGAATTAAATAAATAGATAAAGGATTTAAAACATGTATAGCACAGTAAAAGATACTCATTATCATTATTCATTACAGAAATGCAAGTTAAAACCACAATGATACCTCCACTACCCAGCCACTAACGTGGATACAACTTACAAAGCCTGATAGGGTTTCCCTGGTGGCGCAGTGGTTGAGAGTCTGCCTGCCGATGCAGGGGACACGGGTTCGTGCCCCGGTCTGGGAAGATCCCACATGCCGCGGAGTGGCTGGGCCCGTGAGCCATGGCCGCTGAGCCTGCGCATCTGGAGCCTGTGCTCCGCAGCGGGAGAGGCCACAAGAGTGAGAGGCCCGTGTACCGCAAAAAAAAAAAAAAAGGAAAAGAAAAAAAGCCTGATAATATCAAGTGTTGTCAAGGATGGGGCAGGGCAGGGGATTAAGAAGTACAAATTACTAGGTATAAAATATGTAAGATACAAGGATATATTGTACAGCCCAGGGAATATAGCCAATATTTTATACTAACTTTAAATGGAGTATAACCTATAAAAATAATTGACGTACTATATTGTATACCTAAAACTAATATAATAATGTAAATCAGCTATATTTCAATAAATATTTTTTTAATTAAAAAAAAATGATTAAGACATTAAGGAAATTGTTTTGAGGTTTTTTTTAACAATCCTGATTAAGGTAAGGATTTAATATTAAGGGAACAGAATCAGAACACTTCACAGTATGATTGAAATATTACAAAATATTTATATGTGCAAAAAATCTACATTAATATCATTTCCATATCAACATTTATATCAAACATGCTGTCTCGAACCTCTGGTTCCCAGGTCTGAAACTGCCTGCATGACCACTAACTAGCCCCTCTCTTTTATCCAGCTGTAATTATTTATTCGAACTCTAACAATGGCTCTAATTTTATAATCCCAGCCTTGCCTTGGGTCTCCTGGCACAGTTTCCCACCTTTCCTTTGAGCTCTGTCCACCTATACTCTGGCCATGATGGTGTCCCTCCCTCCCCCGCCCCGCCCGGTACCAATGTGCAGATTTATAAAGTATAAACACTGTGCAGTGAGGTGCCTTTCCTTCCTCATTATCTCTATTATCTTGGAAAAGTTGAACAGCCTAAAGTCCTTAGAAAGCCTATTGTAGTTTAAAAAAACAAACAAACAAACTTTCTAGGAGGAGATGAGAGTGGATGGGTCTGTTTCTTTTCTTACTGCACATCTCTGTGATGGAAGCAAATGTAATTTTTATGTAGTTATTAGAAGGAAAATTGAAACGGGGATCATTTTGTAGCATTATATTCCCGGGCACTCATTCCAAATTCTCTGTGCAATCGCTGTTCACCACTCTGGTGTAATTGCATAGGTCATTTGAGGAAATGCATAATTATACCTTAAGGTAATGTTCCCTCATGCATTATTAAGTTATGAATTTTTCTGAAGTAGATAGAGGGAGGGAACTAGGTGACTAGAAAAGACGTCACAGCATATTGGATGGGAAGGGGCCTGGGGACCAGTCTCATCTCCTGTGCAGCACTGCACTCCTGCCTGGAACATCCTCACTAAAGGTTCTGACCACATGACATCAACATTTATGTTTGTATCATGGTCTCTCTTTAGGTGGAGGGCCTCTGGAAGGTGATGACTGGCCTAATTCCTCTGGATTTCCTCAAAACCCAGCACATTGTCTTGGCACAGTGTAGAAACTCAGTGTTTCCTGCCAACTGAATGTTGAGGACATTTCCAAGGAAGAAAATGTGAGATGGATTTTCTTTGACAGATTATGCTCCATTCAAAGACATTTGGGCCAGTGAAAGACAGCTTTAGAGTCTGCTTGCACCTGAATTTTCACAAAGGAGTAATGAACGTAGAATGAAATAAAGCTAGACATAGAGACAGAGCTGGTTCAAATCACTTGGATGTTTGCCAGCTTGTTACTTAACCCTTATCAGTATCAGAATGTTCAAACGTAAAACATGGATCACAGCACCTACTGATTAGGTTGTGTCAGGTTCAAATGAAATAATGCATCTGCAAGTGAAGAATACAATGCTGGGTTCAGATAGGTGCTCAAAAATAATGTAACTGATGATACTTACCAACTGTCTTCTAGGCATGGCACAAGATTATTTACATTCAGTGAAGCTTTTTCTTTGATCAATGGCCATGCATTAATCAGTTTTGACATGCCAAGCAGTATGAGAGGTTCAAGGATACAACAGTGACCAAGGCACAGTCAAGTGGGGAAGTCAGACAAATAAACTTATCTCATCATCATCCATTGCAGTTAGCCTCAGCCAAATTTATAAAACAAGTAGTTTTTTTTTTTTTTTTTTTTTTTTTGGCTGTGCTGCGCAGCTTGCGGGATCTTTGTTCCCTGACCAGTGATTGAACCCGCACCCTCGGCAGTGAAAACCCGAAGTCCTAATCACTGGACCACTAGGGAATGCCCTAAGACAAGTGGTCTTTGATTCACTTCTCCCTTTAATAGTTTAACTCCTTAAAGGAGGGAATATACTTGCAAATTAACCAGATATAGGTTGAGTTATAATATTCAAATCACCTGTATTAGAGCTTGGCCCATAATCAGTGCTCAGTAACGTTAGCTATATTATTATATAGGGAAATGCATACAGACTTCAGTTTTCTTATTTGTAAAATTAAATTTGTAAAAAATAATTATTAATTACAAATATGAAACAAAATAAAGCTGGAAAATGAGAAAGAGAGTGGCAGGGGCTCTAATTCTCTATCAACGATCAGAGAAGACGTCTCAGAGAAGGTGACTTTTGGGAAAAGAACTGAATTAAGAAAAAGAGAAAACAAGAAAAAATTTAAGTAGGAAGAGCATTGTAGACGGAGGAAAGAAGACACTGAGCATAAGAATAGCTGGTGAGCTCAAGGGACATCACACAAATGATAGCAAACAGTCTGACATACCAGAGGTGTACTCAATAAGTACTCAAAATGTGAAGTTTTCACCTTATATAAATTACTTTCATGTAGGTTACTTTATTGTCTTCATACCTGTTCCAAGATGGTGTTGCAGAAAAGAGACTGAAAAGGGGTTTGTTCCAGGTTTCACAGCTACTCTGTGATGGAAGGCTTGGACCCACAAATCCTAACTCACCTTGTCATTCTTTATGTGGTAACTGAACTCCCCACTTTCCTCCTCTGTTCACATTTTCCAACCAAAATCTTTGAATCAGGGTCCTCCTTCCTGTGTTTAAATACTGAAAGTATCAGAAGACAATCTACCTATATACAAGATGTTAACTTACATCTCCTAGAGCTGTAAGCCCTATCTTCCACCCATGCACCATATTCCCCTTTAAACAGACATGCTCAGTGCAAATTTTATCAAAGAAAAGAGACTTGATTACAAGGTGTTTACATTTTTAACGGAGCAAGGATTTCTTTCCTTTTCTTCCTGTCGCATCCTACTTTGGTTACTTTCTCCTTCTCCACTACGTCAAAGCCCTCTGTGGAACAAAAGTGTCTGCAACGTTATGGCATAATCACAAATTATGGAGGTGGCCATTGGACTCACATTTCCTACCTATGGGTGTTCATGCTGGTTTATTCTTGGCAAAATGTGGCTCATAAGCAGGCCTCTGAAATAGCTCTGACAGAGAAAAAATGCTTGTCGTGTTTTGGTCCAGATGCTCTCAGGGATCAAAGGCTCCCTGGATATGAGCAGTCCCCTTGGAAGCTGTGCAGTTGGCTTTGCTGGACTTGATTCTTCTCTGAGTGTCAGGGACAATATTATCAGAGCATCCTTCTGGAAGCACAGGGAGAGTCATCTTTGCATTCTATATCTTCCTATGTCAAATGAGTGAAAAAAGGAACAGAAATATCTAAGTTTGAATCCAAACACAATCTCTTCCTAATTTTATATATATATATATATATATATATATATATATATATATATATATTTTTTTTTTTTGCGGTACGTGGGTCTCTCACTGTTGTGGCCTCTCCCATTGTGGAGCACAGGCTCCGGACGCGCAGGCTCAGCGGCCATGGCTCATAGGCCCAGCCGCTCCGCGGCATGTGGGATCTTCCCGGACCGGGGCACGAACCCGCGTCCCCTGCATCAGCAGGCGGACTCTCAACCACTGCGCCACCAGGGAAACCCTAACTATATACTTTTGAGCAAGTTATTTACTCTTAGATTCTGTTTCTACAACTAAAAGTAGACATAAAGTATCTATTTTTTCCCTCCTTCTCTCTGTCACTCTCTCTCTCTCTCTTTCTTTCCACCCTGTTTTAATTTAAAAAACAACTCTTTTGGTGCATCTCCTCAGGAAGTAATGAAAAGGTCTCCTCTTCCCTCAAAAAGTAAGAAACAGGCCTTGGGGTTTTTTTTTTTTTAAAGGGTCTTTTTTTTTTTAGATGTTGGGGGTAGGAGTTTATTAATTAATTAATTAATTTTTGCTGTGTTGTGTCTTCACTTCTGTGTGAGGGCTTTCTCTAGTTGTGGCAAGCGGGGGCCACTCTTCATCGCGGTGCGCGGGCCTCTCACTATCACGGCCTCTCTTGCTGTGGAGCACAGGCTCCAGATGCGCAGGCTCAGTAGCTGTGGCTCACGGGCCTAGTTGCTCGGCGGCATGTGGGATCTTCCCAGACCAGGGCTCGAACCCGTGTCCCCTGCATTAGCAGGCAGATTCTCAACCACTGCGCCACCAGGGAAGCCCCAGGCCTTGGGATTTTTGAAGACTGAGCCCTCCCTGCCCTGGAGGAGACCAATGATTTTGAGAACATTGTTGCTGATGATTTTGATACCATCTTTTAAAAAGGATGGCATTTTGAACTAATTATAGATTCAAATTGCAAAAATAACACAGAGAGGTTCTATGTACCTCTCACCTCAATTCCCTCAATGGTGGCATTTTATGTATCTGACACTATCACAACCAGGAAAATGGCTTTGGCATGATAAAATAAAATACCTACTTTTAGGGATCCCGTGTAACGCCCATGTTCTAGCATTTTGGCTCCCATGTTTTAGCATTCACTTTTACTTTCTGTGGAAGTCCCATCTGAGGGAGTTATACACAGAAATACAGGATCTCTTAGTGTCTGAACAAATACCTATTACAGCAAACGAGAGGATCTTGGGTAAAAACTGGATTGTAGAACATTGTTGAGGCTTGAGGTTTAAGTGATACCCTGTCTTCCCTTCCTTCTCTTTGACGTCCATGCAGTTTCACTTCCAAAGAGAATACAACATACACAGAAGTGTTAGACGCATGGCTGGGTCTGCCCTGAGGAATTACACGCTGTCTCAAGTTGCTGACCACTTAAATGTCCAGAGCATGCATAGAGAAGCATCCTTTAGGTGGCCATTCATTGTCAGAGCAGAAAATGGAAGAGAGAGAGGGATGGTGACATTTAAAGGCAATAACCCTGTTTCTGGAAAAGTATGTAGCCTAATATATTAATAAGTATTCTGACTTTCAACTTCTCCTCCATTGGGACAGAGAGTTCCAGCTGAGGGAAGATGTGTGGAGAGAAGGTCAGAGGGAGAATGGAGGAGAAGAGAGGGGTTTCTTCATCACAAACCTCATGGAATATCGAAGAGTATTTTATGAATCAATGCACTCAAGACACTCAGCACAGCATTGGGAGCATAGTAGTTGCTCAATAAAAAATAATGTTGTTCTGCTGACTTATATCCTCTTTAAGACGCTGATCCCAACATAGTCAAAGAATCCCAGTGTTGGAAGGTAACTCAGAAAGTAGCTAGTCCCATCCAGTGAAGACATTCCTTGTCTGGAATCCTCTTCAGGTTGTCTGACATTCTCTTCTAGACTGACTCATGTTCCTGAAGTGGAACTCCGGGTAGAAGATAGAGTGGGCTGGTTCATTTAGCACCCATCCACGGTCTCCTAACAAATCTTTCTGTGCTGGAGAGGCGGACAAGATAAGAACTACATTTCTGAGACACCCTTGCAGCTAGGGTTTCATGTAGCTCCTAGATTCTGCAAAGCAGGTGTGCTTTCTGAAACCTGGAGGCTGACATGAATCACCTGATCTTCTACTCTGAGACAGCTGTGGTGATGTTTCTAGCATCCAGTTACTGAGTCCCAGTTGCCCACGAGGGGCAGTGATGGCAGTGGTGTTTCTGCTATACAAGACTTGTGATGTGCCAAGCTGCTGTATTTATGGCTGTGTAGCATCATTCCCAGGAAATCGGATCCCCCCAGAGATTCTGTGAGTGCTGAAATATACTAAATATTTCTTCTCTTGCTTAAGATAGCTAGATTGATTTTATTTTTTAAACAAGGACCCTGATTAATATACCCTTCAAAGGCTCTATATTATCTAAACAATAAAATGTGATATATTCATGTGACAGCCAAGTGTCTACATGATTTACCCCCTGGGACATCTCCTGTCTCATCTCTCACCCCCGCCCACCCCCTGACCTTTCATTTCACATTCTGCCTCAGAGTTTCATGAATATCCCCATTCCATTTTAAGGGAAGTTTGGTTTAGATAAATTTGACTTTTATTGAGCTGCCTCTGCGCCCTCAGACTTTATGTCTCTTAGTTCTCTGTGTGTCTGTGTGTAAGAAATCATTACTGGACACCTTATTTTCCAGTCATTTATCTAATAAGCTTTAGGTTTACAGAACAGTATGGAGTTTACAATTAGATTGAATAAGAATGGGGAAAAGAAAAGAAAGATGTACATTAGAAATATATAATTTTATATAAGTTCTCTTTGAAACATATCACTGCAAATCAGTCATCAGGAAAATTTTTTTCTTAGGAGGAAATGCTGGAGTTCGAACCTGAGTTTTGGCCAAGAGTCGGTCATTTTAAAAGAAAAAAAGAAAACAACCTCTGCAGAAAGATTTATAAGCAGAGGGAACAACAAAGGCAAAGACTCTGAGGCAGAATGAAGGTTGCTGTCTGTGAAGAATCAAAGGAAGGTCCTTGTATCTAGAAGACAGAGCAGGAGGATGGTGTGCATGGTAAGAGCTACGTTCAGGGAGAAAGGGAGGGGCTGGGGAGGTAGAGAATGAGTGAGCAGTAAGAATTTAAATCCTGACGTCCTGAATTAGAATAAACAATATAAATCCCCTCTCACGTGACCATGCTCCAAAATTTTGAAGGTCCCAGTCACCTTGGACTTGGGGCCACCCTCAAAGAGAAGCACGGTAGAAGGTGGTTGAATGGCTGCCTGGGTGGGCCAGTGAAACTTGAAGGATGTGGGAGGCCAGAGTGTTTATCCTTGGAGGAGTGACAGTACCGGGAATGAGGCTTGCTGGTTGTTCATCCTCCTAGGAAAAATCTGTTGAGTTTGTGACCAAAACCATTTTATAGGGTCTGGAATGGATTCACCTCCTTTCTCTGAAATACACTGGGAAAATCTACTCTAATAATTCCTCCTCTTTCTCTTCTTCTTTTTCTTTCTCCTTTTCGTGACTAGCTATCTCTGTATTTGTTTCATTGGTATTATACCTAATCACAACTTTGTAAGGAATGCATAATTATCCCCATTTTACAGTTATGGAAACTGAATCTTAATGAAGCTAAGTAGCATGCGAATGAGTGCAGTTAGTAAGTGTTAGAGTCGGTATGTGAACTCACTACACTTCTGGTCTCAAAGTCTGAGATTTTTTTCCTGTATATCATCATGGCACATTTTCTTTTACATGAGGGACTCTGCATATGCAACTCTTTCTGGTTCGTTATCTTTGATTTCTCTATGCATTCCTATTTCTTACCCATCTGTCAAAACTCAGCTTAGATATCACTGCTCCTAAAAGCCTTTCCTGAAGTCCCCTTAAACCCTAGGTTTTTTAGGCGCCCCTCTATGTGGCCCCTCATAGTCTCCCCTCTGTGTGTGGTCTTAATCTGTCAAATCATGTATCACATTTAATTAAATTTGTCAATTTACTTACTAGACTGTGAGTTCTTTCAAGGCAATGATTGTGTTCTTAATCTCTGCACCCAAAGCTCAAAACTTTTTGAGCTTTTTCAGTTCATTTCTCTTGAGCAAAGATATTCTCTAGAAACTGGAGAGGTAAAGGGGGCTGGAGGCACAAGGTATATACAGAAATGACTCAGCTGTGGCCTTCGAAGGGTATCAGTCATCCTCTGCTACCACGGTGCTGCAGAGCAAATGGTCTCAAAACAATGGATTAAAACAGCAATTATTTATTGTTTATGAATCTGAGTGTTGGCTGACCTAGGCTGGGCTTGACTCCAAATTGCAGGATTAGTCTAACTCCACTCTGTGTGTCTCTCATTGTTTGGGGAACAGTGACTCCTGGGCCATGTTCTTTTCCTAGTAATTGCAGACGCTCAAGAGAGAAATCACATTTCAAGTCTTTGATCACACTGTGCTTTGGTAACATCCGATTGGCCAAAGCAAGTTACATGACCAGACCCGACATCCATGGAAGCAGGAAATGGATATTGTGCTTACTGACAATGGAAGGAAGAGGGGAGTAAATATTTACTTTATAATGTTCCAAAGTAAAAAACTAAAAAATAGAAATGCATTGATTTACCATTTATTAAGATTAGGATCTAGACTATAACACATTGGGATCTTCTTTGGTGAGGACTGTTCTCTGTTTGGTGTGTTGGGGAAAAACTTTCACCTGGAACAGAGTAACACATGGTGGAAAATAACTATGATTCACTTTTATTGGGCACCTACTAGGTTGCAGAACCTGCATAGGAATTGCATAAATATATGGGCTTTGTCCTCAAGACTCCCAGCCTGGAAGGGAGGATTGACACGTAAGCCAACCATTTCTATGCCGTGTAAAGTCTTCCTATTAAGAAAACACTCAGGATTCCAAGGAACAGAAATTCTGCCTATGCATCCAGGGAGATGTCCTGAACAAGGTAAAGTCAAAAGGGAATAAATTTAACTTCTCATCCTTTTGAATTTCTTTAAAGAACTTTCCAGAGAGTTTGTTTGTCTCTGCACCCCCAGCTCTTATCTGACCACCTGGCACAGAATGTGCACTCAGAGAGTGGTTATTATAGGATTGGTGGGCGAAGAAATACTTCCAGGATGGCTATGAACTCTCAACATAGCCCTCATTCTTCTCCTTTTACAGACGAAGAAACTAAAACCCAGATGGCTGATGTAACTTTGTAAGGATCACACAAATATTTAATGATGAAGCTGTAAGTAGAACCTGAGGCTTGCGGCTCCCAGTCCAGTGATTTTGTGCTAAAAATTGCATGAAAATTACCTGACTCTAGTTTTCAATGGAATAAAAAATAAATTATACAGCTGGGAGCTGTCTAGCAGTGACTGCAACACATATACACTTTGTAAATGTTTGTGGAATTGAACTAGAAATGGGAACGATTCAGAAAGATTCTCTGGTTTATCTAACGTCTCAGTTTTCTCTGAGAGGGAAAGTGAGTGCAAGAGCTGGGAAATGACCTTTGCCAAGGTCACGTGGCTCATCAGCCACAGAGCTACAGCAAGAACCCTGAGCCCTTTGCCTCTTGCTCCAACACTCCCTTTCCTTATGTTTGCCACTGGGATGTGAATGAGGTCCTGGAGGCTGCATCTGTGGGTAAAGAGGCATGACATTGTTTAAAGCCATTCCATTGTAAGCTCAGTCTGAGGCAGCTGAGTAGGAAAAGATGGTAATTCAAGCTGTCAGCGCCCTTAGAAACCTGCTCTGGGGTGTTGTATTTATAATGGAAAGAATTGTAATGCTTGAATGTGGTTATTCTTGGGCCCATTCTAAAACCAAGAGTGTATATTCTCAGCTGGCTTTATGCAGACAATTACAGTTAAACACAAACCTCCAGATACGCTGAATTTCCAGGACCTAGTAAATATTTCCATGTTCACAGTTAGTGTCCTCACACTGGGCGCTGTATAAGGCAGAGGGCATAAGGCAGAGGGGAGAGATAAAGCAACTGCAGACTCTGTTCCTTTACCATCATCTCTGGTCCTTGTCTTCCTGTGTCACTTGTAACTTTGGGTGGCACAGAAAACACTCCCCAAATTCTCTAATGGTGTATAACCAGCCTGAGCCACTCACTCTGTGATTTCTTTCTCTGCAAACTTATTTTAGTCCCAAATGACCTTCCAAAGGGAAAGACACTTAATCAATAGGAGGCTCTAATGAGCCTCATTTGCCACTGCAGCTATGTGGGAGGGAAGAAAGCAAATCACAAACAGGGGGAAGCGTTATCTTCTCTCTAGCTCCACACAGGGAGCTAGCTATCGTACGCCCTTTTCTGCATCTTCAACTCTTTCCTTAATTCATATGAGTGCTTTTCCTTTCTAGAAAGAGAAGAGAGTAAAATAGATACTATAACAACATTGAATTCATCCCAACTTTTCAGCAGAGTATGAACTTAAAGCCTTACAAAATGAGTGTATCTGCAAAGAGCCAGTTTATTCAGCTGAACTTTTCACCTTCAGAGGAGAAACTGAGTTCTAGAAGGAATAAGTAGATCAGATATAGTCATCCTATAAGCTTAGTGCAAAGCAGTGTTTAGGTCTCAGTGTTTCTGCATCTATGGGCTCTTTGCCCCACACTTAGCTGATGTCAAGTTTCCCTAGATTATTCCAGTGACATTAATAAATATATGGGTTGATACACATTGAAGTTCTCTTACAGAAATGCTTTCAGAGTTATTTCATAAGACACACATGAAACCCATCCCATTGTATCCATGGTGCTTATTTCACCCCAAAGACACTTGACCACCCGAGTTATTCATTAACTGTGCTTCTGAGAAACTTGTCTTTTTGTTCCTCCGATATCAAATGCATCTTCAAGATAAAGGGATTTGAGGCCATGGAAGGATGTTTGAATCCATGTTCTGAAGACTCAGGGGAGCCCCCCAGTCATGATAAGGAAGTGGCTTCCTTTGGAATTATCTCCAGTTCTGCTGGGGCCAGCTTTCCCTTTAGCATTAGCAAGTCCTGGGTATGAAGCTCAGTGCTGTGAATTTATTTTAACCTTTTATTTTATACTGGAGTATAGCTGATTAACAATGTTGTGTTAGTTTCAGGTGTACAGGAAAGTGATTCAGTTATACATGTACATGTATCTATTCTTTTTCAAATTCTTTTCCCATTTAGGTTGTTACATAATATTAAGCAGAGTTCCCTGTGCTTGTGGATTCTGGGCAAAGTACTATTCTGCCTCTCAATTCTCTGGTCTGAACCATGGAGGTCATGATAGCCCCTCAAAGAGTTGATATGATGGTTACTACGTTATCTGCCCATCTTCCCCATTCGTTAATCATTAAAGGCGGTGGGGGTACCAATTCATTTTTATTATGCCACTGACTGGCACTGCCTTACAAAGGGTAGGCATTTATATTAGTTTACAATTTGGGGCTATAATGAATAGAAACTGCCTTCTGCTGGTTTAAGCAACTTGAGGCACTTATTATAAATGTTAGGGCTCATTTGTGCAACCTAGGGGTGGTACATAGCTGAGCTTCAGGAACCTGGGAACATCAGACAGCCCAAGAGGACAGCTATGAAAGGAACTCTTTCCCATGAGCCCCTACTCATTTGGAGGCCTTAGCATTGCTTCTGCTCCTTTGTGACTTTCCCCTCTGCTGTGATAGGGCCATGTAAGTCTCTCTTGTTCTTCTAGCCTGATGATCTCTGTATATATTCCTATGGCCTCCACAGAGATCAAGTTTCTTGTCAAGCTTCTACTTCCCACCTTTAGGGGGAATGAGTACAAACCAGGTTGGATAGACCCTAGGACAGTGACAGGCGGTAGAGTTTCAGGGGTGTTATTAGGTTAGTGCATGTTCTGTGGTCTAGATTAGGTGTGACTATTTCTCGTTTTCTTTTTCTCTTCGGTATTGCTTTTATACGCACACAAGAGATCAAGACACTTGGGGCTGCTGAGCCAACTTTGGCTTTCTCATTTGTGCACACTCTCTGCCATTGCCTTGGTGTATCCTTTAAAGCTTGCCACTGGGTGCAGGTCTACTGCCTCAGCCAGACCAGGGCTGGAGCAGATGGCTATCCATTTTCATCTGATGCACCAAGGTAAACCCTCTGGCTGCATCGCACCTGCAAGGCCGTCAGGAGCAGCAGATGGTGTTCAGTTTTGCCTTTCTTCACATCAGAATAGTGAGACCTGAGTTTCTAGCTTAATCATCATGGAAAAATGCCCTAACTTGCCTTATGAAAAACTTTTGTTCAGCAAAATGTAGGCCTTCCTGGTATAGACAAAACAAGGTCACCAAATGGTTTAGTTGAGTTTACTGATTTCTACCTGGGGCTTGAAACATAAGCACTGCATAATAAGTAAAGCTTAATTTATCATGCTCTGCGTATATTTCCTTTCCAGTAATGGAAGTGGTGGAGCCAGAAAAAAACAGGTTATTTCTAAATCCCTGGCCAGAATACCAATAGAGTACCATTTTAATCACATCCCATCTCATTATCCACATCATCCTCCATCAGAACAAATATCACAGTAACATTTTACTAGTCTTCCATTGAATTTTGAACTCTCTATTGCCTAGTGCATTTTCTGGAAAAACATGTTTTCAAGAAATGTTGAATGTAAGGGTGAATAAGTGAATAAATGAATAAAATTACCTAATTACCAGGATTTTTTTTTTTTTTGGAACATGCCAATATGGCTTACTGGAAAAATTTTAACTCAGTGATCCAATGTTCAGGAATGTGTAATCATGTTTGTATTTGACGTTTGTTTTGAATATCACATTCATATATTAGAAATTAAAAACGGGGGAAAGAACAGAACAATTGAAAGAAATGAGGAAGCATTTTAAATTTATCAAGACATAATGATCGATGCTTCATTTTTATTAAAATACTCTATCTATCTATCTATCTATCTATCTATCATCGATCTACCTACCTATTTCTCTATCTATCCATCCGGCTAGCTAATTGGAGAACCTCATTTAGATTAAAAGATGTAGACACACAAAGGGCCCAACATCTTGCATGAGATCCAGCCAGGGCAAAACTCAGAACTCAAGGATGTGGGTCTTTATATCTCTCTGATGACTACTTCTCATGTGTTTTCAAGCCCCCAACATTGACAGTATATCACATTAGCTCATAATAAACATGTTTTGAGCTCCACTCTCATAGTCCAAGGGAAGTGAATGGCCTCCCTTTAATTTCTGCAGCCTTCTAAGATGATGTCTTTGTATTTGCCTCTGTTCTGATATCCTAAGCCCGCTGAGCTCTTGAGTTTATGGCTTCTACCTCTCCTTTAGTTTCAAGGAACTAAAGAGAGGAGACAATGTGGAAGATGAGTCTCTTGTCTTGGTTTTCTCCAAGATACTAGTAACACATAGCAGGTCTTTCCTGAAGCTTGAGTGATTAGAGGGTGTCTGTGTCTCAACATAGATAAAAAAGAATACTGTAAAGTTGCGTATTAGATAACTATACCCTTAAACTTATCTTCATCATTTCTATGAGTAAAGCATTTCATCAGCTGACCCTTCTCTCCATGGTCTAACCTCTGGTCACAGTGAGCCCTTCATTTTCTTCTTCCCGTAATCCATCTAAACTCTCTCTCTCCCCCCCACCCCCTCTCTCTCTCTTTCTCTTTTTTCAATCAGGGTTTTCTCACCTCCCTTTCCAGCATCTTTTGGTCGAAGGATTTCTATGTATATCTCTCTGTGGGCAGTGTATAGGAGTGGTGAAGCATCTGGAGCCAGAATACTTGGGTTTGCATTCCTGCTCTGCCATTACTCTGGGGACCTCAGGAAAGCTGGTAATAAATTTATGATTAATCTTCTACATCTATCCAGTGGGAATACTAAAAATAAACTAGGTCATATGATTATGAAAATTAAAGGAATTTTATTGCATATAAACATATAGAGATTGGTTCAAGATGGCAGAGTAGAAGGACATGCTCTCATTCCCTCTTGCAAGAGCACCAGAATCACAACTAACTGCTGAACAATCATCAACAGAAAGACACTGGAACTCACCAAAAAAGATACCCCACATCCAAAGACAAAGGAGAAGCCACAATGAGATGGTAGGAAGGGCACAATCACAATATAATCAAATCCCATAACCGCTGGGTGGGTGACTCACAGACTGGAGAACACTTATACCACAGAAGTTCACCCACTGGAGTGAAGGTTCTGAGCCCCACGTCAGGCTTCCTAATCTGGGGGTCTGGCAATGGGAGAAGGAATTCCTAGAGAATCAGACTTTGAAGGCTAGCAGGATTTGACTGCAGGACTTTGACAGGACTGGGAGAAACGGACTCCACTCTTGGAGGGCACACACAAAGTAGTGTGTGCATCGGGACCCAGGGGAAGGAGCAGTGACCCCATAGGAGACTGAACCAGACCTACCTGCTAGTGTTGGAGGGTCTCCTGCAGAGGCGGGGGGTTGCTGTGTCTCACTGTGAGGACAAGGACACTGGCAGCAGAAGTTCTGGGAAGTACTCCTTGGCGTAAGCCCTCCCAAAGGCTGCCATTAGGCCCACCAAAGATCCCAGGTAGGCTCCAATGTTGGGTCACCTCAGGCCAAACAACCAACAGGGAGGGAACGCAGCCCCACCCAATCCACCCATCAGCAGACAAGTGGATTAAAGTTTTACTGAGCTCTGCCCACCAAAGCAACAGCAAGCTCTACCCACCTCCAGTCCCTCCCATCAGGAAACTTGCACAAGCCTCTTAGATAGCCTCATCCAACAGAGGGCAGATAGCAGAAGCAAGAAGATCTACAATCCTGCAGCCTGTGGAACAAAAACCACATTCACAGAAAGATAGACAACATGAAAAGGCAGAGGACTATGTACCACATGAAGGGACAAGATAAAACCCCAGAAAAACAAGTAAATGAAGTGGAGATAGGAAACCTTCAAGAAAAAGAATTCAGAATAATGATACTGAAGATGATCCAGGACCTCGGAAAAAGAATGGAGGCAAAGAGCGAGAAGATGCAAGAAATGTTTAACAAAGATCTAGAAGGATTAAAGAACAAACAAACAGAGATGAACAACACAATAACTGAAATGAAAACTACACTAGAAGGAATCAATAGTAGAATAACTGAGGCAGAAGAATGGATAAGTGACCTGGAAGATGGAATGGTGGAATTCACTGCTGCAGAACAGAATAAAGAAAAAAGAATGAAGAGAAATGAAGACTGCCTAAGAGACCTCTGGGACAACATTAAATGCCACAACATTTGCATTATAGGGGTCCCAGAAGGAGAAGAGAGAGAGAGAGTGTCCCCACAGTCTCTTCCCCTCGGTAGTCACTACTCTGTATCTACACGTTTGTGTTTGTCTGATTTGGTTTGTTCATTTATTTTGCTTTTTCAAAAATACAGGTTCCACATATGAGTGAAATCATATTGTATTGGTCTTTCTTAATCTGGTTTATTTCACTTAGCATAACACCCTCAAAGTACATCCATGTTTTCACAAATGGCAAGATTTCATCTTTTTTAATAGATGAGTGGTATTCCGTTTTATACACACACACACACACACACACACACATACATACATATATGTGTGTGTATATATATATATATATATATATATATATATATATATATATATGCCTCTGCCTACTTTTTAATCAGGTTGTTTGTTTTCCTGTTGTTGAGTTGTATGAGATATTTATTTATATTTTGGATATTAACTCCTTACTGGATACATGATTTGCAAATATCTTCTCCCATTCTCTAAATTGTCTTTTCATTTTGTTGATGATTTCCTTTGCTGTGCAGAAGCTTTTTAGTTTAGTGTAGTCCCATTTCCATTTGTTTATCTTTGCTTTTAGTTCTCTTGCCTGAGGAGACATATCCAGAAAGACATTGCTAAGAACAATATCAAAGAGCATACTGCCTGTTTTCTTATAGGAGTTTTATGCTTTCAAGTCTTACATTCAAGTGTTAAATCCATTTTGAGTTGATTTTTGTATATGGTGTGAGATAGTGATCTAATTTTATTTTTTTTATATGTGGCTGTCTAGTTTTACCAACACCTTGTATTGAAGAGACTATCCTTCCTCCGTTGTATGTTCTTTGTTCTTTTGTTGTAAATTAATTGTCCATATATCTGTGGGTTCATTTCTGAGCTCTCAATTCTGTTCCATTCATCTATGTGTCTGTTTTTCTGCCAATATCATGCTCTTTTCATTATTATAGCTTTGTAATATTCTTTGAAATTGGGAAGTGTGCTACTTCAAGCTTTGTTCATTTGACAAGATTCAACCCCATTCATGTAAACATTTTCCATAAAATTATTATAGAAGGAATGTACCTCAACATAATAAAAACCATATATGACAAACCCAGAGCTAACATCATACTCAATGCTGAGAAACTGAAAGATATTCCTCTAGGGTCAGGAACAAGATGAGGATACCCACTCTGGCCACTCTGATTCAACACAGTATTGAAAGTACTAGTCAGAGCAGTTAGGCAAGAAAAATAAATAAAAGGCATATAATTTGGAAAGGAAAAAGTAAAACTCTCACTATATACAGATGACAAGATTTTATATACAGAGAACTCTAAAAGCTCCACCAAATAACTGTTAGTAATAATAAACAAATACAGTAAAATTACAGGGTACAAAATCAATATACAAAAGTGTACTTTGTTTCTCTACACTAACAATGAACCAGCAGAAAGAAAAATTAAGAGAACAATCCCATTTATAATCACAACAAAAAGAATACCTAGGAAAAGTTTTAATCAAAGAGGTAAAAGACCTGTAACTATAAGACATTGTTGAAAGAAACTGAAGAAGACACAAAGAAATGGAAAGATATTCCATGCTCATGGAATGGAAGAATTAACATTGTTAAAATGTCCATATTACCTAAAGCAATCTACAGGTTCAATGCAATCCCTATCAAAATCCTGTGACATTTTTCACAGAAATAGAACAAAAAAAATCCTAAAATGTATGTAGAACAACAAAAGATCCTGAATAGCCAAAGCAATCCTGAGAAAAAAGAACCAAAGGAATTTACATTTTATTTTTCCTCTTCCTGAAAAATTCTTCCTCTAGATCTTCCTCTAGTAGTAGATGGCTACTTCTTACCATTCTCAGAGTTCAGATTACACATTACCTTTTTGGACCAGACTTCCTTGCCTACCTCACCTAAAGCTGTTCCTCTAGAAACTTGTGCATATTACAACATTCCTCTCTCTTTTAGATTTTGGTCCTTATAACAGACTTTTCTATCCTATTTATTCATTTATCCTCTGCCTCTCTCTGCTAGGATTTCACTGCAAGAGAGCAGGCACATTGCCCACTTTATTCACCATTATATTCTCAGTATGTAAAACAGTACCTGATACATAATAGATGACAAATATTTACTGAGTGAATGAAAGGGTATGTTGACTTTTAGGGGTGAAAAGCCAAGAATAGTTGTCTTTGTAAAATATAGGAGAATTAATAAACTTATGTTTAGCCTCAGGGGCCAGAAACAGGCTTGATGAATGAGTTTCTAGAGAGATAATAGAGTTTAACTCTCCCAAAAGAAAGAACTTTATAAAGTATTGTATATCCCTATCAAAGAAATAGGCTGTCCTATACAGTGGTTAGTTAATGATGGATGAAACATTTAAGGAGAGGAGAGACAAGCATCCTCAAATGCAGGGTTGCCCGTATCAGGCAGTGGTTATACTAAGGTGGCCTCTATTCTACTTTCTCACTTCTGGAGCCTGTAACTAAAGGGGCGTTTTGTATAGAGAATGTTGTTTTATGGGACAAAGGCAAATAAGTAGGCAAACTTGCTAATGGTTCTTTATTATTTTTCACTAAAATCATACAAATCATAAGATTGCATATGGGAATTGCATATGATCTGCTTTGCAAATGCCTTATGCTGAAAGGGAAATTTTTAACAGCATATTAGATTTTCATTTACAGTAAATATGCAATTACCCTCAATTAATCAGTGGTTTCAGTTGCAAGTAACCAAAAATCTGCATAAAAATGGCTTAAACAAATAAGGGGTTATAATATCCATATAAGTGGAAGTCTGGGGATAGTCCGTTCCTGGCATGGATTTAACAGTTGTGTCACTGAACCTTCACATTGGTGTTTCCGTCCACTCCTGTATTTTCTAGATGGCTAGTTCTGCCTCTCAAGTGGTTTCACAAAGAATAAGTTGCTAACACGTTCTGAGCATTAGAGTCTCACATGTAAAATATTAAAAATAATAATGGTACCTCTTTTACTGCATTGTTACTAGAAATAAAAAAAATAATGTATGACCAGGGCTTTGCACTGGTCTTTGCCTTCAAGGGCTCTACCATTTCACCAACTTTTTTTTTGGCGGTACGTGGGCCTCTCACTGTTGTGGCCTCTCCCGCTGCGGAGCACAGGCTCTGGAAGCGCAGGCTCAGCGGCCATCGCTCACGGGCCCAGGCGCTCTGTGGCATGTGGGATCTTCCCGGACCGGGGCACGAACCCGTGTCCCCTGCATCGGCAGGCGGACTCTCAACCACTGCGCCACCAGGGAAGCCCTTCACCACCTTTTATGATCACTCCACTCCTCTTACATTTAACTACTCTCTCAGCACACCTGTCTCATCTTTTGTTTACACTCAGCCCTTTGCTTTATGGTGTAGGTCTAGTCATCCTCCTGCAGAAGTTTTTTCTGAAAAACCCACAGTATTCATCCTTCCATGTCCTGCCCCTCCCCCTCCAACATGCCCAAACTTTACTTATAGCTCTGAATATCCTCAGTCTTGGGAAATGATTACTTATTTAAAACATCCAGCTTCAATGTCAGTTCAGTTCAAGTCACTAAGTGTTTATGGTGTAACCACTACCTGTGAGGCACAGGGAAACTTCTGTGAAGTCCCCTTCCAATGCCTGTGAGTATTTGAGTTCTAGGAATATGTCGTAGGTTGGGCTTTCTAGAAGCAGATGATAACCTGAAATTGTGTGGGGCAAATGTTAATCAGGGATCATGGCCATGAAAGGAATGGGGGGAAAAGCAGAACTGTACAGAGAAAGAAGTCAAATTGTGATGCAGTCAGACAGAGCTTCAGCCAGTCTAAACTGAGTAATGCTAGTCAGAATCATCCCGTGCTGAACCAACATGGCCGGAACTTTTTATGCCTCCCTCATTCAGTCACTAATGTGAGTTGCTCAAAGGACATGATCTCATCAAGGCAGCTCTGAAGGTGTCGACAGCTGGAGACTGTCTCCTGACCACACTCCCTGCAGCTGGGCTATTTCTCATAAAGTATTGCCCCCAAGCTGGCACTTTATCTTTGCCATGAGCAGGATATTTCTATGCTCTTTCAGACTGGCATCTTCTGGGTGGGAGAGTATGTGGTTTGACCAGTGAATTCCATTGCATTGTTCCTACTTTCATACCTCCTTTGCTGTAAAGTGAGTCCCCTAGCAACACTATGTGGGACTCCAGGCTGGTGGATCAAAAGTCCTCAGAGAGTGAGTGCTGACTGAGGCCCTCAGGGAGGTAAGGAAAAATCTTGAAAGTACCTGAAATAGAGGTATACTCTAACGTGGACAAACTATTGGCCCTTCCAGGAGAGAAGTTAATGTAGTTAATTTTCTACCAAGTGGTTGGATCTCCTAATGGAACTGTGCCATATAAGGACTGAAATTTTGCCTCTGTTCCTCGCATGTTGGACAATCAATAGTGAGAGCAGCTAGATCAGCCCTGGTAAGTGGGAGTTCATGGTGTTAAGACCATGGGTAGCCTTCATCTATTCAAATGTGGTCATGTGGCCAATGTGACAAAACGGAGTGGCTGATGCCAGAGGCTGAATAACATCAACTACTGGACACATTGTGTTTCCTCACCTATTTAGCATCTTTTCAGTGGTTGATGCTCTCCTGTGAGCAGTAATATATAACAAAATATCATACTTCATGTTGACTCCATCCACGTGTATCTCTGTACTCCATCTTGTCCCTGATCCTTCTTCAATCTTTTATGACCAGATTCACCACTGCCAATGAGTGTGTGTGTGTGTGTGTGTGTGTATATACACATACATATACATACTATATTTAATCTCAACCCGAGTGTCTTTCCATTCACAGTATATGATGATGTGCACTACTCAGAACTTTGCTTATTGGGAGGATTGTTCCTCATCACTGACTTTCAGTGAAATCTTTGCATGAGGCTACGGTGAATTTTCCACTCACTTTAGCTTGCACTGCCATTTGATACCAGCAAATCCATAAACTATACTTGGGATTTTTCCTTCTCCTCCTTTATTGGGTTAAGCAGACTCAACCATGCATAGTTGTGAAGTGATGGAGCAGTGCTCTTTTCAGGAGACATGGAGGTCATGGGTGTGGAGGCTAACTTTTCATGCTGTTTGCTTATGCTCTGTGTCCCACTGAGGCTCAATCCTGGGTGTAAAACTTTTGTCTTATAGTGAATGGTGGTTGGGCTTGCCTGGCTTCAGTTCCTAGTGTATCTGACAGAAGCCACTTTGTAATGGGCAGTTTTGGCCCAGACTCTCATTTAATGTGCTACGGTCAGATGTTTTGTCTTCATGTGGAGTTGTTTCTCAAAAGCTTATAATTATTTGCTGCAGGTGGTTTGAATTTGTTCCTGAATTCTAGTGGCTTGTGTTGTATTTTTCTCACTGGATTTTTCCAAAACACCCCATGGCATATTTTCCCACCACTGACATTGCCAATACCACAGGGTATGCCAGATCATATGGCCCAAGCAACAGGGCTCCTTACACATCAGCCTGGACCTGCTGCAGTAACCCTTTCCTTCTCTAGGTTCTACTTAAAGTTGATAGTTTTCTGTGTCACCCAGAAGATGAGCCAAAGAAACATTTCTAGGTATGAACCCTGCCATATTTCAGAACCCAAAGAGGCCCGCCAGGAGTGGAGATTTCTTCTTCACAGTGGGAGGTGTGAGACACAGTAATTTATCTTTTACTCTGGAGGCCATATTCCCAACACATGATCTCATGCCCTCTTGACAATTTGACCCTTAAAAGTGTAGTTATGTCTAGCCTCCAAATCTCTGGGGGGCTTATTTCCCACCCCTGAGGCATAAGCTTACTACCCTCCAGCTTGTTAGCCATTGTTTGCTCATCCAGCACCATCAACCTGGTGTCATCAGTGTTATGGATGGAAATGATGTTTGGCAGAATATCCAGAAAGTCTAGGTCACTTTGAACTTCATTATTATGGCAGTGAGCAGGGTAGTTACCATAGTGCCAGGGCAAAACTCTGTGTGCGGGGTGTGTGTGTGTGTGTGTGTGTGTGTGTGCGTGTGTGTGTGTGATTTCACGCAAATGCAAACTGTTAGGATATACCTCTGATAAGGTAGGAAAGAACACAATATCAAAATCCGCATGCCACATATTTAAGGATGCATTGATCTGCTCTTTCATAGATAGTATGTCTCTCATGGTGACTCCAGTTGGGGCTATTCTTGGTTGAGCTGCAGTAGCCTTCAGTTATCCTCCAGAATTCCTCCAGTTTCTATATTGTGCATCCCGGTTATTTAAAGAAGGATATCACAGGGATCATCACACTCCTGTATCATTTCAGTCCTTTAGAGTGGTACTAATCTTGCTTTCCCCCTAGGGTGTGATACTTTTTCTAATTTACTACCTTGGACAGGAGGAAGAGGACATTGGTCATTTCAGTTTCCCACTGGCATTCTCCACTATGATAGCTTTACCCCACGGCCTATGGTCACAACACAGAGACTGCGTCAACTGCCAAACACGTCGATCCCAATTTCAGGGACCAGAGAAATGACCACTGGGCGGTCTTTTGGATGCCTTGGACACTGTAAGCTGAATGTTGCCCAGGACTTAAGGACATCACCTGACACCCGTAGGACCCTACTCTAACAAAGGAACCATCATGATGGTTAGTTTTGTCTGTCAATTTGGCCAGGTGATAGGACCTAGTTATTCAATTAAACAATAATTTAGGTATTTCTGTGAAGGTATTTTACAGATGTCATTAACATCTACAATCAGTTCATTTTAAGTAAAGGAGATGGGTACTATTTCCTGCATATGTCTCAGATGACTAATACACAGCGCTCACTGGTTGATTCCTTTCCCCTATGCAACCTAATTCACCAGTAACATTTTTAACAACTGGACCACAGCTTTATGTTAGGAACCATCTGTACTTCACCTTCTACTAGTATTGGGCCCTCCTTGCCAGCCAGGTGGTGAACGATCCTGCTTCAAAATTCTACCTTACCACCTGCTTTCTTGCATCACTCTCAGTAACAAGAGTCACAGATTGAGTTCACTGAAAGCAAATGCTGAGATGGTATTTGGAGTGTAAAGTGTTCATTAGAGATAAATATCTGTGAAAGTAATGGGAATCGAGGAAGCAGGATTAGATAGAGGAATAATTAAAACTAATGCAGGTTTAACAAAGCCTTGGTTAGCCAGGAGCAGAGGTCTGGAGAGAGTATTTTCCATCAGAGTCATCCTGTGAGGGAGGAAAGGTGCTGGGCCTTAATGCCCAGTTCACTCAGTCACTGGATGTGGGTCGGTCTCAGAAGGGCAAAGACAAGGCATCCTCTCTCTGCAGCTGAGACACACCCTGAGGGGATGATGGCTGACACCCTCTGCTGATCTCGTTCTCCACTGACTGGCCAGCAGCAAGTCATTTCTTGAAGGAGAGTCAGCGGTGCATCCCCTTATCTCCCTGTCTGTTCACTCTCTTATTATAATGCTCACCCTACTTCATCTATTGACCTGTTGTATTTTTCCTGGTAAGCCATGATTCTTTTGAGGGAAAATTTTTATTTTAGACATTATTGTATCTTCAGGTCAATCACAGTGTTTGTGCGTAACACGTGATTGTTGAACGCGTGAAATTCATTGATTTATTCCCCAAAATCTACTGGGAAAAATACTTTATACCAGTCAGAGTACTAGAGGTGGTATTAGAAGTTGTGATGATATGTTTTGTATGACCTCTACCATAATGAGGCTTATGGTAAGAAGGGATAACAAGAATCTAAAGAAATTATGGTACTGGTTTTGGAGCTGAATTCTAATATTGTTTATGCCACGTTCAAGTTACAAAACTTCAGACAAGTTTTTTAGCCTGACTCTCAGTTTTCTCATTTCTTCAATAAGGATCATAAGTTTAACATGCATGTTTATTCTGAGAATTAGAGATACTATATGTAAAATATCTAAACTTATTCTAAGCATTACAGATAGCAATTTAAAGTAATTGACTCATAATAGAAGATAGTCTCACTTTGGATTGTCCAAAAGCAGACTCTGAAACAAGGACTTTGAGGCAAGTAGACTTTGGGGAGGTGATCGTAGAAGGAGGGAAAATGATACAGAGGGAGAAAAGCCAAGGCACACTCGTGCGTGGGATTCTATTGTGGGCCTCTGGGGTTCAGGCCTACCAGGACCTATTAAAGAAACTGTAAATTGTCCAACTACAGACCAGAAAGACTGGAGCTTTCATCCACTGACTCCCATCCCACGTTGATTAAACATTGTCCCCTGGGTTGTCTACTCTTTCTGTCCTTGGTCTGTGACTGCCTCTGGTGGAGTGCGCTCCAGCTCTCATGGAGCTGGTGAAAGCCCTTAGGCAGAGGAGAGAGATGAAAGATCCAGATGCTTGAGGTTGGGAGCTGCCCGCCTGCCGGGGACCAGAGCTCTAAGCAGACTCAGATGAGCTGAGGGGTGTGAAGTGAGGCACTCCTGGCATCTGCTAGATTCGCCAGGAAAGGGGAGCAGCTCTTGTTACTGTAGCCACTGCTGCTACTGATTTTGTTGTCTTGATTATTACCATTATTGGCACTACTTTTATTATTATTTTACTTTTTAAGAAAGTATTAGTGGCTAAAGAAAATGACCTGCACCTGCAGAATAACAAAGAATGTATCTTTTCTCTAGTTTTCCTTTCAGAAAATTGGGTGATGTCAATAATGGAGATGCACTTCAAATAAAAATGGATAATTTTCAACATTTTCCAAAGGTAACTAGAACGTGGGGCCCAGAACAGACAAACTGGTCCTAGGGTTAATTACTATGGTTTCTCTGTTATTCCACCAGTTTTTTGCGATTTAGTCGCTTCTTTTTTTCTTCCTCTGCATCTGTTTGCTGGAAGCCAGTGGTCTGGGCATTGTGCCCAGTTTGATTTAATTTTGGCTTTCTACTTATGCAGCATCCTAGCTGTGGTCTGGAGATGACCTATTACAAATTGTGTTTAGGCGTTTTTGTTTATTTATGGTGGAACAAGTACAGAAAGCTTGTGCCCAGCCTGTTTGGATAATAACATTTAAAATAGGAGAAATAAACCTAATAGCAAATGATAATACATACAGATGTGTGATTACACAGAACACTAGTGCATGTTTACATGCCTTCAAATGGAGCTTTGGATATAATAACAGGACATTGCTGTCTTATTTCTAGTCTTTTTCCATCTCTTCCCATAATAACCTGAAAAATGTAAGAAAGGACAGAATAGGGCTTCCCTGGTGGCGCAGTGGTTGAGAGTCCGCCTGCCGATGCAGGGGACACGGGTTCGTGTCCCGGTCCGGGAAGATCCCACATGCTGCAGAGCGGCTGGGCCCGTGAGCCATGGCCGCTGAGCCTGCGCGTCTGGAGCCTGTGCTCCGCAGCGGGAGAGGCCACAACAGTGAGAGGCCCGCGTACCCCCCCCCCAAAAAAAGGACAGCATAGTGGCATGTAGCCATGATATGCCATTGGAAAGAACTGGGTAAGCACATGCTGGGACTGGCACTGAGCTGGGAATTTATAGAGGGATTTAAAAGATGCAGAGCCAGGGACTGAGCTGGGATCCAACCAAATTCTCAAGCCGACAAAGGGTCAGCTGGGAGGCAAGCAGACCAGCTGTATCACATTGTGTCTGCAAAGTTCTGCTGAAGCTTTTTTAGTTTGTGGGTGGAATCTGGACTATATCTTATAATGTTCCTGGTACCTTTCAGGTATTAAAATGTCCAGTTCCACCCACGTAATCTCGCATCCAATTTAAAGCTTTTCTCCGCCCCCTAGCTTGTTCAGTCTCAGACGAGAAACTTACTTTCGGGAAGAGGCCAGGAAGGGCACCTTCACCTATTCATTCCAGGTTTTTTCATCTCCTCCTCACTCTCTCCCTCTGCTGCCTCTGATCTTCCAGGGACAGAGCGGGGAGGGAGGAGAGGTAACGGGAAGGCAGAAATGCTATTTCATGGCCAGCAGGGTTGTCTTTTGCAGATGTTCAATGTGAATTATTCCTTCTTGGCACCTCCCCAGGTGGAAACCTGTTCAAAGTGGAACGTCCCCAAGCAAGAAGGCCTGGTTCGTCCCCTGGCTGCTCTGCTGCTTCTATCTTATTCTTCTCTTTTGGTTGTTATCCTAGTCACTCCAGCAGATACCTTTTGCCTTCAGTTTTTTTTAATGCTTGAATCAGGTATCAACCCGTAAGTCCCCTGAGTTTCAAGGAACACACATCCAGTTCTCTGATGAATTCCCTTGAAGCTCTTCTCTTGCTTTAAGGTGAAAGGGCAGAAAGCCCTCCTCTCCCCCACAATGAGCAATAATTTACAGATCGGCAACCCTGGCCAAAGTAGGTCTTCCAGCCTTGTTTTGTGCTGCTCTCAGCCTATTGAAAACCAGTGTTGTGGTTGGACCAGCCTGTGGTTCTTATTATGATTGCCCCCAAGCAATAATCATCAGAAAACTTTGAAAAAATAGAGGCTTATTACTCACAAGACCTGGAGGACGACACACAGCACTACAGCACATGGAGGATCATTCAGCGAGGGTGTGAGGGGAGACAGAAAAAGAGAGAAAGAGAGAGAGAGAGAGAGACAGAGAGAGAGAGAGAGAGAGAGAGAGAGAGAGAGAGAGGGAGAGTTAGAGCACCTGGGTTTTGCTTTTACTGCGGTCAAGGGTGTAGGCCTAGGATTTTTCAGGCTCATTCTCTATGGGTGAATTTAAAATGTAAGAGGGGGAATTTAAATCATGGGAAGAGAAAAAAAATTAGCCCAAATGGTCAGTTATTGAAATCAACCGAGATCTCTAAAACGAAGAAAGCCTAAATCAGGGGACAGCATCTGGCTATCTAGGCTGTGGTGATGTTTATTCAAGAGCCCCTCTTTGAAACGGTGCCTCCTTGATATGGATGCCTTTGACAAGTCAGGCACTTGCATTACAAAAAAAAAGGAAAAACTAACAAACAACAACAACAACAAAACAATAGTCAGGGCTTACACTACAAGTCTCCAGTCTCCGACCTCCTCTACCTGTAAGATGGGCTAATTCTGATACGTTTGCAAGCCCTGAACTACACTGGTGTGCTTAGAATCAGTTATTCTGTTGTCAGCATTTGTGACTTCTGCAGAATCTTTAAGACCACAGGAAGCGTCATATTTGATACTGTATCACAAATAGACCCACGATAGGAATCAGAGGAGTGCATATACGAAGGTTCGTGTATGTGCTGGCTTCACTCCCACAACTTCATCTGTAACGGGACACCCTAAGCTCACTAGGATACTTTGAGGGGTCTTGCCTAGAGTTCTGCACCAGTATAAGGTCATGGTATTACTTGCCTGGAAAGCAAGGAAAACAATAGTTCACCAACTGAGAGGTGGTGTGTAGCACAGATCTTCAAAGCACAAGATTGCTGAATCCTAGATTTGTTGAGTTTTAGCTAAACTTTTTTTTTTTTTTTTTTTTCCAGTACGCGGGCCTCTCACTGTTGTGGCCTCTCCCGTTGCGGAGCACAGGCTCCGGACGCACAGGCTCAGCGGCCATGGCTCACGGGCCCAGCCGCTCTGTGGCATGTGGGATCTTCCTGGACCGGGACACGAACCCATGTCCCCTGCATCGGCAGGCGGACTCTCAACCACTGTGCCACCAGGGAAGCCCTTAGCTAATTTTTAATTAAAAATTTTAATTTTAATAAAATTAAAATATATATTAAAATATTTTAATTTTAATAAATTGAAATATATTGAATCTTTCTGTGCCTCAATTTTATCAATAAAATGAAAATAATAATAGTACTCACTTTACAGGTGGTTCTAAAGATTAACTGAGATCATGTCTATGAGCTACTTAGAATAACATACATAATACATGTTCAATAAAAGTTAGCTATTACCTGGCTTAGGGTTTGAATACCACCCCCTCTCCACCCCAACACACACACACACACACACACACACACACACACACACTTTCTATTATTATTTTTAAGTCACGAAAGAAAGCACTCCTGACCCCATGGCCTCCCCTTGGCCTCTGTCTCACGTTTGTTCTGAGCCCACCCGCTTATTCAATCAGCATCTCTCATCTCTGGTGATGACTCACTGTTACGATGACTGGTTTTGGAATTTGTTTTTCCTACTCCCCAGAACACTTTTTTCACTATGGCTGAGCACTGGTATCACCTGTGGGACACTTTAGGAAAACGGACATGTCAGCGTTTTGCCCCTGATCGTCAAGCACTAGTCCTGGGCAGACCCTTTCCTTTGTGACTCTCCCTGACAGTGGTGATGTGCTGCCGGGCTTGAGAAGCACTGAATGTCTCATGTGTGTTTCACTACTCCTGCTTTCACAGAACGAGCACCATTTCACAATCCTGTTATCCACATTGTAATGATGCCTCACCACTCTTGTACAAAAGAGATGGGGCGCACCCCCCATTACTTTGAAACTCTTTACTCTTGGGCCAAGCACAGTTCTCCCCACACAGTTCATTCTATTTCTTCCTGCACTGACCTCTCAGCTTTTCTCTTGCCCCAGACCCATCTCCAGCTCAGAAATTTTGCCTCAGCTTTTCATCTTGCCTCTGATACATGAAATCAGAAACATTTTTTTTCTAAATTTGTTCAGTATTTTGACCTCTCTGGCGAGGATTACAGACCCTTTAAAGTGAACTGACCCTAAAGAATAGTCCCAGATAGCAAAACCTTCTACTCCAGAATTCCATTTACTGGCTCTGTGCTGTAAAATTACCTGTCAGTTACCTGTCAATGGGTTTACTCTGTAACTGTCTTTACCCACTGTTGGAAAATTCTATTTTTGTTTTGTCATTTTTTGCACTGAGTTATGCTGTTGTTTCAGCATCTGCCTTACCTGGACCTGACCCATTAAAGCAGTCTTTCTCAAAATTTAATGTAATATGTATGAATCACCTAGGGAGCTTGTTAAAATGAGTATTTAGATTCAATATGTCTTGGGGTGGGGCTCAAGATTCCTGCTTTTTAACAAGCTCCCAGGTGGTGCAGATGCTGTGATGCTCCATGGTCCACACTTTGAGTAGAAAGCCTTAAGGCTGCTGGCTCCCAGCTTCTAGTTCCCCCTCTATTAGCCTCTTTCAGACTCACGTTGGTCCAGACCACACTTTGACCAGAGTTGACAAATGCACCATGGCCGTTAGTAAACAGCATGGTCAGGATTTAACCCTGGGTAGCCTAGACTTTGCTATCTATGGTAAGTAGAAACATGTTTCTCAAGGCTTGGGATAATAATCATAGCTCATAGTTACCAAGCACTTACAGGCCAAGGATTGAACAAAGTGCTTTACATTGATGATTTAAAAAAAAATTAAATCTCACAACAGTTCTGTGAAGTAGGCACTACTGCTATCCCAATTGGCACTTGAGGCCTCTGAGGTTAACTAACTTGCGTGAGGTTTCACAGGAAGCGATGGGGTTGAAATTCAAATCTAGGAGTAAGATCATTTTTTCAGATAAAAGCAATTAATTAGTTGTGTGTGTGTTTTCATAGTATTGTTCCAAATACATACACATAGGCAGAATATAAGCCAGTTATATGAATCCAAACTGGTGTTCATTACCTTTGCTGTATCCCTACACTGTCTGAGATGATACACGAGTATGTATTTTAAAATTAGCTTTAAAGAAAAAAAAAAAAACCCTGCATGATAGCCTCAGCCCTCAAATCTTCATCTTGCATTTATTTTTTTCTTTTTTTAATTTTCAAAAAGTCTGAGTTCGATTCTTAAGTTAACCCATTACACAGCTAGATATCAGCATCCATATTTGTTACAGAGGTGGGGATTTTAACCACATCAGAGTAAACTAAGGATTTTTCTAAGTCTACACATGTGTCCACCCCCATGAGATTCTGATACAGACAATCTGGGTTGGGGTCCAGGTATCTGTCACCCAAAATACCCACAAGTGATTCAAATGTATACTTTGGTGGAGAACTCCTTCACTAAATGATCTCTAAGCTACTTATTTTTACACTCAAAACGAGCTACGCCACTAATCCCCCGTAAACTGTGTTCTTGCTTTCAGTATGGAGCTTTTGTCTTCCCTGTAGAAGCAGGCAGTGCTGGAAGAAGCTTGTTTTGTGTCTGAAATCTTCTCCATTCAAGGTGAATGATTAGTGAGACTGCTGCTCTCCTAAAGCAATCCCAACGTGGAATGCACTGTTGGTCAGGTGATAGGTGGCTTAATTAGCAGGAGTCAATGCATAGCTGCTAGCAGTCTGGGGCTCTGTAAGGCTGTCGAGCATCTGTTATGACTTTACGAAAGCTGGAGGGCAGGAAACCATGGGGAGTAGTCTATTTCTATGGTGTGTTTCTGTTGATGAAATTGTCTGCATGCAGAATGAGCCCATTGATCTTTATTTGGAAAGTCTTGAGAATCTTCTTTGCCTGAAAGCATGTGGTAGGGTTTCACTGTTTATCAGCAGAGACCGTAATGGGAGTACTGAGTGGCACATGGTACAGCTATCTTGGGTTGGCCATGAAACTCTTTTCTTATTCCTCATCCAAAGATTCATTCTCCCTCTCTCCCTCTCTCTGTCTCTCTCTCTCTGTCTCATATAATCATAAAATATTAGGACGAGAAAGATCCAGATAGGTCACCTAGTATAGTGGTCCCTGATTGCTGACCAAGAGATAATTATTTTTCTGCCTTTTATCATTACATATATACAATTTTCTCATGTTTGGACATTCCAGCAATATATGTTTTAAAATCTCCAAAATGATTCTTATACACAGCCAACTTTGGGATTTCTCATGTTACAGATGGTCAAGTTGAAGCCCAGAGAGGTAAAAATCATTGTTCACATCTAGAAAGTAATAGAATAGAGTCCAGATTACCTGATTTCCCAGCCCATTTTCCTTTTCCATACTGTATCATTTCCACCTCTTATCACCCATCAATTACTGCACTAGGACCTTTCTGTAGTGCACATTAGATATTTTTCTCCATCTAGTGCCCCATTTTCTTGGGCAATATCTCATCTCCCATGTAGTAATGTGATTTTTGTGTGGTGACCAATCATAGGATCTCATCCTCTAGCACCAGGTTGGGTGTGTAACCCAGACGCTGCCAGTCATTCATTCCTTTTTTCTCAGCATGTGGTCCCGGGCTCTGCCTGTCATCAAGCTCCACCAACAGAGCCCTTCCTCTGAGCTCTTCAATTTTGGGTGGAAAGTACCTATCTTTTAGGTTACAAGGACAAAAGATGAAGTTAGGGGATACCACAGTGGATCTTTGGAATAAAGTGAAAACCTGATTTATTATAACTGATTTATTCTTATTATTGTAACTTTTACATTGATCTATTGAAAAAGAAGTGACAGGAGTCAGGACTTGATTTTGTTATAAGCAAGATCCACAACTTTTCATGTGAATGACACTGGCTAAGTCATTTTAACCTCCCAGAGTTCATTCTTAATCTGGAAAACAGTATGATAAGACCTGATCTTCCACTCTTACAGAGTTTTTGAGACAAGAAAAGCAGATCTTGTCTATGGGGATATTTTGCAAAATTAGACTGCCCTCAAGATTTTCCCACGTAAGCATAGCAGTGCTCTCTGTAAAAGTCCCTGACCAAAATCGGGAAATAAACCTAAAAATACAGAACTCAAAATCTGTTAATAAGCAATGGAACCAACAGAAGAGAAACAACAAAAAACACATCCTCCAGCATACTGTGATATAAAAGAAAAAGCAATTACCAGAAATGAATGTGTGTTCAGGATGACTTCCTTTGTTCAAAAAGAAATGGTCCACAGCCAGCCCACCAAAACATGGGATACACATCCAGCTGCTGAATGGCAGTGTGCTTTTGCCCCCTACATTTTACAGCCATGATTGATGAGTGATAACATTAGAATGAAAAAAAAATGGCTGTAGGTGTACATCAAATGTTCAGTGAGCCAGGCGACTTGCATGGGTGTTTGATGATATGCATTTATTTAGAGTTAAGTATGGGAGGGTAGAAGAGGAGAACAGTGGTGCCAGAAGATACAGACCTAGGGACAAGATGGTATTGAAGTTTCCAGATGAGAGAGAAAATACAAAATGCATGCTGTTGGGCCATACCACTTCACATTTCTAAGCAGCCTAGGGACCAGCTATTCGTTATTTTTCTTCTCTTATTTCACAGCAGCATTTGGTAATTAACCTGTTATCCTCTCCTTTGTGGCTGCCATTAGCTACTATCTTCTTTGAGAACTGGTTTATACTGAAAATGGAAGGCACCAAAATCAATTCCATAGGAACTCTGAATTGCAAGACTGCCCAAGATATAGTAGTCAGAAATTTGACCCACCCTTCTCCAGGACCATTGGAAATCCATTTGTTTTTAGAGGACTGGAGATTTTGCTCATTCATGGAATTGCAAAGGTTCAGAAGTTGCCCACAGGGTAGCAATAGGAAGAACTCATTTAACTAAAAGAGGAGAGAGGGAAGAAGGAGGGAAGGAAGGAAGGGAGGGAGGGAGGGAGGGAGGGAGGGAGGGAGGAAATACAGAGCTATGAACAAGACACTCTGCTAAATGTTCCAAGGATGTGTAAGTTGATTCCTTAAATCAAACCTCTATTGAGGGGCCTCCCTGGTGGCGCAGTGGTTGAGGGTCCACCTGCTGATGCAAGGGACACGGGTTCGTGCCCTGGTCTGGGAAGATCCCACATGCCGCGGAGCGGCTGGGCCCGTGAGCCATGACCGCTAAGCCTGCACGTCCGGAGCCTGTGCTCCGCAACGGGAGAGGCCACAACAGTGAGAGGCCCGCGTACCGAAAAAAACAAACAAACAAAAAAAAACCCTCTATTGAGGACCCACTGTGCACGCTGTTCTACATTCTAGGAATACAGAGCTGAATAAAGCGTCTTTGCCCTCAAAGGGTTCACCTTTGAGCAACGGGACAGATATAAGCACATATATCCAAAAGCAACTGATAAGGACATTTGTAGAGGGAGATTCTGAAGGAAAGGTGTCAGAAAGCTTTCTGAAAGAGCTGACTTCTGACCTGAGTTTCCCAAGATGACAGAAAGAAAAATATATTTCTAGACATCTGTCGCCTTTTGAATACTGAGCCCTAACAATTCAGGAGCCATCTTTGGTCATCTTTGTAAACCCAAAACCTAGTATATACTGTAGACATTTAACCAATGTTTTTTAAATTGTTCCTGGAAATTTGCTTTGTACCCCTGTTCTGGTAGCTGAATACAGACACGCATACACACATACATATGGAGAGTTTGTAACATTTAACCATTAAGACTAAGGACAGGCGTGTCTTCACTTCCCCTCATTTCCAGACTGTGTTTGTGAGCACTACATGCCCTCTCCGAGTGTGTAGGATCAGTTTAGCTGTATCTTCCTTTCATAAAGCTAGAAGGTTGACAGCATGCTTCCCACTGGCAAGGATCCTGAAAAGCCAGCTTCTATTAACCATTACATTTCCCTCCTCCTCTGCCCATATTTCACTTCAAAGAATTTGCTGACCTTTCTGTGATAAATGTGATTCACTCTGAAATTTAAGGGTCAAATGAAAAAGAAGAAAATCTGATATTTGGACTCACCATCGATTGGGCTCAATAAGGCCAGAGATCACCTCAAAAGGTAACATATATCACCCCAAATTGAGAGTGTTTTGACTCATGGTGACTGTTTGGGCGATTTAAAAAAACATTTTTTTCCCCAACCAATTTGCAGCTGGTATTTTGGGACTATTCCTTCCTTTATATCCAAATCAGACAGAACTTGAATACAGTTAGTTAAAATTGTGTTCCATTTTTTACTTCTATTAGGCCTTAAGAAACAGAATTGGATTCTAGATAAGCCTCTGTCATTCATTCTCTAAATGACTTTGATCTAGTTCCTTAATTTTTTTTCTAAGTTATTTTATCATTAAAATGGAAATTGTTACAACAATTAAGTTTTGATCAGCTACTATATCTAAGGCTCTGGGCTAGGTACTGAGGCCTCAGGTGTGAGAAAGACAGATAAGAGCTTAGAATCTAATCGAGGAGCTAAACAATAAACGATATGATTTAAGATGGGACTGAACATTAACTGCAATTATATACAGGTACAACGTCTGGTGCATACATTGAAAACCTGTGTTAAAGCAATGATTCTTCTATTTACAGTCTGCATGAGCTAAGAAAAAATGCTTCATCCTGTCTAAAATAAGGAAAACAAGACATTAATTCATCAAATATTTATTGAATTTTGTCTAGATAATAGTGATACAATATTGAAAAAGGAGACATGAGTACTCCATCCCTGGGCTTACATGCCATAATTTATCTCAGTGTTTATTCTGAGGACCATTAATGAAAATATATACGAATGTCTATTTAAAATTATAAATAAATGTAATTATTAAATGACTGTTCAAGATATTGGACCATGTTCCCCAGAGTTTCATGACCTCTGTTTCATTATGTTATATCTATAGTCTTGTTAAATTCTGCCCTTTGCACCCATGAGTGATAACAGCTCATTTACTTGTCATGAAATAGAAATCAGTATTAACCCAGGCTTTTTCACAACCTCACAGCACTGATGTTTTCTGTCCACTTTAGTGACCCTGAGCATTACCAGTTCAGATGGGTCTTCTGAACCTCTGGGGGAAGAGAGTATGATATAAGTAGTTACAGTGAGTCCTTATATGTGCATTTTGTTTTTTACATTTGAGAGTTTAAAAAAATCTTAGTCTATGTCTCTCATTAGTGGAAGTTTTCTATTAAGTTGATTATTACAGAACAAAGACAGGGCAGGATGGGGTGAAAGGAGTTCACAGTGACCATAGTGATCATCTAGAACCAGGAAGGCGGAGACATGGCCCTTCACAGCTCCTTGTTGACATGAGTAGACAATGATGGGGCTTGCCTACTACAACCTGAACATGGTCTCATATTTCTCAACAAAGTGCTCTAGGCAGACACCCCTAATTCAGTGGAGGAGGCATGTGCCTTGAAATGTAGTTTTTGTCCCTGTTCTGGTGCAAGACTCTAATTTTGCAATTGAGGAGAGATGAATTGTCTGTGATTACATATCAGCTGATGACAAGGAAAGCACCTGAACCCCAATTTAGTGCTCTTTTTTACATTTTTTTCTATTTTTGTTTCTTTCACCACAACACCTTGATCCTTAGTTACAAAAGACAACAGCTTCTATTAAACACACACACACACACACACACACACACACACACACACAGGATGGTCTAATATCATAGCAAGCTAGACACTGCCTCTTCAGCTTTTGCTTTCTCCTACATCCAACATTAATAACATCAAATCATAGATCACACTTTTTAGAATCATTGAATAACTGAAAACTCCATCTGAGTCACAGAAATTAAGATGATTTCACAAAATTCCTGATACACAATCGAAACTGATGCCATTGGTGCCCTGCCTATAATCCCTTAGTATTTTGTGATGCTAGATCAACTTCCAACAGCCAGCACCCATGATTCTTCACCTGTGGTCATTCCCTGGCTGCAGAACCTCCCTCTGTCTATGTGAGGGCTGGGCAGGAAGTGTCGGGGACCTAATGCCTCCTGGGTGAAGCCCTGAACCAACTGGCTGACAGGAGGGGTTGGTTCAGTACCCCCAGCTCCATTGTGACTTGGATGGCATGACTCTGGGGTGTGTCCTACACTGGCTCTCCTGTTTTCCAGCACGATTAAGCTCTGGTTGCCAACTGTGGTCATTACTTCCTTGTTAATACACCTTTCCTTGGCTCCTTCCCTCCCCCTGACTCATTTCCCCATTCGCTACTGCTGTTTCCTGAGACCACTTCCCAAGTGAATTACTGACATTCAAATCCTTGTCTCAGAGTCTGCTCCTACAGATCCCAAACCAAGATAAAGATATATCCACACAACAAATTTACTAAATGTATACACAAGTTAACTCCTGTTCTGAGGCTGGGCATACGGCAGTAAACAACACAGAATAAAATCCCTGCCTTCAGTGTGGTACGTAAGTGCTTATGCTTTTCGCTGCTTAGTAGTTCTCTCAACTGAAGAGAGGAAGACAGAGAAGGCTTAGTTTTACACTCCTGCTAAAAATTAAAGGGGGATCAAAGCACGATGCACAGTGAGAACATACGTTTGTATAGCGGTGTAAAGTGTACAAAATTTTTACCTATAATACCTTAAAAACAGTCAGAAAACCTGAAGAGGCAGGTTGGGTCACTATCACTCTTACCATTTCACAGATGAGGAAATTGAGGCTTAGAGACATGATTTAGCAGGTTAGTAAGCCTCAGGGCCAGGACTCAAGTTCACTGCAATATCTCTTCCACCTCACATTTCACGTCATTGTAACCTCTACAAAAAGAATGTGAGGACAGTGCTGCATATAAAATGATTGCTTCCAGTAATCCTGGCCTGTGACTGAATTGTAGTTTCTTCTTTTGAAGTAGGCAGATTAGGTCACTGCTGGGAAGAGTTTCTTCCACGGCCCATTGATTTGCTTTCATTGGGCCTCTTTTCCTGGCAGAATAGTCTGTCGATGATGTTAGGTAGATGCAAGTTATCATGCATTACAGAAACTTCTAACTGTGGGGAAGTGAATGATAAAAGGGGAAAAAATAGCTATAACTTAAAATAAGAATCCCGGATGTTTGGTGTGTTTGTGTATGTAGGGGGGAGGTTACTATGGAGATTAAGGCCTGGCAACACATTTTGCATGACACAGTGGAACAAGCCCTAGGCTGGAACAGGTCCTGATGCATCTCTCTCTGACCATCATAGTGACCACCTCCTGTCAACTCTATCTACTCATGGGCCAATCCATGCACCCTTATGCCCTCCAGGTTCATTCCAGCTCATGGGTAAAGTTTAACCTGGATGGGAAATTACCAGCAACTCAACCTCACTATCTGGTACCAAATGGAAGTAAATATTATTGGCAATATTCGTTGAATGTATTATTCCAAGGATGATGAAAATGACAAGAGGAATAACAGTGGCCACTCATTAATCACATCTTCTATGTAAGACATGGGGCTATGCAACTACATTTATTATTAATCCACAAAGCTAAATGCTGAGGTATAGAAGTCTATCTCTACTTTATAGACAAGACAACTAAGACCCAGAAACATGAAGCAATGTGCTCAGGATCACATGGCACATCAGGGAAAGAGTGTGGACTCAAACCATGGACCGTGCTTTTCTCTGGGAATGCTTTATGTGTCTGCATTTTCTTCTTTCTCACCCCGTTGACCCAGTTTGTAGAGGTTTCTTCTCCCCTGAATGATTCCTCCTTGCCTTTCTGGTTTTTCTCCTCTAAGCATCTCACTTCCCATTTTGTACTGAGACCTTATCCCAAGGTGGCCCACTTAACTGAGACACGGATACACACAACTAGGTTAGTTTCCCAAATATCAAATTCCCCTTAGTCCAGGTCTGCATTTCCTTCTCTATGCTTAGTTACTAGGTCACAGTATCTATCTCTCTCCTGATATGACATACTAAAACTAGGAGATACGGACTCTAATGAATGTGAATCATTAGGCACTGTAGGTCTCTGTTTCTGCATCTTGGAACAGAAGGATATGTAGGTTGACTTCCTTTTGTACATTAAGGTACATCTGTACATAAGTATATACCGAGCACTTACTGTGTAATGGACGATGCTAAAGAGAGGTAAAATTTACATTAAGTAGAATTGGCAAAAGAATAAAGTATTGTGAATGGAAAAAACTGGGAAGCATTTGACTTAAGATTTTAGAATTGAGATTCAGTAGGTGCAGAAGTGAGACATGTGATCCAGCCTGAGAAAACAGGATGGACAAATGCAGGGAGAACACAGAATAAGTTCAGAGGGCAGAAGGTGCAGAAATGTGGTAGAAGACGATTTATTGGTCGAGAATGGATAGAAACAGGAATCTCATCCAAACATCTTATTTAATAGATGGGAATGCTTGAGAGTCACTGGAATTTAGCAACTCATCCAAGGAACTCATAACTGGCTCATTTTAGCAATATAAGTAAATAGTCCAACCAGTTGTTTTTGCTGGATTGACTAGTTCATCCTTACAAGATGATTAAGTTAAAAAGCTCTTAAGGTTATAGTTAAGATGACATACTTCAAAGATTACAAATAATATAAGAAGTCATGACTGCCCGTGAATACAAATATGGGTGTTTCTGTGGCTGCCTTAGTTGGCAACATGGCTCATATAGTCTACTGAGTTGCCAAAATTAGACCCTACTTTTCTAATTAACCACTCCCACAATCAAATTTTTGTCCATGAATTCTGAGTACAAAACAAGTACAGAATACTGATCACTAATCCAAGGAATTCTAAAGACTAGTTTGTATGAACTGGCTTTTCCTCTTTGAGTAACCAAAGTAAATGCTCCTGCTACACTTGCCCCAAATTCCTTATATCTCATACCACTTTACAGTGGGAAGGCTTAGTTTTCTTTGCATCAGGAAGGCTTTGAGAATCTAACAAAGGCTTTAGAGACTGCGTGGAGACAGAATCCAGAAAAAAATGCACTTAGTTAATTACACACACTATATATCCTTTGAGTTCACATCTATATGTACCCACAAAGCATATACATCCATATGAAATATTCCATCCACTTGGAATTTGTAAACTCTGGTTAAGAACTCCGATTTTATACACTACAAAATGAGTTCCAAAAATTCATGTAAAATTTACATCTCAGTGTAGCAATGAGAAAACTGAGGTATGAAGTGTCTTTCCCTCATTCACACAGCTGGTACTTGGTGGAGCCAAACATGGCTCCAGGGCTTTTGGTCGGGTTCCATGACATGGTTATTATCTCCATCATCTTTGAAAACTCTTTGATAGATTATGGCAGGTAAGAATAAGTAGGATGTAGTGAAGAACACATTTTATATCTAATTGAAAATGCAGCCAGGGTCAGAGATGAAAGGGCATCTCTTTGAGCTGTCTTTTCTGAAACTGGCAGGATGAGCTTTTAAGAGTGTAGATTGGGCACATGCAGAGAACCAACAAGAGCACTGCATCATGTGTAAGCTCACATCCTGGTGTTCTTCAAATATTCATTTGCTTCCCTGTGTTGAAACATCAATTAACCATAAGTCAGTTTCACAATCCCATTACACTGTTGTTCCTTTGGCTACAACCAGGTCTCTCTCATTCAGGAGACAATCAATGAAAGATAGATTTGCCAGGCTTAATTGAATCTTCCATATTCAAGTCTGCCTTCTCCATTTGATAAGAAAAAGATATTTGAAGAGGCTTTTGTCTCCTGAATGTCAAAATCTCTTAGCAGGGCTTGCAAAATTGTTCAGACAATTAGTTCCTCTCCTGGGCCACAAAGCTGCTTCTGACTCATATTCCGAACCAGGCCTTGAGAATTGTAATGACGCAGGGCATATCTTATTCATCTCTGTACCCCTAAGTTCTAGGGAGAGAGACAGGCAGTAAACATAAGTAGATAATTTAATGGCAGGTGATAAGTGCTATAAGGTCAGGAGATAAAGCGAGATGGGGAGTGGGGATTTATTTTCTGTGGGTGCTCATGGGACTCTCTCTGCAGTGTTCTTATTAAAGCCAAGACCTGAATGAAGGGAAGAAGGTAGCCCTTGAATATCTGGAGGGAGAACATTCCAAACAGGATACAGGAAGTATAAATGCCGAAGACAGGAACATGCCTGGCAGGCTTGATGGAAAGTGAGGGGGACGTGTGGCTGGTGTGTGACACGTGGTAGGCTCTCAACAGACATGAGAAGAACTACCATCTTAAACAACACTTGGACATAATAAACCTGTAGTGAATATTTGTTGTATGGATAACATTTGTACTCTCCCCACAATCTCAATACACCTAAATATCCATAAGTGTTAGCTAACTTCCCAATCTGGTGATCTTGTTAAATGTGCTTTGTAACAGGAGCTAAAACTGATCGAGCAGGTGCTCTGTGTCGAGGCATGGTCCTAAGTATTTTATATTCATTCTCTTTTTTAATTCCCATGCTAAGTATGTCAGATGAGTATAATTATTCTAATTTTATAGACAAAGAACCTATAGTGATAGAATAACTTACCTATGCCCACTCAGTCATTGAGCTATAAAAACTGCAAGCTCAGATTTTGCTCAGAAGTCCCTGCTTTACCACTTACTACACTGCCTTTCCAGGAGTCACATGGAAGAACTATTCTTCTCTTGATGGTAGAGATCTTTAAAGGAGGTGGATCCAGTTGCACATAATATGGATTATGGTAAATTCTATTTTCTTTGTCAGTCAAAGTCTGGCAGGAAACAGATATCACATTCAAAGGAGTGTTTGAAAAGAGTGAGATGAAGGGACGATTTCCTGAGGTGTGGCCATAATGATGGGAACTGATGAGGCACAGGGAAGCTTCTAGACACTAGCCACTGAGGGAAGCCACTGAAATGGCCAGAACCCAGTGAGACTCTTTAGGATGTAGTAACAGATGCATCTACGGGAGAGAAGTCACCAAAAAGGAGTTTGCTAGGGTGACAAACTCATCCTATTTAGCTTGGGACTTGCCCAGTTTTATATGGCGAGTTCTGCATTTTGAGAAACCTCTCAGTCTACAGAGATGATTGTAATCAGTGCAGAGCACAGGCCAGCAGGGCTGGAAAGATGGGAGAGGTACTTTCTTCTACTGCTTTCTCTTCTGCTGTTAGTCCTCAGTCCACGGCTTACCCTGGCCACACCCAATGGGAAGCTCGAATGCAAGGGAGTCTGTATGATTCAGTCTGTAAAGGTCAGCTTGAGGGAGCTCAGAGCAGGGCAGAGAAGGACCAAGAAAGGACGTGGGAAATACTTGTGGGAGTGCAGTAGGAAACAGGGTATCTGCTGGGACGAAGGACCACAGGGTACAGTAGTTGCCTGTGTAAGATCGTGAGATGTTTACGGCAGACCCACTCCTTAGCATGATATTCATGGCTTTGTAACGTCCCCAGCTTAGCTTCCCAATTCACCCAATGTGTTACCTGTGTACATTCATCCTACAGCCACCTGGCACTAAATGTCCTTCATCACAGCTGCATTCGTTCACTCCATGGCCTTTTGCTAATTCTGCTCCACCACTGTGATGTGTTTCTTACCTCTCTCTCTGGGCAGTTTACTTACTTCATAGACTGTAACCTAATCTTGCCACCTTCAAGCCACAAATGATTGTTTCCATCTATCCTCCCACCACAGCTTATACCTTGCAGATTCCTACCACTTACTTGTCTTTTCATGTGTCTCCTGAGCATCTCTCAGAATTTTCCCTGCGATCACCCAGATGGGGAGACCCTGGTCAACAAGGGACCGTATCTTATTTATCTTTGTATCCCAACCCAAACTTAGTATAGTATGTTATACAATGTGTGCATTCAATCAACTTTTGTTCTGCATAGAACTGAACTGAAAAACAAAATGTGGCAGAGAGAATGTCCTCAAGTTTCCACAGGCATCCTAAATGGCTTGAGAAATTTAATGAGAAGAGTAATGGAGGTTGCTCTCAGGACCTCCTTACATGTCTACTCTTGTGAAACAAAATTCTCACCTATCTATCAACAGGAAGTGGGTTTGGCTGAGAGAAAGATAATTTTGGAGGCTGTTGTCTTGAAATTAAAACTCAGTGTGGGGGCTTCCCTGGTGGCGTAGTGGTTGAGAGTCCGCCTGCCGATGCAGGGGACGCGGGTTCATGCCCCAGTCTGGGAAGATCCCACATGCCGTGGAGCAGCTGGGCCCGTGAGCCATGGCCACTGAGCCTGCGCGTCCGGAGCCTGCGCTCCACAATGGGAGAGGCCACAACAGCGAGAGGCCCGCGTACCGCAAAAAACAAAAAAACCCAGTGTGGGGTTCAAGGACAAACACTGAATCTTGCCAACAGTGGCGCATTTGTGGAAGGGTTTCACAGCTCTTCCAGATAGAAAAGAGATTTAGACCACAATCATCCAAAATGTACATTGATAGGTTAGGGAGAGGACAATTTATGCTTCCATGATTTGCAATGAGTAAGTAAGGATGTGTTTTAGATACATTAAGCCAATGTCTTTGCCCTGTTCTAAATAGTGCAAGAGAATATGTTACTTATTATGCATTTATTTAGCAGCTGCCCATTGAACACCTATACTCCAGGTGATGCACTAAGGTGAGAGAGAGAATAAAAACCATGGAGTCAGGAGAGAAGCATTTGAGTCCTGGCATCACTACTTCTAGGTGTCTGAACCTTGGCATTTTACTTGACCTCTAAGAGCCCTGTTTCCACATCTATGAAGCTGGGATAAGAGTGAATCTCCTGCTTCTCAGGGCTGTTTTGAGAATTAAACGTTGGAGACTCTAAAGTTACATAAAGTTACATAAACATGACCCTGTAATTAACAACTCAGTGACGCTACATCTCAAGTTTCTTGCAGTAAAATAAAGACAGTGGTGCCAGCTCTCTTTAAATCACAGTGTGGATCACAAATTTAAAGAAATTATTGCATGTGATGAAAACATTTAAACTACAGAAGAAAGATATTATAACTGGAAAGTCTTGTGGAGCAAAAACAATACCTTTAGAGACCCGAGAACCTGAATATACAACTGTTTCTCTACTTATTCACTGCATGGGCTGGGTGAATTTCTTAAGGTTAGTCTTAGTATCATCATTTGTAAAGATGATATGAGAATACACGCTTTACCTGGTTTAGGTAATGAGCAAATGAAATTACAGCTATAAATAAAGGGCATGGAACATAGTTGGCATTCAATAAAGTATAGTAGTTCTTTTCTTCGATTGTAGTATTTTCACTTTATTTAACAAAGATATTCAGCATTTGCTATGGACAATGCATAGAAATTGCTTAGGGTCTTTCACTTCGGCTAATGTAATATGGGTACATCAAAGGCAAAGTCATGTAGATGGATTGTTCAAGAAATGTAATATCTCCAATTAGGGGTGGAATTCCTTACAGGCAGCTCCCATCTTCTGCCAGAACCCCTTACAACTCTGCATTTTACATTAGCAAAACTTTCACCGACATCATCTTTATGACACAGAGTGGGGTTGGTAGATGTGTCCTGTAAAGTGCCATATAGTAAATATTTTCACTTTTCAAGCCATGTGGTCTCTGTCACAACTACTCAACTTTGTTATTATAGACAACATACAGATGAGCGAGCATGACTGCATCAATTAGACTTTACCACAAAAGAAGATGGGTGGCTGGATTTGACCCACGGGATACAGTTTGCCAGTCCCTGGCATAGACGACATGTAGCTTCCTACAAGCCAAATCACCACATGCCAAGCCAACGAACATGACAGAGAGCACAGAGGCAGCTATAAAGGATTACATGTTTTCGTAGGAGGCGAATGGGTTTCCCATCAGTGATTAGAGCAGCCCAACATCATCTCTAAAGAGGGATTTTCCCTGGTACCTCCCACACTTTATGCATTGCTTGGATTTTTCCAGTGGGAAGTAAATCATAAAGTAACAAAGATAATGTGTGGTATTTATGATGCATTTGCCAAATTCTTTCTTTTTTTTTTGGTGACGTGGTCTTAGAATTCTAAGGACTGAACTCTAAGCAATGCACGACAGGGAACAGAGAATCCTGTATAACGGCGATCTCAGGGTTTAGGTCATATAGACTGGGATGAAGAATCAAAGTATGTGGGGAAAGGGAAAAGAACATTAAAAAATGACCTGGACTAGGGCAAGGACAGAGACATTATCTTGGTTACTTCTGAATAAGGGTGTAATCTGTATCCAGCACCAAGCACAGACCTTCAGACAGAGAAGGTACCCATTTAGGGCTCTGCCACCAAAATGCTTGGATCCAAATCATACCTTTGTCACTGATCAGCTATGTATTTATGGACAAGTTATTCAAATACTCTGTAGTTTAATTTCCTTGTCTATAAAATAGGAATTAAATAGTATAGGTTTGTAGTGGGAATTCAATTAGTAAATCACATGTAAAGTATTTTGTATAATGCCTAGCATATGTTAAGCTCTTAATAAATGTGTATTGTTACTGTTAATCAAATTAATGAGTGAATGACTTACTGAATGATTGAATAATATACCAAATGATTTTATGTTTTAGTGAGGAGAGAATGAACCTACCCCAGAGAATGCAGGGCTTGAGTTTACACCTCAGTTCGCAGGCACTGTGTTGGACAGGGCTCCATCATAAACTTGGTAGCTGCAGGTGTATCTATGTATAGTATGTATGTATGGTCAGCTCTTTTTTCAACTTCCTATTGGGCTGGGAGTCAGTTAAGCTCTGGAGAAGAGGAGAAATTGGCCGTCCCTGTGTGTTCCCAACTGTCTTGACACAGGGCTCATAACTTCTTTGTATTTTCCAAAAAAAGAAACACAGTTGTATCAAACATAGTAGTCACTCTGAGTTTCACTGACATTTCCATGGGAGAGTGAGACTAACTTCCCATTGCGCACCTCACAGCAAGCAAATTCACAAATCCCGTTTAGACATTTACCTTCTTCCTAAAAGTCCCTGTTGGTAGTGCCAACAACAGAATAGCCACTTCTGTTTTTATCCATTCCTGTCCAGTTCTATCCTCTGAGATCCAGGAATTTCCACTGGGGAAATTCCAAGTCTCTAAATCACCTGAGGTTTTATGATACCAATGAATTTAATAGCATAGCATCACATCAGCTCCAAACTTGCACACCCACCAACCAGAACCAAACAACTGAAAATCTTCAGGTTATTGAGATCCACACAATAAGTAATTGTACACTCACACTTTTTATTTGTAATAATGAACAATTTTATATTAAACAGGATTTTATTTTTCTATAGATGCATTTCCTGTTTAATTTGCTGAGCCCTCACTTAGAGTTAGAAGACCTTTATTCAAAAGCCACGATCTTGGTGAACTAGCAAATCAGCATGGAATTTTAGAAGGAGCCATATAGTTATACTGCCCACATTCCAACCCTGAATCCCTTTCTATCTGTATGAGCTCAGATGAGTTATTTAATCAATCTCAGGCTATGATTACTTATCTATGAAAAAATGAAAATGGTAATAATACCCCCTTCAAGATGTTGCTGGTGGGTTTTAGTGGCATTGTCTCTGCAGAGTGATTATCCCCATGTCTCGTGCATAGTGTGCCTTAATAAGTGTAAGTTTTGATTACAAACTGTCCTTTTGTGGTGAATTCCCTAACCTCTATGTGCCTTGGCATGCTTTAGCAAACTGAATATGATAAAACCACAAAACATTGTTGTAATGATCTACCTAATAGGTCAGGCATTGCAAGATGTGCACTATTTTGGTGGAAGATGGTTTGGGGAACATTAGAGCAGGGGTGAACCAGGCTTATCCAGCCAAGGTGGTTGCAGGGTGCTCTTTATAAAATATTTTCCTTTTACCATCCAACATCTAACCACTCTGAAGAGGAAAGAAAAGAATGCATGGAAAAGCAATGTTCCCTGGTTGGCATCTAATTTGGATCAGCCCAGTGCCAAGATTTTCTGAGATATGTGGTCATCAGGGGCCCCTTGCTGCAGACTGGGATGCTTTTGTGCACGGCACTCAGGCTTGTCCTAGGCCTGGTTCTCGTTACATCATTTTCTCCTCCAGTACTTCTCTCCATAGGCTGCTGGGCAGGAAATAGACCCCAGGTAATTGGCCGCATTAAAACAGAACACCCAGATGCCTACTGAAAAGGAGATTTTAAAATTAGATTCTGCTTCAATTAGGAGGCTATGTTCTCATTCTCTTCCTCAAGCCCCACTCCCGTTCGATGCAGAGCTTGGGTTCTGGAAACAAATGCACAAGACTCTTACCCTAAGGCCCACCGTGTCAGTAGTGGGAGGGGACTCCGGGCTAGGCTCCCATCTACTGAGCCAAGCCTACCTGTTTACTTCAGGGATGCATTCCCTTCCTCTGTCTCTATCCTTGCTCAGATCTCTGTCTGAGGTCTCTCAGACATCTGCTGCTGCTGTGGGATCAGGAATAGGAACAGGGGGCGGGGCAGGGAGACTGTCCCTAAGCTCATCTGCATCCCCACTAAAATGACCCTATTCACCGGTGCACAGGTAGTGATTTTCCTACCTTGATTCACTCATAAAACTCTTCTAGCTGCTTCCATACATTTTCCCCCGAGGCCCCTGTCAGCAATGCTGCTTCTCCCGTGATTAGAGCACAACTGATTGGCCTTCTGGACCTATGGCTACCCTTTCCTAATGATCTTGTAATGGCTTCTGGGCTTCCTCAAGCCACCTGACAGATAAAAATGATGTTAATTATGCAAACCCAAAATAATGCCTTCTCATTTGGAACCATGTCTTTTTACTCCTGTCCTGTAAGAAGTAGAGCCAGGCAATAGCAAGATAAATGCTGATCTTATATGTATTTCTTAAATGTTTTTAGACTGGTTTGGAGCCAAGCTCCAATAGAGCCGTGCCTTACAATGGGGATGATAATACTCGTTTCCTCACAGATTACGTGTGTACTGAATTGAACTAAATGAGTTATATGAAAAACTCTTAGGAAATTATCTTAAAACACTAATTTTGTTAACTATCGCCATTTTTGCCCCTAACAAATAGAGTTTTCCTCACCCCATGTGCAGCAGAGTGAGCCTGTGTGTGGAGGGGATGTTACTGAGGGGGGAAGACACGGGGATGATGAAAGGGGAGTTATTTGCTATTGATTTATCTGCATTTCTTTCAGAGATGAAGGGAGCTTCACAAGGATGGGGCAGGTGACTCAGCATTTTTGGTCATGCATCTTGCAGGGCTGCTAGGGACTTTTCCAGAAGCCCAGAGCACCTGATGGTGATGGGGTTTGTAGGTCCAGGAAACTACCCAGAGGCCTGAGCTGAGCAGGTCCCTCTCAGCCCACTGCCCCCTGCTTTAGTTCACTCACACCTTCACTTCCCCTTCTGAGCTGCATACCCCCAGGTCTCGGGAATGTTTTAGGAACCGGTTCACATTCCTGAGCAACCAGACAGCCTACGGGCTCCATGATCTGGGTCTTGTCACAGATTCAGGTGGTTCCCCACTTTCCATCCCCTGTTTGCTCTTAGCAGCTTTTGTGGTAGAACAGTGAGTTTAAAACGAATGAAGAGGGCTTCCCTGGTGGCTCAGTGGTTGAGAGTCCGCCTGCCGATGCAGGGGACGCTGGTTCGTGCCCCGGTCCGGGAAGATCCCACATGCCGCGGAGCGTCTGGGCCCGTGAGCCATGGCCGCTGAGCCTGCACATCCAGAGCCTGTGCTCCGCAACGGGAGAGGCCACAATAGTGAGAGGCCCGTGAACCGAAAACAAACAAACAAACAAACAAAAAAACGAATGAAGACACGATATTCTCTGTGCTGTCCTTGGAGTGAAGAAATTCTCTCTGCCCTTAAGTGCAGCTTGTCTGGGTAAAGGCAAGCACACCCTGCCTCTCAGCTGTCTGATATTTGGGTGGAATTTGCTTTTGTGCGTCCTCATTTCATGCTGAATTCTGACTCCTACACACAGAACTCCTTTTAATTGTGCTTTTAGTTTTGCTCGGCCTGGAAGGGCTTTCTCTGTGACAGAGGTTTGACCAGGACTCCTGCTGGGCTTTTTTTTTTTTTTTTTGGTCCGTTTGTTTACTTTTTAAATTAAATTTTATTGGAGTATAGTTGATTTACAACGTTGTGTTAGTTTCAGCAAAGTGAATCAGTTATACACGTACATATGTCCACTCTTTTTTAGACTCTTTTCCCAGGTAGGTCATGACGGAGTATTGAGTAGAGTTGCCTGTGATATACAGTAGGTCCTTATTATCTCTTTTGCATACGGTAGTGTGTGTAAGTCAATCTCGCTGTTTTTACCCATCGTTCCTGGTGATTAGTCACTAGTATTTCTCTGCTCTGGCCCATCGGTTTTCACACATGAAGTGCCTGAAGTCTGCACCTAGGAGTAGTAAACAGAATGTTTTTTTTCTCACTGCTTCAGCCTTCCTCACTTCCTCACCTTAGCTACTAAATACCCCATATCTCTTAGGCATGCAGATTATTTCAAGCAAAAAATTATCAAGACCCCAAAGACTCAGGAAGAACCTTTGACCTTCTCCCTCACTGCCTAAAGAATGTAGATGGAGGACCTGTTCTAGGAAGGGAGCTGTCAGCATAGATCACTACAGTATGAACTAGGTGTGTAGACAGGGAGGAACCTAGCAAAGTCTGCTTGTTAAAATTCCTCTCTGGGTCCCATTGCCTCTGCCTGGCCCAGCAAACATCTGTTTACTGAACATTTGCTTTTCCATCTCCATGTCAATTGCCTTCCTCCTCTTTGACATCCCAAACCACTACCCCCAATATTCTCCTTTGTCTTTAGCTGAAGTTGGTATTGAAGCTGAAGGTTCTGGCCATTTGTATGAGTTACTCAGTTTTCCTGGGTTTCTCCCATGTATACATGTTATTAAGCCTCTGTTTGGTTTTCTCCTGTTAATCTGACTCTTGCCAGTTCAATTCTTAGACCAGCCAGAAGAACCTAAAAGGGTGGAGGAACATTGCTTCCTCCCTGACAACCCTTTAGGGCACCGTTGCCTCACTGCAGTTCGTGGAGGCTGCTGGTTTTGAAACACTGGCTTACACTCCACTTCCCTCCCCTGGCTACTCAACCCTGCTGCTCAAAGGGCCCAAGACCCAATTGCACAGAGAATTAGGACAGCTTCTGTTTCTAATGACTCTTATGAAGAAAAGGCTCCCAACCCCAAGCTCACCACTGAAGCCTGGCCTTTGTTTCATTGTGACATTCTGTATGAAGTCTGGAGACCATTTGAAGGACAGAGGGGAGCCATGAAAAAGCAAGCAGAGGTAAGAGTCTGGGGGAGACTAGAAGATGCTCTGCGGCTCTCTTTAAGATGGAGGAAAGGGGGGACTTCCCTGGCAGTCCAGTGGTTAAGACTCTGCGCTACCAATGCAGGGGGCCCAGGTTCCATCCCTGGTCAGGGAAGTAGATCCCGCATGCCACATGGTGTGGGCAAAAAAAAAAAAAGGATGAGCCAAGGAATGTGGGAGCCTCTAGAATGTGGAAAAGGTGAGGAAACGATTCTCCTACACAAGGACACAGCCCTGCTGCCACTTTGACTTCAGCCCAATGAAACCCAATTTGGATTTCTGACATCCAGAACTGTATAATCATAAATCTGTGCTGTTTTTTTTTTTTTTTTTGCGGTACATGGGCCTCTCACTGTTGTGGCCTCTCCCGTTGCGGAGCACAGGCTCTGGACGCGCAGGCTCAGCGGCCATGGCTCACGGGCCCAGCCGCTCCGCGGCATGTGGGATCCTCCCGGACCAGGGCACGAACCCGTGTCCCCTGCATCGGCAGGCGGACTCTCAACCACTGCGCCACCAGGGAAGCCCAATCTGTGCTGTTTTGATACTCTGTTTATCATAATTTGTTACAGGAGCAATAGAAAACCAATGGACTTGTCCCAATCTCTTTTTGCCTGTAAAGATTTTCATTATGTGCCCATTTGTTGTTTCCCACCATAATGCACAGAAGGCAAAGCACATGCCAGTATTGACCTCATTACCGTCCTACAATATTGGGGTGATTAAAAGTTTTAAGTTCTTTTTTGCCTCACTTTTCATTTTTTCTTTTTCACATCAGTTTCAAGGCTGACCTATCCACACACCAATCCTTGCTTCTCCTCTATTAGGAAAATTATTCTGCATTACTTGAGATAAATTCAGTGTCTAAACCCAGGATAAATGGAATAACCTCAAGAAATGCTAATATTATTCCATAGTCCTTCTTAAGAAGTAAACCCTCATTTACTTTCTTGTTCTCTGTAGAAATACACTTTAATATTTTTTTCCTTCTTCTCCGGCTTCTCCCATTCGGTGCCTGTATTGATTTGTCTTCTTTTGTCCTTCCTTAAATAGTGTGTTTCATGGCTGGGAAAGTCCCAGTTTTTCACACAGCCCTGCTCTTCACACAATGAAAGGGGACTCTATTTTTGCAGCATTTGGGGTCATAGACTTCTGAGATATCCTTGACTTTTTTTTCTTTTTAATAATCCACATCTGACTCCTCAATAAATCCTGTTGGCTTGGCTTGGCTTGGCTTTCATATTTACCCAAATCTGACCAATTTCTCACAACCTCCTCTGCTATCACTAAGCCAGCTTTTGTCTCTTACATGAATCATCACAACTACTTCCTACCTGCTCTTCCTGCATCCACACTTGCCATCAGCGCTATGGTGAACCCAGTGGGCTAGGGGATCCTTTAAAACGTGAGTCCCGTTCAGGCCCCTGTTCAGCCTTCCCACTCTTCCAACTCATTCAGGGCAAAGCCACATCTTCAGAGGGGCTTCCATTGCCCTGTACCATCTGGGCCTTCTCCACTTTCCTGACTCACCTTCTACTTCCCTCTCGCTGGCTCTGCAGTGGCCGCAGAGGCCTTCTTGTTCATCCTAGAGCATGTGAAACACGCTTCTGTGTCAGGACGCTCACACTTGCTACTTCATCTTCTCAGCACATTCTTCTCTCAGATACCCACGTGGTTCACTCGTTCACTTCTTCCAAGTTTTTGTTCAAATGTCCTCAGTTAGGCCTATGCTGATCACCACATTTAAAATTTCAGCCTCTGTCTGATATCATTACATATAGAATCTAAAATTAATACAAATGAATGTATATGCAAAACAGAAACAGATTTGCAGGTACAGAGAACAAACAAATGGTAACCAGTGGGGAGAGGGAAGTGGAGAGGGGCACATTAGGGGTATGGGATTAAGAGATACAAACTAATATGTATAAAACAGACAAGCAACAAGGATATATTGTGTAGCACAGGGAATTACAGCCATTATCATGTAATAACTTTTAATGCAGTATAATCTATAAAAATACTGAATCACTATGCTGTACTCCTGAAACTAATATAATATTGTAAATCAACTGTACGTCAATAAAGTAAATAAATAAATAAAATTTCAACCTCTACCATGACACTTACTTTACTCTGAATAGTCTATATGACTTACTCTCATCATATTTATTATCAGAATACCCCCATAGAGCAAGGACTTTTATCTACTTCTATTTCACAGTTGTTTTCAATGTCTAAAACAATGCCTGGCATAGAATAAATGGTAAAAATAAATAAATACACTTTTGCATTTCATACATTTTCCTTGGGCAACACCATCCAGCTTTATATATACTGATCTACAAATACTGTTTCCATCTATACTGAACTTTTCCTGATCTTTCTCAACATGGCCTTAAATAAAGGAAAGACACCACCACTTGCCCAGGTGCCCAAATCAGAAATTAGGAGTTTACCTCTATTTCATTCAACCAGTAAATGTTCATTGCATCCCTCTCTTCTATAGTGCTATAAGTCAGAGAAAACTTTGCAGCAAAAAAGAAAGCGAGAATTCTCGCTTTCATGAGCTGATAATTAAGTAGGGGACATCTAATCAGAAAAGACAGGACCACTCAGTGGAGACAATATTTACTTTACATTCTTCCAATTTTCATGTGAGAAGGGCACTTCCTTTGCCAAAAGATTAAAGGATAAGAGTGATAATGACAATAAAATAATATTACTGACAATATTAGCAAAAACTCATATTGCACTGTGTGTTACACTTTACACATATTACATCTAGTGCATATTTTGGTTCACTGAGTCCTCAGAACAACCCTACGAGATGGGTGGTATTTTTGTCCCCATTTCACCAATCTGCAGGCTGAAGAATAAGCAGGTTCCATGGTTTGTTCAAGACACAGAGCAAGTTAAGTGCCAGAGCTGGATCTGAACCCAGACAGCCTGGTACCAGGGTCCAACTCTTCACCACTGCAACAGTGTTCTGTTCCCTGCCTCCCATCAGTCTGTTGGAAATGGAATCAGGTATTTTTGGGGGGGGGGGTTGTTTAATACCTATATTTTATTTTATTTTATTTTTTAACATCTTCATTGGAGTATAATTGCTTTACAATGGTGTGTTAGTTTCTGCTGTATAACAAAGGGAATCAGCTATACATATACATATATCCCAATACCTCCTCTGTCTTGTGTCTCCCTCCCACCCTCCCTATCCCACCCCTCTAGGTGCACATAAAGCACCGAGCTGATCTCCCTGTGCTATGTGGCTGCTTCCCACTAGCTATCTACTTTACATTTGGTAACATATATATGTCCATGCCACTCTCTCATTTCGTCCCACCTTACCCTTCCCCCTCCCCGTGTCCTCAAGTCCATTCTCTACATCTGTGTCTTTATTCCTGTCCTGCCCCTAGGTTCTTCAGAACCTTTCTTTTTTTTTAGATTCCATATATATGTGTGAGCATACGGTATTTGTTTCTCTGACTTACTTCACTCTGTATGACAGTCTCTAGGTCTATCCAACTCACTATAAATAACTCAATTTCGTTTCTTTTTATGGCTGAGTAATATTCCATTGTATATATGTGCCACATATTCTTTATTTTTCAGATTGGTCTGTTTATATTTTCTATTTCTTCCCGATTCAGTCTTGGTGGTTGTGCTTTTTAAAGAATTTGACCATTTCTTCCAGGTTGTCCATTTTATTGGCATATAGTTGCTTGTAGTAACCTCTCACTATCTTTTGTATTTCTGCAGTGTCAGTTGTTACGTCTCCTTTTTCAGTTCTAATTCTGTTGATTTGAGTCTTCTCCCTTTTTTTCTTGATGAGTCTGGCTAATGGTTTATCAATTTTGTTTATCTTCTCAAAGAACCAGCTTTTAGTTTTATTGATCTTTGTTATCACTTCCTTCATTTCTTTTTCATTTATATTGGTTTTATTTTACTGTACACAATTATTCCCACTTTATACTTTGGAGAACCAAGGTTCAGATAAACTATTCCACCTATTTTTCAAGGTCATAGATAGGCTTTATCCCCAGGACTGTCTACTTTCGGTATCTGTGCTAACTTCATGGATATGATGGTTGGCATTTTCAAATTAAACATTCAAGGACTTACTAATTCCAAGTTGGATGTCTGTACTTAAACTGTCCTCTTCAAAGCTCTACTGTTATCCCCAAAATGTTTCAACATTCCACAGCATTTTCTTTTATTTCATCAGTGGTGAAATATCTTCAATCTTTCAAGCTTTGAAAGAATATGTATAGTTAAGAAAAAGTTGACAGAGCTGGATCTTGAGAATAAAATGATCTTATTATACTGGAAAACATCATTGGAATTAAACACATGATATAACTACAGAATGACAAAACTACATTTCCTATGAGATGAATGAATTGGCTCTGAATTCATTTACTGAGATCCAGTTAAGTAGCTAACATTGGTTAGAAACACTGGGGTAGAAACACTGGATTATGAAGACAGTTCTAAAAAGAGAAGAGTCCATGTGGTTTGAGTGAAATAGTCTTTGTCAGAAAGTAAATTGAAGGAACAAATGAGTGTCACTGTGTGTTTGTTAAATACTGGTGTCGCTCTGTATATATCAGACACACATCACAGGGTTGTAGGTAAGAATGGGAAGGTGGGTGAACTTGCTCTGGGTTCAGGCACAAGTTCCCAGGATGCCACTGATGGGAAATGCTGGAAAACAAGGAAACATACAACTAAGTTGTACAGCAGAGAATCATTTTCATTCTATTCTGTCAGTCCTTAGCAGCTGTGATTCACTCCCACAATCTTATTTTATTGAAATGTCATTCTTCACCCACTTTTCAGGAATTGTGTACTACAATTCATCTTTCTTAGGGATGTAAATTAAAAGGCAAACAGAAAGGGCTTGGCTTGGCTTAGTAAGAGAAAAGATGCAGCTTTCCTAGTCACAATGCCCAGGGAATGTTTGGGTGCCAACCCACCCTCTCTTTTCAAAAGCTTCAGGAACACAATGTCTATTTCAGTGCTGTTGAAAATGTAGTGTCTTTATTCGACCAAGACACAGCTCATGCAGGGAAGAGAAATGAACCAGCAGATAAATAAGGACATGAGGAGACAGGCAGAAGGAAGAAGGAAGCTGGTTTCTTGGGAAGTATCTTATTACAGCAAAGTGGGAGGGCATAATGAAAATAGAAACAGCGTTGAGAAGTAGGAAAAGAGACAAAAGAGAAATTGTTGATGACTTGGAGATGTTTTTCAACCATGAAAAACAGGCAAGAAAAGTTTCTGATAACCACAACGATTGTGCTGGGAAAAGTGGATATTAAGTGGGAAAAGGGTCAGATGCAAAGGCAATATGTTGGGTGGAGATGGTTCCTTTTTCAGATTTTATTTTATTTTATTTTTTTTTGGCTGTGCTACATGGCTTATGGGATCTTAGTTCCCTGACCAGGGATTGAACCCGAGTCCCCGGCAGTGAAAGCACAAGTCCTAACCACTGGACCACCAGGGAATTCCCTCATTTTTCTGATTTTAGAGTGGGAAGTCAGGCTGTTTTGTGAGAAGGTGCTGATGGAAGCAGAAAGCATTTAAAGCATATTCTAGAAGAGGTACTAGGGAAACACAGACTAGGGTCTCACATCAGAAAGACTCAATATGGACACAAGTCTGAAAAATAGGGAGCAGACTGGGCTAAGGATCATATTCTTCACTGACCACGTGGCACCAGGACAGGCTGTAACTTATGTGGGTCTCCCCAGGGCTCCTCCCCAGTCCTGACTGCTGGGCAGCTGTACCAGCCATTTGTGGACTGCATCAACTATGGTTGGCCAATACCAGGGACACGCTGGTTTTACTCCGTATATCTCTCCTATTTAGTACAATTTCTGGGACAGTCTGACGACGCACCAAAGAAGTGTTAAAAAGTAATTGAATTATTCCTACTATGTGCCACTGACCCCACGTGATACTGTGATATAATTAAAAATGTGTACTTGGCCTTTCTTGCTGGCTCCTGAGATAGCTCTGGAGTGGTAGAGGTGAAAGAAGTGTCTTTTGTTATTCGTACCAAGCCCCTCTCATCCACGTCTGAGCTTATGCTAGTGAGGTCACTTCTGGAAAGCTCCTAGATGAGGGGTTGGCTGCCAGAGGAACCAACCATTTGATTAGAGATGGTTAGAGGGGTGGGACTTCCAGCCCCATCCCTCCTCCAAGGAAGGGAGATGGGTCAGGGGTTGAATTACTCACCGACAATTAATGATTTCATCAATTGTGCCTAGGTAAAGAAGCCTCCATAAGAACCCCTACCAAAGCCATTTGGAGAGCTTCTGGGAGAGGACGGACCTGGAGCGGACATGGAACCTCTGTGCCCCTACCCACAAACCTTGTTCTGGGCATCAATCCCATCTGACTGTTCCTGAGTTGTATTCTTTGTAATAAGTCAGTAAACAGTAAGTAAAATATTTCTCCGGGTTTGGGTTTTGTGAGCCATTCTAGCAAATTATCAAGCCAGAGGGGAGGATTATAGGAATCCCCAAATTATAGCCTATCAGCCAGGAGTTCAGGTGACCTCCTGGGACTTGTGATTGGCCATCTGGAGCCAGGGCCAGGCCTGTGGGACTGAGCCCTTAACCTCTGGGGTCTGTGCTACCTCTGGGCGGTTAGTGTCAGAATTGTTCCATGTGAGGGAAAAAAGCCTACACGTCTGGTGTGAGTGGAGGAAAACTAGTGTTTTATTTTGTTGGGTAAGGCCTCCTTCCCTAAGTCAGAGTGAGTGGAGTGCAACTTTGATCCATCTCAAAGGCATAGCCAGATCCCTGACAGCCAGGCTCAGAAGAAGAGCAAGCAGGCACGGCCAGGCACCCAGTGACTTGACAGCTATAATAGATCTGTTGGGCTAATGGGCTTCTCTTAATGCAGAGAGATCAGCTTTGCAATTTGCTCAACAGCCCTGGGCCAGCTTTGCGGAGGCCATGCTGACTGCAAGTTGGAGCAAGGGTGTGGGGTAAGTGCGTCTGTGTGAATAACCTTCCAGAGCTCCCTGCACTCCGATTATTTACTGAGGCAGCTCCCTGAGCCTGGATAATTGCCTATAGAAAGCATTGATGCCGATAATTAGAACTAGCCAAGAGGCAAATGTGGCCTCTGAGAGTGACCCTGTTGGCCTTGGTACCCATTTAAAGAAAATTCCAGTATGTCTCCATTGCCGGGGCACAATTTTCCCGTCTGAGTGCGTACAACTGTTCTCATGGCTCTTGTTTTCCCGTTTTGTCACCCACAGCCCCATGACTAGGCATCTCCTAGAGCTGTACTTTCTCCCTCTCTCTCCCTCCCTCTCTCTCGCTCACATGCATCTTAGTCCCCGAAGAAGGTTCTTTACTCTTTCTTCCACATTCCCCAGAAGAATTAGTTGTCATGTCAGTAGGAAGGGCTTTGGAGTCAGACAGAAATGGGCTTGGAGGCCTCCTCTGCCACTTCCACGCTATGTGATGTAGGGAGAGTCACTTCACCTCACTGTGCCTTAATTTTTCCATCTGTAAGATGGGGTAAGGATAGTCCCCCTGGATAATGCAGCGTTGTGAGGATTAGCTGAGTTAATGCAGGTCGGGTGTTTAGAACAACGCCTAGCACACAGCAAGCCGTCTGAAAAGGCTGGATACTATTTCCCAGAAAGTTAGGCTTTACTTGAAAGATTTACGTTAAGATTGTTAAAATGTACATTTTATTATAAGTCAGGTAGGGTGAGGCCGACAGATATGAAGACAACTGCCCACAGCAAAGGGGACCTCGTGGTGGGGAGGGGAAGCACCAGGGTCAGTCAGGAGGCAGGAGGTAGAATGTGGGCAAGAGCTTTCACTGTGGTTTCTGAGGGAAGGAAGAGGTGAGGCAGCGTAAGTCGGTTTATGATGGGCTAATTGGAAACATGTCAGTAGACTCTGGGGAGTACGGCTGAATCTAGTTATCTGGTGCCTGGTCCTGGGTGATTCGGGCAGGTGAATAGTGGCCCAAAGTATAAGAGTCCCATAAAGGATGCAGTTGGGGTGTGGGCTCTGCATTGGTTAGTTTGCATACGAAAGGCACATTCACAGGCATATCAGGTAATATCTCTAGGAATTGATTAGCCCTGGGAGGGGCGATCTCTCCAGGGTCAGCAAGACCCCAGATGTTAAAGCATCAGAAATAAAAAAGCATGATTAACACATGTCTTTACCCAGATGTGTCCAGAAATAAAAGGGAAAATCAAGGAAAACAGCCATCGTTGTGTACCTCCGCCACAGTGTCTAAGAATCTTAGGACAGTTGCTTCCTCTCTTGTCTAAAGTTCATCATCCCTCCCTCGGAGGTAACACCTCTCAGAATCCTTGCTTTGCTTCTGACAACAGAGTTAGTGTTCACAGTTCAGTATGGAGTTCACCGCTAATTTTGAATGTTTTCTTCACGGTAAGGACCTGTTCTTCTATTCCTGGTCTCCAACCTTGTCTTCATGAGGTTTATTTTTGCTCTTCTCTGTTTCTACACAACAGTAAGAGTGAGCTTTTAAAAACGCAAACTTATCATGGCATTCCTCTGCTAAAAATGATCTCCCATCGCTCTCAGGAAAAAGCCGGTATCCTTAACTTGGTCCACAAAGCAGGTTCAATCAGGGTCCTGCTTTCTTCCTCAACATCAACTGATACCACTCTTCTTATCACTGTCTGCTCTGCAGCTGCACTGGTTTTCACTTCCTTTTGTCCATGCATCACGCTCCTCTCTATCTGAGTAATTTTCCATATATTGTTTCCATCAACTGAAGATATATTCTCACTACTCTTCTCTGCATATTCACCTGGCAAATTTTCATGTATCTTTCAAAACTCAGTAATTGTTTCAAGGAAATCTTTGTTGTTCATCCCAGACCAGGTCAGACCCTTAAAGTTCACTGCCATAACACCCCGTATTTCTGCTTTATCATAGTTTAAATTAAATAGTTAAATTTAGAAAATTTTAATTTGGGTTTTTTTAAATATCTTCCTGTTGACTTGTAAATCATATGAAGCCAGGGTCTATGTGTGTCTTATTTAATTTACAATCCTCAGTGCACAATGCCTGGCACATATTTGGAAAGTACCATAGACATTTGTCTTGAATCCCATTTTAAAATATTGTAGAAATTACTGTTAAAATTAATTTCTTCTTCTCTTGTGACTCCATAATAATTTTCTCGAATCCGTCCTAGAGACCCGAAGGTTTTTCATTTGTAAAGTAATAAGGTTTAAAATTTGTACTTCATAGGACTATTATAGAATTTAATAAAAGCATGCGTAAGAAAACGTGTAAATGGCAATGCATTATACAAATATAATGGGTATTATTAAAAAGAGTTAATCAATGAGACTTTTAAAAAAAAGTTGGTCTTATTTCAGGTATTCAACTCTATGATTTACATAAATTGTTCATTTCATTGTGATTTATTTGAAGATAATTGAGAGCAATAAACTATTATGACCTTTAGGCTTCTGATATAAAAAATAACTGTTTGTACAGAAAGGATATGATATCCCAGTTATCTCATCCCCTCTAAGTGAGATGAACTGACTTGAAGAATGATTGGGTTTTGGCGTCCTGTGTTACTTTATACGAGTACTTGAAATCCTAGAGCCCTACTGACAGAACCCTACTCCAGATGACTACGATCGAACTTTAGGAGTTGGTAATAAACTTTGATACATGTAAAATCTACTTTTGTTGGCATAGTTTGAAAGGGCAGCTCACCTTTTGTAACTAAAAGCAGTCATGAGGTTTGAAGAGCCAAGTGTTCCCTCCTGGGGGAGGGTATTAAATTTTAATGAGGGTCTTTTTCCAGGATGGTTGAGAATTTCCTGATGATAATGTCACTACAGGGAAAACGACCTTCGCAGAAGGTGTCTGTTTAGTGCAATGGAAACATAGCTGGGGAAGAATGTGGGAAATCTGGACTTCCTTCTTGTATGGCCACTGTGACCCACTCTGTGGGTGCAGGTAAGTCCTTCACTCCCATAATTTAAATCTCATATGGTGAGGGTTGTAGTACTAGAAGCTGATAACATTCATTTAGCAAATATTGAACCCTACCTCTGAGCCAGACATGGTGTGGGAATCTGGTGGTAAAAGCTTCTTGTCAAATACAAAGTTATGTCAATAATAGAAATCCCAGGACACAGAAAACATACTTTGTCCATTTTTCCTACATAAATTACAGAATACTCCTTCACACAGTCCCCATATTTTGCAATCTTTTACTAACAAAAATATATTTGTAAATGAAACTTAATTCCCATTTTTACTTTAATATTTTACTTATAAAACTAATATAAGGGCATTACAAACACCCCCAAAAATAAGAGAAATACATACACTAACAAATAATGTCCACACTAATTTTAAAAAACACACTGATCTTCACACTAATTAAAAAGAAACAATACTATTACTAATACCCAAGCCATAAAAAATTAGTTCCAGATCTGAATTTTCCTTTCCAGTCCATTCTATATGCATATGCACACTTTGTGTGCATATTTTAAAATCTACGTTAATTTTTTTTTTTTTTTTTTTTTTTTTGCGGTACGCGGGCCTCTCACTGTTGTGGCCTCTCCCATTGCGGAGCACAGGCTCCGGACATGCAGGCTCAGCGGCCATAGCTCACGGGCCCAGCCGCTCCGTGGCATGTGGGATCTTCCCAGACCGGGGCACGAACCCGTGTCCCCTGCATCGGCAGGTGGACTCTCAACCACTGCGCCACCAGGGAAGCCCTACACTAATTTTAAGAAATGATTTTATGTTTTGTTTTCCCTTCTAGTCTATTCTCTATGTATATTAAATAATCTTACCTACTTTTCAATTTTAAACATTATATAAGAATTCTTTTCTATATTTCTATATGCTGCTTCCTATTAACATTTGCTATTCCTGCACAATATTTCAGGGAATGCTTACAGAAGAGTTGGTTTCACCAGTCCCCACTTGATCATTTGTGTTCTCTTAGGTTTTTAATATCACGTATAGTAGTCCAGTGAAAGTGAGCATTCCCATGTATATAGTCTTCCCTTTCATATTTTCTTTACATAGTTCCTCAGAGGTAGAATACTGGAACAAGTATAGGTATGACTTTAAAATAAAAATAATTTTCTAGAAGAAATGTATAGTAACAGTAACAGGCTCACTCTACATTGATCAGAACTGAGTTTTCCATTTATTAAAAACAAATACACACAATACCAAAACTAAGCACTTTTTAATAGTTAATAATGTTTTAATTCTATATTTTTATTATGAATCAGGCATATCTGCTATTTACTAGATATCCAGATCTGCAGGGGAGAATTGAGGTTACCACACCAAGTTGTTATAATTATTGCCAGGATGAAATAACTTGGCATTTTATTTAGGGATTATTTTTAAAGATTAAATATGCTATTCCTTTTGGCTGTTTAAATGATTGAAAATAATCCCAGGATCGTTCTTAGTAATTTCATGACTACCACATATGATCTTTCTTGGGAACCCCTGAAATACATCTTCACACATATGTGAAGTTCTACACTCCTAATATGTATGTTTGGGCTAGTAAGAGCAGCATACAGCAACCTCTTTCATGGCATATATTTTAAATATTAAGAAACTGAGGCTTCAGATGAATCAGAGTGTCAGGGAAATCTGTATCAACTCAGATTCCTGTGGGTCACTAAGTTGCTCTCTTTTTTGTTTGTTGTTTCAACAGTTTACCAGCAACAAATTGGATTCTAATGCCTTGGGGTGTCCCACACAGAAAGGAACCACAATACATTTTTTCTTATATGTCCAGCTGGGTTTGTGTTGTCACCCACAGATGTGTCCAGCTGTCTATTCTCCATTTTGTTTGACCAAACAATCATTCAAAAGTTCAAACCAGGGGCTTCCCTGGTGGCACAGTGGTTGAGAGTCCGCCTGCCGATGCAGGGGACATGGGTTCGTGCCCCGGTCCGGGAAGATCCCACATGCCAAGGAGCGGCTGGGCCCGTGAGAGCCATGGCCGTTGAGCCTGCATGTCCGGAGCCTGTGCTCCGCAACGGGAGAGGCCACAACAGTGAGAGGCCCGCGTACCGCAAAAAAAAAAAAAAAAAAAAAAAGAAAGTTCAAACCAACCATTTCATCATCATAAATTTTTAAAATAAATTTAAGTGAATTCATTCTAGTTTAGATTAATTCTTCTAATTAAATATAATTTTACTTAATATAATTTTATTAAAAATAATTTTAAATATAATTTTATTTAATAGTGTGATAACTCTAAGGATGTCTCATTATATGAAATTTCATTTCCAGGATCAGAGAGATTTTCCCCAAGTTTTCCTCAGCACAGCAGAGCCATACTTTCTGTTTACTTGTCTCAGACCCTTCCTCTCAACATGTAACTTAAAAGTTGACAAGACAATGAATGTTAAAGCAAAGAATCAATAACATTTTATCCAAAACCTATCTACACATTTTCAAAATGGAAATGTTTTTGCTAAATAAAATCCTATAATATTCATTAAAATAGAGAACTTCTATTTTCTCATATTTCTCAGGGCCAGCAAAAAAAATTTCCGAGAACTGCTGTTGGTTCAGGTTGTACTCATTAGCAGATAGCTTAGTGATAAAGAAGCTGTAATTTGGAGGAATATATTTGAGTTCAAATTTAAACTTTCCCACTGCGTGGACTTGTGGAACTTCCTTAACCTCTCTATCCTTTGCCTCCTCATATTTAAATTGGGGTGGTTTATTGCTCACTGAGTACAAGAAATAAATGATTTATTGCAACGGAAGTGCTTAGCGTCAAGTCTGTCCTAACAATACTAAGTGCTCCTGAAATTGTAGCTAATTTTCATTAAGCATGCACATACCCCCCACTTCCAATCCAAAGTCTTTCCTACTTCCCAAATTAGATGCCTTTTTTCTTTTGTTGATCTCCAGCCCCCATGACAGTAAATCAGCAGATTCAGAAATGAATGAAATTGTCCCCCCCAAAATTCAGATGATATTGTCTGAACTATAAGACAATTTTGTTTAAAATATTCAGAGATTAAAAAAATAGATAACTGAATCCACTAGATGAGTGGGTACAGCACATTATTTAAAAATAAAAGAACAAAAGGGCAAATAAAAATGAAAATTAGAAAACTGTAGTCCTTGAAATTAATAAAATTAATAATAAAAACATGGGTTAAAGAGCAGACTTGAAATACTGAATTGGAAGGTGGTTGTGAGCAAATCACACAGCACTCACTATGACAACAGGATAGAATATATAAGAAACAGGATATGCTGACCGTGGAAAGAAAAGATCAGAAATACCTTTAAGCTCTGATTCCTTTCTCTTTTCCCTTCTCCTCATCCTCCTTCTTTGCCATCATCTATTACCCCATTAACTGTTTGGGGTTGACTGTTTATAGTTTGTGAAACATTTTTAAATGTGTTGTCTCACTGGATGTTCACAGCAAATCTTTGAAGTAGCTGGATTTAGAATTATTTCTATCTCCATTTGACAAATGCACCTGAGACTCTCCAAGAAACCGTGACAGAAAGTGTGAGGGCCAAAGCTGACTTTTAGGTATTCAAAGCTTTGAGTAAGTCTAAAAGTCAAAGCTGACTTTTAGACTTATTCAAAGTCCTGCAAAACCTAATTCTTGCAGGACTTTAAATAAGTCACGCACACTGTGCTTACCTACAGGAGCAACAATGGTTCACATTTCTCAGGACTGCTTTGAAGGTTAAATGTGATGAATATAAAACTGCAGAGAATTGTGCACATCTTAGTATGATTCTGATGCTAATGGGATTTACTAGAAGTAATTGTTGTATTATGAAGTATTTAGATGATGACTATGATGATCCACATAGGATATATCCTTTGTTATACCCATATATGACTCATAATTCCATGTACCCAAGTCTCTCACCTCTGTAAGCTCTGTTGAGCCACTATAGATTTATTATCTTTTTTGGTGCCTTTTAGAGGTCTGGTCTACTCCCCACCTCCAAAAAAAAATAGTCATGCCACATAATAATGGAACTCTAGATGTCTTCACATGACGGATTCTTTGTGTCCAGAACTTCTCACCTTGACAGCAAGAAATTCCTAGAACTTCTTGCTTTCTGGCTTTGTGAGTCCTTTTTCTGATCACCCACTGACCTCACTTCTCAGACCCTCAGCACAACTTCTTTGGCCTTGCCTGTTGCTTTTTCTCCTCCACCTGATTTCAGTTCATTCCTTGGCTTTGTTCCAAATAATTATTTGGAGTAAATTGCATGCCAATACAGCTCTATCTAAAATCTCAGGATTTAAAATGATTATGGAGGCTTTTAGGCCAACCCACTGTCCTTTCCAGTATGTCTGACAGGTAGCTAGATGTATTGTTTAAACGTCTCTACACACAGGATGCCCACTACCTTATGAGATGGCCTTTTTTTTACCACTATGCAGGCTTAATTGTTACAGGTTAAAAATATCTTTTCTTATGTTGCCTTCTGCCTGGAATGATCATCCTTATTTCTCTGTCTTCTCCAAACTTCAGTCTTCAAGCTTTAGGTCCCATTGCCTTCAAGTAGACTTATGCATTCCTCCTTCTGTGATCTCTGTGCACTTGTTAAAGCCTTAATTAGAGCTCAGATCATATTGTGCTAGTGAAATCATTTATAGAAAAACCCAAGTATTTTCATCTCATTTGTCTAAATAACACCTAAAACAGTGCTGGAAATATAGTCCATAGGTCACATTGAATGATTCAAGAATAAATGATTGACTAAATTGAATGTATACATGAATGAAATAAAATGTTTGTCTCTGAATGTGACTCTCTGTGAAAATTAGACTCTCCATTTGGAAAGTGTGATCTTCTCTCCTGAATAAATTGAACAGAAAAAAATATGTCAACGTACCATACTGAGTGTACACGTTATACATTAGACCACAATGGGTAAAGTGACCTCTAATTTTAAAATGATGCTTTAAAAACTGTAAAATGATGTACTTAAGTTTTGCAACATAAAATAATGCCACCATAATCACCGTCTGCACTATGAAACTACTGAGCCAGATTAAGTCTGACATGAACAAGAATTCTAACAAGGCATTAACTAGTGAAATCACGGATAAGACCCAGGAACTTCAGCTCCTAAAAGACCAACAGGATAACACAGGTCCTAATAAGAGAAAGCCAGAAATCTATTTTAATTCTGTTGAGTTAAATTGTTTTAAGAGAAATTCAAAGAAGGAAAAAAAAGTGAAAGCAAAGGGAAAGTTTGACTCTGTGAGATGATGAGCAATGGGGCCCAGTGCTTCATAGACTACGGTTTGCAATTCATTGTAAAGAAAAATATCCTCATCATAAATGTTGTGATGATGTGGTTGTTGTTGTTATTGTTATTATATAAACTACTTTGTATATGGCATCAACCTGATGTGGAGACTCTGGCACTCAGCGCAGTCCAGTCTTCGCAGTGCACTGTGTTGCTATGCACACTTCATGGAGTGTATTAAGAGGCTCAGAAAGGTTAACACTGAATACATGCTTAGGATCTCATAGCTACTGAAAAGACCAAAGCTAGCTCCAGAATGAGTCATTTTTTTCTGAGTCACATTGCCTTCTTAAGTGTACTACTGCAAGAAGAATCGTATTGTTTTTCTGTCTGATACTGGCTAATACAATTCGGGTTGGGTTTGGCTATGATTATTTGGTGGCTTTGATGGAAGGGAATCACAGGACATGTGTTATGGACTTGGGTATGGGCACCATCACAGGAAAGACAGGGTCTACTGTATTCCTCCCTCCTCATTCCGTATAGTGTAGACATACACCAGCTGTGTGTCAATCAAACCATTCACTCACGCACTAAGAGTTGTAAAGTGTTTTACCAGTAAGACAATACAGCTAAATTATCTCATATTTTCTCACACAAGATCTCTATTAAATAGGGATTTTATTCATTTTTATGAGTCAAGAATATGAGTATATGGGAGTTTAAGTGATTCGGTCAGAAACAAATCTGCTAAGTCGTGGACCTTGACCACATCCTCCCCTTGTAAATTCACTAGCCATTCCATCTCCCTTTCTTTAAGGGCTTACAAAGTGTAAAGCATAATGCTAGGCATACTTGAAGAAAGAGAAAATAATTCAGAATGTCCGCCCTTAAGGAGGATTGTACTGTCTTCTAGTGTCATTTTAACTAAGCATTTAGGTTGGCTTGAATTCTATCAGCTGGAGTAGTAGTCCGGCTGATACAGTTAAAGGTAGTCCCAGGGCCAATGCCATGGGCTTGCTGCCTGTGTTGTCTCACAGGGCCCTGGGCTTCGAGGGGCCTCTCACTGGTTTAATGCTCTACTGTTCTGTCTTGAAATGGGTAATAATTATGGAACAAGGAACCCTGAATTTTCATTTTGTGCTGGGTCCCTCAGATTACGTAGCTTCTCCTGGATAGCCCTTAATCCAGGCTGTCCTCCCGGATAGCCTTGAATCCACAGGGAGGATGAAAGTCAGAGGGGTAAGGAGCCAGCAATATATTTCCAAAGGTCAGTGAGTCTTTTCATCTCTTTCCAAATTTTTTTTTCCTGCTTGTGCTTCAGCTTGCATACTTTCTATTCCTATGTCTTCAGGTTTCCTGGTTCTCTGCTATTATCTAATCTATTATTAAAATCATCTGTAAGATACTTCATTTCTGATGGTACACAGATTTTTTTTTCAGCTTGAGAAGTTCAATTTATTCTTTTTCATATCTTCTATTCATCTCTTCATTGTGTTCATATTTCCCTTTAAATACCCCCAAAAGCATTTGTATTGCTCTTTTTATATAGACCTTATTTGCTAATTCCATCATCTCTGTCACTTCTGAGTCCATATTTATTGGATTATTTTTGTGTCTTTATATGGGTCACTTTACTGATGCTTTCACTTCTAGCTATTTTACATTTAAATATTTTGATTGTGAATTTCAGTGTTAGTTGTCTTTTTATAAAGAATGTTGAGTCCAATTTTGGAACTCAGTTAAGATACTCACAGAATTTTTTGATTTTTAAGGCTTCTTTTTTTTCCTCTTAGAGCAGCCTTAATCTAGGTCTACTGTATCCTTACTTAATATGTGGCTCTCTGGAGTTCAGCTTACAGCTCCTTAGTATATGCCTTTTGCCCAGATTTAAAGGAGTTTCACTCTACACATGACCAGCTTAGTATTCAGCCAACATCACAAGGAAAATGTGTGTGTATTCTTGGAGCTCTTTCTCAACACAGCTTCTTCTAACCCACTCTTCCTCCCCCCAGATACCAGCACACTTGGTCTCCCTGAATTCCTATCCGTGGCTCATCTCAGTGAGACCTTGTGCGTTGCTAGCTCTGCATTCCAAACATTTCCTCCCCCTGGGCAGGAAGATGATGCCATCACATGGCTTATATTTTCCTAGGGATCACGATATTGCCTTATGGTCTAATTCACAAAAATTTAGTTTTCCCACGTCTGACAACAGTTTTTTTTTTCTTCTCCATACATATTTTTTCTAGTTATTTTCATTATTTACGGCAGAAGGGAAGGTTTTCTACCTGTTACATGGCTGGATGTGCAATCCTTGAGGCTTTTAACCACAGTATTGACCATAGCATGCTAATTTTAGCAAACTCTTTATGTTTTTTGAACTCTAGAATTTTTATTTATAAAGTGTGTTTGATAAAATTCACCTCATAGGCTTGTTGTAAGGAGTGCTGGACAAGAGAGCCATTGATTCTCTGTCATTATACCCTAGCTGTCTTCTAAATTCTTTACTTGCATTTATTTCATTTAATGCTCTTAAATGAAGAATCTGAAGCCACTGAAGTGTATGTTACTATTATTTGCCTTTTATAAGCTAGCCACGAGGCCTCAGAGAAGTTGAGTAAATTTTCAAAGGCCCACACTGGTTAGAGGTACCATTTAATTTCAGACCTAGATCCGGTGTTAACTGTGTCACACTGCTTCTAATCTGTATAAAATAGTCTTGCTCATACCCTGGTAAATAATTTTAACTTGATAAATATAAATTACTTAGTTTCTCTTTCTAATATGGTAAGGAAGACTAAATGTGTGTTTTTCATTTTTTTCCATGAAAAAATGGCAATACAATGGCCTTGTGGGAAGGTAAAAGCAAGACAATTATGTGTCAAAGATTGTCTTTTTTTTTTAAGCAGGAGATTGCCATTCTGAGGGCTAAAAAATAAGAAAGCATGAGATTCTGAGAAACATATGTCAAAATTAAGAGTGTCTCCCTCACTTTCCCTTAGTACAGAACACAGAGGCCAGACAGCCAAGCATCAGAGATTGGAGCAATTTTATATGTCACAGTGAAGCTTTGGGCAGAATGCAGTATCTTAGGATGTACATCCTCTAAGAGAATGTAGATCATTAAGCTCAATTCCTAGCTTTCATTATACCTGCAGAGAAAAGAAGCTCCAGTAGTGAGAAATGATTTGTACATGGTCACACCCATTACTTGTGGTCATAGATAAAGTATAGACATGTATACCTACATAAACAAATTTTCGTACACATTTTATTCTGCAATATGTCCTGTCTACCCTCGGCTTTTAAAAGGCAGCCTGCCATTCTCAGTTCTTATTAGACAATAAGCTCCTAAAAAGAAAGTAGACAAATGTTGGTTGAACTTCTTCTTTAATATTTAATTTTTTGTATGGTAATCGTATGCCTTGCTCTATTCTCCTTGTCTAGAAAAATAAATATCAGAAATAAGGCTATGTATTAGTCAACTATTAACACAATAATGCTGCATAACAAGCCAGCCCAAAGATCAGTGGCTTAAAACAGCTGTCCTATTATCATCCCTGCATGTGCAGGTTGGTGGGTTCAGGTGGTCTGGTCTGGGCTCTGTTCTGCTTCTCTCTGAAGGTCTGAATGTTGGTTGGAGCAGCACTGATACATGTTCCTCTCATCCCTCATCTGTGACTAGTGGGCTGTCCCAGAAATGTTCTTCTCATCAGAATGGCAGGAGGCAAGAGGGAAAGCAGAAACATGTAAGGTTTCTTAAGGCCTGGACTCAGACCTGGTGTAGCTATCTCCACCAAAGCAAGCATGGCTAAACCAGAGTCAAGTAGCAAGTACACATATCCTGCACATTAGTGAGAGTAACTTAAAAGTCTCATGCTCATGGCATGGGTGTAAGGAGGAGGGAGAATCAGGGTCAACAGTGCAATCTATCAGAAGGTAAAATCTTATTTGAAGCTCTCCTTCTAGTTTGGGTTGGTGCATACACTTTCAGACCTTTAATTATATGTGTTCTGTAAAAAATGTGAAGTGTTTATTATATGAATGTTTATATATATTGTATCACATTGTATGTATTGCTCCACTTGTGTTCATCACTCAACAATACCTCTTGGATGACTTTCTGTATCGGCACATACAGCTATCTCATTACTTCTTTTTTTTTTTTAACATCTTTCTGGAGTATAATTGCTTTACAATGCTATGTTAGTTTCTGCTTTATAACAAAGTGAATCAGCTATACATATACATATATCCCCATATCCCCTCCCTCTTGCGTCTCCCTCCCACCCTCCCTATCCCACCCCCCTAGGTGGCCACAAAGCACGAGCTGATCTCCCTGGGCTATGCGGCTGCTTCCCACTAGCTATCTATTTTACATTTGGTAGTGTATATATATCCATGCCACTCTCTCACTTAGTCTCAGCTTACCTTTCTCCCTCCCCGTGTCCTCAAGTATATTCTCTATGTCTGAGTCTTTATTCTTGTCCTGCCCCTAGGTTCTTCAGACGCATTTTCTTTTTAGATTCCATATATATGTGTTAGCATATCAAAACTACACTGGCAAAAACTACACTACGGCAAAAAAAAAAAAAAAAGTCATGTACCACAGTGTTCATTGCAGCTCAATTTACAATAGCCAGGACATGGAAGCAACCTAAGTGTCCATCGACAGATGAGTGGATAAAGAAGATGTGGCACATACATACAATGGAATATTACTCAGCCATAAAAAGAAACGAAATTGAGTTATTTGTAGTGAGGTGGATGGATCTAGAGTCTGTCATATGAGTGAAGTAAGTCAGAAAGAGAAAACCAAATAGTTCATTACTTTTAACTGTTTCATGGTATTATAAAGAATGAATGCATGTATATCCTTAGCCATTTCTCTATTGTTAGACATTTAGATGAGTTTGTAATGCTCAGTATTATAAACAGTGCTTTAATGAGCATTGTTGTACATTTCTTCTCATTTTTCCCCAAGTTAGCCAGCAGAAATGACTATTTTAGTGCATGTTGTCTGTGAATTTCATATTGTAATATAATTTTCAAAACTAATTCCAGTGTGGCTGTGTAAGTCTACTTTTCCTCCAGCAGCGAACACATACCTACTTGCCTACACCATCACTAACACTTACCAAACAGTTCATATTTTTTTTCTCTCAGATGAGTGAAAAACCTCAATTTCTCAGTCAGTGATTTGAGATCATTTTTATTTAAATGGTGGATCATCATTCTCCACAAAGCACATTATATAAAACAAAGTAATATAGTACTATGGCATAAACATAGTGCTTTCGAGAATCCCTCACACACTTAGCCCCACTCTTGTCTTGTAGCATTGTACAGAGGACACTATAAATAGTCTTGCTCATGTCAAAATTTACCTTGTTTGATATAATCTCTGAGGATCTACATCCTGACTTTAACCCCTACTTCTGTCTTATCCAGAATGGTTGAGACAATTGTTTCATTTCTCTCATCAGTACTGTCTCACATAAATACTTCACTCAATACTGAAACCTCATCATGCTCCACACCCAAAGCCCAAAGCGTAACGATCTCATTCATCTCTCTTTTATGGCAAATGGAAAGAAGAAAAAAAAACAACAGGCTCTAGGAAAATTATCTGATTCCTTATCTTTTTTTTTCTTTGTGGTACGCGGGCCTCTCACTGCCGCGGCCTCTCCCATTGCGGAGCACAGGCTCCGGACGCGCAGGCTCAGCGGCCATGGCTCACGGGCCCAGCTGCTCTGCGGCATGTGGGATCTTCCTGGACCGGGGCACGAACCCGTGTCCCCTGCATCGGCAGGCAGACTCTCAACCACTGCGCCACCAGGGAAGCCCTGATTCCTTATCTTTAACATCATGGGTACAGAAATTAAGGACATCCTAGGTTCCATGATCTACGACAAATGATGTGAGAAGAGATATAAATATGAATGAAGAGTATGGTCTGGTGAGAGAGCACTTGAGTAGCTTCCAGGAAAAATTGAACCCGCAGGCCCCCTCCCACACATCCACCCTCTGCACGAATTACAGTGAAATTGGGAAAAATAGATAAACTTTCTTACCTTATTTCTTTACCTAAAGAATGAAAAATACCCTGAAAAATTGTGAGCAGGTAATTAATGTGTGTGTGTGCATGTGCAGGTAAGTGGCTCCCATATTACTACATATATGTACACAGTGAGAAAACCATCAAAATTAATTTTTTTCACCAACATGGGTTAACCAATGTAGTCTTAAGCCATTTCCAGAAGAGGACACTTAGTGCTGGATTTAATATGTATGGGCCATCATTTTTATTAATTTTGTAATCACTCAGACAAATTAAAGATAAAGGTTTACTTGGCCCAAGAAAAGCTTTGGACACCCCTGAGGGAATGAGAAATTGGATCACATTTGTCCCCACATCAATCTAGCGGTCTGAGAGAAATGTAAGTCCATGGATTCCCTCACAAAGTCTTCTAGTCAGTCACATGTATGCCACCTGGGGCACTGGGGAGAACACTGATCTACATTACAATGAACAGAAGTTTCGGAACTACACGTCATGAAGAGGATTGTGGGTCAGAAGGGACTGGTGTGACTTCTCCCTAGTCACCACTTCACCTGAGCTCTACCAGCACCCACCTTGCGCCTCAACTGGTGGTCAGAGCAGAAGGATGAAGGAACACCAAGTGTTGATATTGTGGCTCTTCCCCTGGTGGGGACAGGTTGGAGTGGAAGATGACTTTGTTGGTTGGTGCATGGGTCTGGGGACAGTGTCAGCTCATTTGAGACTTGTGGAATGGCACAATCTTAAAGTATCGAGCCGTCCTGAGTAGAAACATGTGAGTTAGGAAATTTGAGATGTCAAAAATCAGGAGTGTAGGGGAAGTGGAGAGAAGCAGTTATCAAAGCCATGGAAAAGACAACGTGTTTGCCAGCTGGGCAAGACAGAAAAAGACACACAATATAATCGTGGTGATGGGTGAAGAGGGTGGTGTGCTAACCTAGTGTTAATATGGAAATTGGAATCGCTTTTGTAAGTCAGTGGCATAGGTATTCAGAAGTGAACTGGCCTATTTTGAAAAACAAAAACATGGAAGCCAAATCAGAACTTTTATAATCAATCTGTCCCTGTTCTTAGTCATTTTCAGCTCCTATCACTGTCTGCATTCATCCTTCCCCAACCTCTCCACACATCTTAAATCCCAGGCACTCTAACCTCACTAAATACCTGCACCTTATCCTCATAAGGCACATACTTCTGTGCTTTTTCTCCTTGGTATTCTCCTTCCCTTCTCCACGGAATGCCTCATCATCATTTTCTTGCTTGTAAAACTCCTATTCATCATCCAAGTGTTGAACCTCCCCTGTCAAGCCATCCATGCCTTTTTCAGGCAAAGCTGGTTCCAGTTGCTTCTGTGTTCCTGCTACAAGTCAGGAAGCCATGTGTAATGGTTTCAGAAAACCCAACCTTTCTTCTAAGATTCTCACCGAGGAAACTAGAAAACAGACTTTAAACTAGAAACAGACTCTAAGCCTACAATCTCTATCAATCACCAGCACCTGTCCCTTACCTGAGACAGACTACTGCTAGAAAAATCTTTCTAAAATGCGTCTTCCATCACATTGCACTTCAGCATGTGTAATCTCAACATTTTTGTATGCGAAAATAACACCCAGAGAGTGTCATGGCACATCCGAGGCTTTTTACAAATGCGGAGCTCAGAGAGGTTAAGTGATTTGACCAAGGTCAGAGAGCTAATAAATGGCAGAGAGAGTATTTGAACTCAGATCGGTCTGCTTCTAAAGGTGCTGCCCTACACCGGCCCTTTTTTCCCACACTGCGAGGGGCAGGACCCCCTTCCTGTGCTGCTTGCCTTTGAACTGGCAATGCATTGGGTAATTTGGGAAAGAAATGTTACATAAGCAACGTAACATATTTCTTATGCGCAATATGTCTCTGCAGCCTGAGCTTATTTTAAATCAGCCATGGGAATGTGTATTGGTGAACACATACTGAGCTAACAGATGGGAGTGGGCACCTTTGTCACTCATAAATATAGCACTTTGACCACAAGTGGTGAAAAGTACAGCTAATACTTCTTTCCCATTTCTCTATTTACAACTTTTTTTCTATGCCTTTAACACACTCTCTATCTCTTCCTCTAAATCTCTCTCTCTCTCTCTCATCTCTCTTCCACATGCACACAGACATACACACACACCCCATTAGCAAGTTTGCTTGTCCATATAAGAGGATAAATATGGAAGCATTTTTATTATCCAGGCACAAGTGTGCTTCCTGGAGCTAACATGGTTCTAACTTGGTTCTTGTTTCCGTTCTTTTCTACTGAACCTAAACCTGAAGGTTCAGGGTGAAGGAAATTTGTTTTGTGGGTCATATGGTCTCTGTATTCCCACTACTCAGCTCTACCACCATAAAGCAAAACCAGCCTTTGACTTTACATAACCAAGTAAGAGTGCCGGAGTTCCAACAGAACATTCTTTCTGAAGGCAGGATCTGGCCCATGGGCAAAGTTTGCTGACCTCTGCTTTGGAGAAAAGAATGCTAATGCATCCTATGAACTTGCAGAGCCCTGGTCTTTCTGTGCTTCAGGTATCTTGCTTATAAAATGGGAAGAATTCTTGATTCTTTTTAAAAAAAATGTACAAAACATACAAGCAGGCTGTTTATATTTAAATGATTTAATCGCCACTGTAGCCTGGAAAGATTGATGTGATTCTTGTTGTATGGATATGGAGACTTACAGAAGATAAGGGGCTTTCCACCTAGTCATGTAGCAGGTGAGTGGCAGAGCTGGAAAATAAATGTGATTTTAAACTAATGGGATGCCAGAATACACGAGTACCTCTGCTATAATGATCAAATGAGAAAACTTATTTCCAATTCTTCTGGTAAGTTTCTTTGGGAATCTTTATGCCTTTTTAAATTTACACTTTCCACATATTTTCTTATTTTATTTTATTCTTGTGAAGTAGCTTCAATATACATATATATATGAAAGCACTTTGCACAGCGTTAAGCCCGACTGCATGCACTCACATGTGACTACCAAGGTGTAGGTTCATAGAAGCAGAATGAGCACTAGCTTAGCTCAGAAGACAAGAGGCTCAGGTTTGAACTGTGAAACGCCAAGGACAAAGTAATCCCTCCAGGGAGGTGCAGGACCCGTGTGGTGAGAATGCCAAAACTGCAAACCAGCTCTGGGGGCTGCTGGGAAGGAGGGGAGCACCGTGGATCTGGGAGGCAGTGTTGGTAAGGATGCTGAGACAGCCAGGCTTCAGTAATTGCAGTTGATATGGTGTCATTATAAAGTGGAGACGTGACTCAAACTCAGGTGAGATCTAGGGTCATGTTTAAGGATTAAAGTGAGAATAGTTCACCCCTGTAGGTATATGGGTAAGGGTTTGGTTTTAGAAGAAGAGACTGTGGGATTTTTCAGAGATTTTTTTTTTAATTGTAAAATACTTGGCATGGATCAAGAACTCTAGCAGGGTATGTAATGTAGTATAATCAGCTGAGTTCAAATCCAACCATTTATGACGCATGTGACTTATGCTCTCTAAGCCTCAGATTTTTATTGCAAAGAGATCATAATAGTTTTCTAACAGTGCCTTCTTCATGGTTAAATAAATAATGGTTGTTACTAATTATTATTATCCAAGAGACCTGTGCATGTAGGTGACCAGTAAGTCTCACAGAATATTGACAACACGGCAGGCAGAAGCCCGATCACACCTGGGGACTGCCCATCCCCTCGGGAAGGATGGAGCCACAGAATCCCTATCCAAAGCTCTTCTTATTCATGGGGCGGGAGCCTTCTTCAAATCGCAGTTGCCCTCTCTGGGTCCAGAGGAAGGAGTAAACTGACTATCATGATTAATTGGTCAATGCCCCTGGATGCCTGCCAACATGCTAGCTTGCTCTTCTGTGGCAAAAGGCATGAGGAAAGGTAACTGCACTGATTACATCTACTAAGATTCAGAAGTTGTGCTCCATGTTTTCATTGATACCATCTCATTCAACCTGGAAGGCAACCCTGAGGGCAGAGAAGCAAACTGACTTGCCCAGACTACACAAAAGTCAGTGTTAAGATTTGAATATACGCCTAATTCTAAACTCATGCCTTCTCCCCAATCCATATTACCTATTGTATTTTATATTTTGAGGATATATATATATATATACATATATATATGTGTGTGTGTGTATATATATATATGTATATATATAGTTTTCTTGTTGTTGATTTCCCATCTGGGATATTAGTTCCACAGAGATTTCATTTCCACAAATATTTGCTAAGCATGTAAATAAGTAGGCAGGTCACTGCATCAAAACTACCTTGAAGAAAGTAGGAATGAACCATCTACTTTGTCCCATTCAGTTTTTATAAAAGCTTGTGTTTGGTACAGGATTCTCATTTTTAAAGTGAAGCAACTGAGGCTCCAAAAGGCTATCTAACTTTCTTAAGTACAAACTGCCAGTAGACTGAGTTGCTGGAATTCAGTATCTGCTTACAACCCTCCCAGCTCCCTTTACATAGCATTGCCTTCTGCCATACAGGGTCTCAGCAGCTGAGGCCTTCTTGTGTCTGTATGTACAGGGAGCTTCCAGAACCCCAGTATCCACTTTGTGAGCAGGTGAGGTTGAAGGGAGAGGAGTGCATTTTCTGATGTCTGTAATGATACTTTAAGAACTTAGATTTCATCTACTGCTAGATCCTCTGGTTCATTTCCTCTTGGATATATTCAATATTTCTTTAAAGTGGGAACATGGATTGCCAGAGATGTTTCTATTGATGGAAAGATTCTGGCATGAGCGTCCAGTGCTAGTGACTCCAGTTCATCTGAACCACGAGGGCAGTGTCTATTGACATCCTTGAGAAAATAGGTCATTTACAGTACAGACTGGTGAATGTCTCCTTCTCACTAAGAAGACAATAGCCCCAGATACTAGCCCTAGGGAACAGATATTCATAGAGCTATTCACTCATTCAAAAATGTATTCAGAAGCATTATTATATTTTGTGTGTCAGGAATAATATGGTATGTAACTATGGGCACAAAGAAGGTTGGGACCGCAGCAATGAGCACCAGGTGGAGGAGATGGATTTTATTTAGAGAATTCTGGGGACTACTAATACAGCTTCTCTGCAGGAGAAACCCTCCAGGTTCATCAGAGCATGGTGGACTCTGGGTTTCCTTATCCATCTGTTCAACATGGATTAAGTGCATGTGGGACCAAGAGGCAGGAAGATGCAGCACTTGAGAATGTAGTCTCTGGAGTGCACTGCCTAGATTAACATCCCTTCTCTGTCACTTCTTGGGCAATTTCCTTAGCCTCTCTGAGCCTTTTTCCTCCTCCATAAAAATGAGGGTTAAAAAAAAAAGAATATTGGGCTTCCCTGGTGGCGCAGTGCTTGAGAGTCCGCCTGCCGATGCAGGGGGACATGGGTTCGTGCCCCGGTCCGGGAAGATCCCACATGCCGCAGAGCGGCTGGGCCCGTGAGCCATGGCTGCTGAGCCTGCCTGTCCGGAGCCTGTGCTCCACAACGGGAGAGGCCACAACAGTGAGAGGCCCGCGTACCGCAAAAACAAACCAAAACAAACAAACAAAAAAGAATATTTATGATAATTCGATGAGTTAATGCCTAAGACACACTTATAAGCATTCGATAAAGTTTAGCTGTTACTATTGTGTATTACTATTACATATTTACCAACCACATAGCCAGACACTGAGACATGGAGAAGAAAAATTTTTTAACTTAAGTATGTGAAGATTGACAGTAAAATGTAAGGCAGCAGAAAGCAACAGCCTCATTCATCCAAAAACCTTTTCATTTATCACCAGATCCTAGATAACGTCTGGGGGCAAATGAAGAAATGATCCAGAGCCTCACATTTCCTCTCCCTACTCTCACCATTGTTTACCATTATATGACTTTGGAATCCTATTGAATACATAATTTGATGCATTTTCCCACTCAAAATCAGAAGTCTACATAGTTTCAGGTCATCAATTATTTCTTTTTTCTCATGGGTTCAAGGTCAACAAGTACGCAAAAACGAATTAATTTTAATCCTGATACATGACACTCTCTTCATTGGTCCATTCAAGGCCCCCTTTTCTCTACTGTCTGTTCATAACAGGCACAATGAAAAGTTTTATACCCAATGTATATCCAACAGAAACCGTAAATCCCTCAGTGTGGTCCGTCTCCATCCTCTGTGCTCTCTGCCCCGACCTGAGTAAAGAGTATTCTAAATTCAGTGTTCAACATTCCCTTGCTTTGCATTTTTAATATCTTTTCACATCTATATGTACTCAAAAAAAGCATATTTGGGTATTTGGGTTTTCTAACATTATTTTAAAAGATCTCATATTTTATGTAATCCTTTGGAACCTCTTTTTTTTTAAATTATGCAGCTAAGTTTCATTCACAATATTGAATGGAGGGGTGGTTTGTCCATTTCAGCAGCTTTAACACTGTGCTTAATGTACATTAACTTATTTTTCCATTCTTCTGCCAATGAGAATTAGAGAAATTTCCATGTTTTTCTGTATTTTTTAGATACCCTATTGATGCAAAATCTTTCTAACCACTGGAAGGTTTACTTTTCACTTTTATTACTTGAATGGCAGAGGTAGGATGTTTCACGATCATTATTGTCTTTCCCTGAATACGAATTCAGAGGAAGATATCCTCATATGTTTATATGTATCTTCTGGCCAATAACCATATATTGAGTAATTTTCTGAGAATCACAGAGCCACAGGGCTGGTATTCAAACCTAAATCATTCAGATTTTAAAATCAAGCCGTTTCCTGCAGTATGGTATAATGATGACAGCATTGGAAACAGACAGCATTAGTATTGAATTAGCTGTTGGCTCTGAGAGTTCTTTGAATTTCTGGTAAATTTTTTAATGTAGACATTTGGAGCTCATTTCATTGACAGGAGATCTGTGCTATCACAATGATATATTTATAAACCATCCTCCAAGCTAGATTATTTGGAAAGAGGAAACGGATCTTTGAATAACTTTGAGGGAAAAAAATGAAAAAAAATCAAACTTCCTTCTGCATAATCACAGAATTTCAGAGTTGGAAGAAAACTAGAAATAAGTGCAGCCTCTCCTAGCTCTCTGCTCTGCTACTTTATTTTACAATCAAGAAAACTGGTAACCATATCTCGACGTGACTTCCTCAGGGTTACAATTTGCTGGTGGAAGAGCTGTGACCAAGACCGAGGATGCAGAGATATGAGTTATCTTTTGCTGTGTGATAAACCACCCCATATTCAGTGGCTTTAAACCACACTCATGTCATTTACTCATAATTCGGTAGGTTATCAATTTAAGCTGGATTCAGCAGGGTGTTTTTCCTGCTGGACTTATTTAGAGTAACTTTTGCAGTTTTAGTCAACTAATGGGTTGGCTGGTCTAGGGATCTTAAGCTGGATGGCTTGTCTCTGTTCTATGATGTCACCTCCTTTATTAGAGCAGCCTGGGCTTTCTCCCTTGGTGGTGATAGAGTTTCTGGTAGTAGAGAAGCTAATCCCCAGTCCACAAGCACATTTCAAACTTCTGTTTTTTCACATTTGTTGATGTGCTATTGCTCAAATCACATCACATGCTCAAGGCCAGATTTAAAGGATGAAGAGAAAGATTTTAATTTATTATTTTTTTTTTTTGCAGTATACAGACCTCTCACTGTTGTGGCCTCTCCCGTTGCAGAGCACAGGCTCCGGATGCGCAGGCTCAGCGGCCATGGCTCACGGGCCCAGCCACTCTGCGGCATGTGGGATCTTCCCAAACCGGGGCACGAACTCGTGTCCCCTGCATCGGCAGGCGGACTCTCAACCAATGCGCCACCAGGGAAGCCCAACTTTTGATGAAAGGCACAGAAAAATCACATTTTTTTTCACAATGCAAATTAATTTTTTAAATGAATTGACTTGAATTATCCTTCACAGTGGCTTTACCATTCTGCGTTCCCCAAAACAATGAATGAGATTTCCTGTTGCTCCACATTTTCACCAGCCCTGGGTGTTATCCGTGTTTTAGAATTTAGCCATTTTAGTCTGTGCATGGTGATATCACGTTTTTATGTGTACTTCCCTAATAACCTTTGGTGTTGAACATCTTTTCATATGTTTATTTAGGACAAGTTTTAATCTATAGATCAAGTTGGAAAGAAATAGTATCTTAACATTTTAAAGGTGTATACATAGGTCCTGCCCGCTGTCTGCTGCACACAGTGGGGTGTTGTTCCAGGACCTTGCTTCAGACAGGGTGAGGTAACACCGACCTCGGAGCCACATTTGCTGGGTTTGTACCCCCGCCCCAACATTTAAGTGCTCTATGGCTTTGGGCAACTCAGGTAGCATGAATCTCCTCAGCACAGAGAGAAAGCTTCACTGAAAACTCATTGACTAGTGGCGGGGGAAGCTGGATGCCACAACAGCAGCAGAAGCCTTCGTGGCAAGAATCATGGCTGGCAGGCCTCCCTGGGCAGTCTCGTGTTCCTGCAGCTTGTAGACCCTCAGGTTTAGGAGCTGTTTCAAGCACACAACCTTGAGAGAGTAAGGTGTTCTTGAGACCATCTGTAGCGAATCCGTGACTGAACACAGTTAAGACCACTGTATAAATGTTTAAGGTTCTGGCAGCAAATGCGGAGACCTACTCTTTTAGCCACAGGCTGCTGGAGACAGCCTCGTAGATGAAGTGCTCCCAAGTCAGCCTGTTCTAGCTGAACAGCTACGGTAGACCCTCATAATCTGACTTCATAATGAAGACTGCCACATTCACTGCCATGTGGCTGACAGGGTCTTGGTGCTCCAGCCGGGTGTCAGGCCTGAGCCTCTGAGGTGGGAGAGGTGAGTTCAGGACAATGGACCACCAGAGACCTCCCACCTCCACGAAATCTCAAATGGTAAAAGCTCTCCCAGATATCTCTATCTCAACGCTAAGACCCAGCTCCACTCAATGACCAGCAAGCTCCAGTGCTGGAAATCCCAAGCCAAATGACTAGCCAAGACAGGAACACAAGCATACCCATTAGTAGAGAGGCAGCCTAAAATCATAATAAGTTCACAGACACCCCAAAAGACACCACTGGACACACTCCTGCCCACCAGAAAGACAAAATCCAGCCGCATTCACCAGAACACAGGCACCAGTCCCCTCCACCAGGAAGCCTACACAACCCACTGAACCAACCTCACCCACTGGGGGCAGACACCAAAAAACAATGGGAACTACGAACCTGCAGCCTGAGAAAAGGAGAACCCAAACACAGTAAGTTAAGCAAAATGAGAAGACAGAGAAATACACAGCAGATGAAGGAGCAAGGTAAAAACCCACCAGACCAAACAAATGAAGAGGAAATAGGCAGGCTACCTAAAAAAGAATTCAGAGTAATGATAGTAAAGATGATCCAAAATCTTGGAAATAGAATGGAGAAAATACAAGAAACATTTAACAAGGAAGGAGAAGAACTAAAGAGCAAACAAACAATGGTGAACAACACAATAAATGAAATTAAAAATTCTCTAGAAGGAATCAATAGCAGAATAACTGAGGAAGAAGAACGGATAAATGACCTGGAAGATAAAATAGGGGAAATAACTACCACAGAGCAGAATAAAGAAAAAAGAAAGACAAGAATTGAGGACAGTCTCAGAGACCTCTGGGACAACATTAAATGCACCAACATTCGAATAATAGGGGTCCCAGAAGAAGAAGAGAAAAAGAAAGGGACTGAGAAAATATTTGAAGAGATTATAGTTGAAAAATTCCCTAATATGGGAAAGGAAATAGTCAATCACGTCCGAGAAGCACAGACTGTCCCATACCAGATAAATCCAAGGAGAAACACGCCAAGACACATATTAATCAAACTATCAAAAATTAAATACAAAGAAAATATATTAAAAGCAGCAAGGGAGGGCTTCCCTGGTGGCGCAGTGGTTGAGAGTCTGCCTGCCGATGCAGGGGACACAGGTTCGTGCCCCGGTCTGGGAAGATCCCACATGCCGCGGAGCGGCTGGGCCCGTGAGCCATGGCTGCTGAGCCTGCCCGTCTGGAGCCTGTGCTCCACAACGGGAGAGGCCACAACAGTGAGAGGCCCATGTACCGCAAAAAAAAAAAAAAAAAAAAAAAAAAATGTAAGGAAGATTCCACATTAGAAAATATATCAATATATTTCATCTCCTTGAAATATTATGGAAGAAAAACAAAATATTCTCATCTAACTAGACAGTTAAAAAACATACTTGAGTACATGAAGAAATCTAGTTAGTTCAAGGATGACAAGAATCAATATTGTAAAGACCTTTTCCTCCTTAAATTGATCTCTGCATCCAAAGCAATCCTAATCAAATCCCAATGGGATTTTTCATGGAGTTTGATAAAGTGTTTTAACATTCATATGGAACAGAAAATGCATAAGAATAGCAGAGCCTATCAAGAGGTACAAAGTTCCAGTTATAAAAGAAATAAGTCATGGGGATGTAATGAACAGCATGGTGACTATAGTCAATAATATTGTATTGCAAATTTGAAAGTTGCTAAGAAAGTAAATCTTAAAAATTCTCATCACAAGAAAAAGTATTTGTACCTCTGTATGGTGACAGCTCGCAACTAGACTTATTGTGGAGATCGTTTTGTAAATTATGCAGACGTTGAATCATTATGTTGCGCACCTGAAACTAATATTATGTTGTATGACAATTATACTTCAATAAAAAAAATAGAATAAGATAGCTAATATTTCAGTATAAATGAGATTAGTTTGATCAGAAACAAAAAATTATTTTAAAGTTTAAAGGATTGTAGTATAAGTGTAAACTGCATACAAACTGATCATTAGAACAGATAAGAGAGTCCATTAATAAATTCTCTTGCACTTGAAAATTCAGTTAATGGTTGACAGTGAAGAGTGAGACATCTGTTATACAACCCTAAGAGGTGAGTCCATATTGACGGCTATGTGAATGGTGCCCCCTAGTGAGCTGGACCGTGAATTACCTGCAGGATCACACAAGAAACCTCTGTCTTAGGAAAGGAGTAAATTAGTCCTTTACATGGTTTAGGATCATTTAGTCATAAATTTGAAAAAATAAAATAAAATTGACATTTCGACAAATAAGTAAGTGATACATTTAGACAAATAAGTAAGTGATTTAAGCACACAGTCTTAAAAGAGAACTTCAAAAAGTTTAAAAGAAATTGTATGAGAATACTGTATGATTATAATGTTAGTATAAAGAAGCTGCCTGTAAAAAGGCACAAAAAGCAAAATCAATACAGGAAAAAAATTAAAAAAATACAACTGAATCAAACTTCATATCTGTGAAAAACTATCTCATAAACACATCAAAAGACAAGTAAAGTGCTGAGAAAAAATATATGCTGGAATATATCAAATTGTCCAAAATAGGTACAGAACCTCTTCAAATAAATCTGAAAAGCATATAACTTTTAAAAGTTCTACAATTTAAGCATCCTTTCAAAGAAAAGAAAATACAAATTGTAAATAAAAATTTAAAAAATACTTAATCTAACTGCTAATTAGGAAAATTAAAATTGTGAGGAAACTTCTTTACAAAATAGGTTAGCAGGTTTTTAAAAAAAATATTATACATGTTTTCAGCAAGTTGATGGAATTGATATATATATTCTCATAAAATGCTGCTTGGATTGAAATTTGATAAAGTATAATTTTATATTTCTATTAAAAGCAGGTTTATATAAACTATCATTAATCCATATCATAAAGGTTATAGAAAATGGACTATAGCTCTGTACACTAACCAGAAAGATTTTCAAATTTTACACTACTTGAAAGCAATTTTTAAAAATTGTATTATATTACACAATTAAAATGAAGTACATAAATCCATGAAACAAATACATAACTACATATTTATATAACATACATATACATAAAGCAAGGATAGAGATGATAAAATATAAGTTAC